>NC_081412.1:269445698-269793198 GCF_030272615.1 Cryptomeria japonica
AGAAATCCCTCAAAAAAATTATAAAATATTGGCGAATATTTAATTTTTTTAGATAAAAATAATATTTGTATTGTCAAATATTTCATTTTTTAAAGAAAATATTAATTTTATTGGCAAATTTTATTGCATAAAAAATAATAAGAATATGCATTAATTACTATTGCAAAGCCTTTCATTTAAAAAAATAACTTCTTATAGAAAAATAGAGGCCTAAGGTAGAAATCCTTAATGAATTTAAGGGGTAGACACTACTTTATTTAGTTACTACCATCAATTTAAAAATAATCTAATAGACCTCTTTGTATTTTGTGAGATAAAATGTACCAACAATTTGTAATACTCATGGGGTCCAAAATTGTTTTTAGATCATTGATTTCCATTGAGGTCAACAATTGAAAAGCAATTCAACCCCAATGAGCATTACAACTTATAGGTATAATTTACCTCATGGAATACAATGATGGTCAGAATCAAGGGTGGCAACTAAAAATTGCTGATATAACCCTAAAGTAACTAATAATTATGACATATTATTGGCGAATTAATTTATATTTTTACAATAAATTATCATTTTCTGGCGAATCTGATCCAATCATTTATTGAATATTGTGGCAAATCTTTGAGATAAAAAATTTAATAAAATAAATTCTTTGGGAATTTAAATCAAGGCTAAAATAAAATTTTGTAAAAATGTGACAATTTAGGTCACCTTAAAACTTGAACTATTAGCCAAATTTTGTTTCCCAAATTTCAAAAAATAGCCAATTGATGAATATTAGCCACTAAAAAAATCACTAATAAGCACACAAAATAGTAAACATAATAAAGATATAATATTTAACATTGTATTTTACATCATTGAATGATTACTTAGTATGCCTTCAATCATCTCATACAATGTTAAATCAATGTAATAGGGTCTGACTAATGTATAACATCTATGGTCAAATTCCCTTTCCTGGTATAATACACTCTAGAATTCATGTTTTTAGCACTACCTAGTCCATATATCTACAAGCAAATATATTTATGAATAATAATGATTTTACATTTAGAGTTGCACTTCATGTTAAAGGGTACAACTTCACATATTTCCACACCTATAGTTGTGATATGAATATTCACCAATCCACATTCTAAATTTTGAGGAGGCTACAACAAAGGATTAAAGTTTTACCTATACTTCAATCAAACAATCACAACAATTATTTTTACAACAATTACAATTAGAAACCTAAGATTTTATATCAAAGTTAACTCATAAGTCATAGAAATCAACCATAACTACATATGAGAGAGGACCCAATACTTGAGCACTCTAAATTCTTGCTTGTCAAAATTCTATTTGCAAATTTCAAATCACTCCCATTTTTTTACTACTTACCTAGCAAGTCCCCTACTTATAACTAAGGTTCTAGGGACATCATCAAATATGATGCCACATCAGCATGCTTTTTGTCAAGGTGTCTAAAAAGGCCCAAAAAAAAGTGAGACTCATACTTGTGCACTGAGTCATGTTTTATCGGTGTGTTGATGTAGCATCACATGATTTGTTGCTTTTTAGATCTAAAGAATACATCTTATTCAGTTATGGGTAGTCATCATCAACACTAACAACTTTAAAGTCATAACTATTGGTGCAATATTGTTAAAAACATTAGGCATTAAATCAATATGTACTATAAAAATTATTGGAATGTGCTCAACTATTGTGTCCTCTCCCTTATTAATGATCAAAAAATAAATACACAAATTTCTTATCTCCTCTTTATCATTTTTACTCTAAATATTTCATTGACAAATTATTTATCTAAACTCACCATTGAATTCTAATATTAAAATATTATTTACAAGCAATCGAACCTTGGTGTGTAATGGGTACACTAAAAAGTTGTGGAAGGTCAATCAAGGAAGTTTTTGGTCTAAATGAATAATAAGAGGATGTTATTCTTCCTTTTGCATATAGCACATAAAACTTCAAAAAATCACAATTGTAGTAAAAAAAATCTACAAATAATTGGGAAACAAATCAAAATTTTGTCACTCAACACTTTTTTAAATCATATTTTTGTCACGGGTGCTTCACTTCATGAACCTAGGTTATAGTACATGTGTTCATGGCATACTAAATAATCCCCCTATTTTCAAAAAATATTGCCCTAAACTCCTTTTTTGTCACCCCCTCCCAATACACAACGTGAATTAAACACCCCCTATTTTTGCCAAATATTGTATTTTTTCATAGCCCAAATTAAAAAACCCCCCTATTTTCACCGATAGGCAATATATTGTACCCTCATTTTTGGGATATTAAACCCCCCAATATGAATGCACGTGATATAATATTGCATAGTTAGTGAAGCCCTCATGATTTTTGTGCACTAAGTCATGTTTTATCATTGCATGGATGTGGCATCACATGATTTGTTTCTTTTTAGATCTAAGGAATACATTTATTCAATTATGAGTAGTCATCATCAACACTAACAACTTTAAAGTCATTACTTTTAGTGCAATATTGTTAAAAAAATTAGGCATTAAATCAACAAGTACTGTAACAACTATTCAAATGAATTTTACTACTAAACCCTCTACCTATTTATGATCAAAAAATAAATATATAAATTTCACATCTCCTCTATATCATTTGTACACTAAATATTTCATTAACAAATTATCTAAACTCGCAAATGAATTCTAATATTAAAATATTATTTAATTTACCATAATCATTTGTTGTAGAATATTTTTTATTCATGTATTATTATATTTTCATTCTTCCTTCTCCTAAGTTGGTCTAGTGGTGGAGAACTTGTGCCTTTGAAAAAGAGGTCACAAGTTAAAATTCTATAGGGGGTAAGACATGTATGTTGGTTTGGAATCTCATCCAACCATTGAAAGATGTAGGTAAAAATTCTTCATTGTTTGATTATTTATTTTAGCTTCTTAAACTTGATTATCTTTTGATCTTTCTTTTTTAGATAATTATAGGTTAGATCTAGATCTATTCTCATAACAAGATATTCTACATTTGTATTAGTTCTTAAGATAAGATAATAAAAAATATTCCTCAACATATTTTAGAGCATTTAATCATTCATTTATAAGTAAATCTGGGTAACTTTATTGCTTATCCATGTCCAAATTTGATTTTCCTAGAAAATTCCCTCTTGCTAATAAATTAAATAGGCAACTTAGCTATCCAACATAGTCAATACTTGATTGGAAAGGAACCTTGTTGTAGGATTTTCTACTTAAAAGAGAAGTAGGGTGATTTATCATTCTATTTAGAGTTGGTTACGATAAAACCACCATCAACATATGTTATTTACATTCTTGTTGTATGATTTCTTATATTTTAGCATGTATATTCATGGTACTTCATCTAAATGTCAAAGTGGGGGGAAAATGTAGAGGTGAAAAGTGCATCCTCATCCTTTTTCTTTGCACATTTTACACTCACTTTGGGAATTCTCCTTAATATAACATTTTAACTCTTGATTTGACTTGATTTGAGCATATGTTGACCCCAACTTTATTTAAACCATCTCATACCTCTATTATTGAATCACAAAATTCAAATAAATCCATTTGCACATAGTATTTTCATTCATGGTTTAAGACTACATTCACATCCTTGAACTTGGTTAGGATCACAAATGTGATCTCGAATTCCAAATTCAAATGATAATTTCCTATTTTCTGACAACTTTATAAGATCCTAGCCATTACAAAACTTGTAAACATGCACATTATTTGGGCCAAAGTTGAGCATCTAGGGTTTTATATATAAAGGAGAGTCCTAGGTCATTTTAAAATAATTTTGATACAAGACAAATAGAGAGAAAATCACTAAGCACCAGTGATAAATTTAAGAAATCTCCCCTCAAAAAAATATAAAATCTTGGCAAATATTTAATTTTTTTAGATAATAATAATAATAATTTTTACTATCGGATCTTTCAATTTTTAAAGAAAAATATTAATTTTATTGGCAATTTTTCTGGTAGAAAATCTTGGCTAATCTTGAAAAATAATAAGAGTGCATTAATTACTATTGCAAAGCCTTTCATTTAAAAAAATGAATTCTTATAGAAAAGTAGAGGCCTAAGGTGGAAATCGTTGATGAGTTTAAGGGGTAGACACTACTTTATTTAGTTACTACCATTTGTATACACCTAAAAATGGTCTGAAGATATTTGATTAAATACACAGTTATTTAATTAATTCCCCTTCCTAATTAATTGAATTCACAAGCAATTTGATTAATTTCCCTATTCATCTACTAGTAAATAAGTCTAAGTGATTTATTTATATAGTTCATTCAATAATCCCCCTTTGATTAATTAATTCCAAACTAATTAATTCCCCTCATTTTAATCAATTCTTCTAATTCCTAATTAAGATTAACAAACACAAGTTTGTTGAGATTAATTACCATTTTCCTAATATTTAAATTTCTAAATTCAAATATGAGCACATGGCTCCTAACTTCTAACCACCTAGCCTAACCACCCCCTAACCTAATCCATTCTATCTAATCCTCGGGTTAACTAACCTTGTCCTATCTTGCACATCCTAACCTCTAATGGGTCGAATATTCTCCCCTTGAGACACATGGCACTTTTGCCACATGTCTCCTCCCTTGGACACTTGCCCTCTCATGAGCAAGGTTCCTTGACACTTGTCACCATAGAGATGACAATTGTCCCTTCCTCCAACCTCTTCTTCAACTTCCTCAATCTTAGCCATTGATATCTTCAAATCGAATCCAGACTGTCGATTTAGGCCACCTCAACTTTGGCCTTGGAATTCCTATAAATACCCCTCATTTTGGAGCAATAAAAGATCCCTTGCATTCATAGCTTTTGCATTGTTATCATAGGTATTTTACATCATATTATCTAGCATAATTAGCATTTTAGATCAAATACTAGCATGCTTAGAATGGCTTTTATCATGTTAATATAGTTTCAATTGTCAAATCATGTAGCTTAAATCCTCATTTTAGCAAATCAATCATCCTAGTTGTAATCACACATCAAATCATCCTAACCTCATGCATTTGTATTATCATGATCATATAGCTACTGAAATTTTGAGTTACCACTTTGGAGGTCATTGCTTGTTGCGAGCCAACAATCCAACACCTTCAAGGTCCTCAAAAATAGAGGAAAATGGGACATCTCAAGGAAGGCTTATGGTTTGATTTCATTATGTAGTTTTCAATTTGCTTCCCATTTATGTTTTGTTGTCTCATTATATGTGCATGTTGAATACATAATTGACACACATTTTTAGAAGCACATTAATTGGCGCTCACCATGGGGCCTAGCCCCTTTGATCTTTAATAAGTTTGCTTGGAGGAAATCTCATTGACAGGTTGATTAGCTCTTTCGGTGCACATATTAGCTCTTTCGAGTTCCAGATTGACGTTCTTGGTCTCTGTTTTAGCGTCCCGACACCTCAAATGGCGTCTACGGGAGATTTTTCAACTCTGATTTTGTGTTTTTATGTACTTTAGCATTTTTGGTCTATTTTGTAGTGTTCCTGGTCATTCTTGCAGCGTTCTTGGTCAGTTTGGTAGTGTTATTGGTAAGTTTGGCAGCATTCCTGGTAATTATTGCAGCGTTCTCAGTTAGTTTGGCAGCGTTCTAAGACTATTTGCCAGCGTTCCCATGGTTCAACACAATGTTCTTGGTCAATTTGATAGCATTATTGGTTAATTTGATGGCAGTTTTGGTTAATTTGATAGCGCTTTCAGTTTTTCATTCAATGTTGTATTCTACATTTATCATTTCTGCATCTAGACTACCATTTTCCCAAACCTAATTTGCAGTTTGTTGATTTTGCAGGTACCTATTTCACTGTAAAAGACCAGAGTTACAAACCATTTCACTACCAAAGAATGCAATATAAACTACTAACTTTGTTTGCAGTTGCAGGATTTTGCACTTATTTTTGATAAATTAGGCACATAGACTAATTACAATGTGTAGACACCTAAAAATGGTCAACGCTTGTGGAGTCATACTTTAACATTTGCACATTGCCTTATTTTAGGGTTTTTGCATCGCATTAACATTTCTCCTATGATTCGCACTTGGTCTTTATCATTTGTGATCATCGAGTCCTTCTGCATTCCTCATTTTTCTCACTTTCAAATTTGGTCTTGTCGATAACAATATTTGTCATGATTTTGGTCAATCTTATCCTATCGCATCAATGTGCGTATTCATTTGTCATCATTTTGGACATCGTCAATCCTAATTAGGGTTTTATCCTCTTATCAATCTTGTCATCATGTGATCGATTTGTCATCGATCATTGTCGTTTTCAATCTTATTATCTTGTGATCGATTTGTCATCGATCCTTGTCTTTTGATCAATTTGTCATCAATCTTGTCATCTGGCGATTGATTTGTCATCGATCCTTGTCATTTTCAATCTTGTCATCTGGCGATCGATTTGTCATTGATCGTTGTCATTTTCAATCTCGTCATTTTGCGATTGATTTGTCATCGATCATTGTTATTTTCAATCTTGTCATTTTGCGATCGATTTGACATCGATCATCATCCTTCATGTCAATTTGGATCAATTAGTCATTGTTCCTCGTCAATTGGCACATTTATCAATCAAATCGTTTGTCAAGCATTGGTCCTTTGTCAGTTAGAATCATGATCAAATTGAATCGATATCAATGATCCTTTGTCAAAACCTAATTGTCATTCTTGCATTTCTAATTCATCTTCTAGGTTTTTATGATTTATTCATTTAATCCTGTTTGTCATTTCCCCCTCTAGGATTAATAAATCATTTATTTATCCTAAGTCTTCGTGTCACAATTAAATGTTTATTTAATTGGCTAACTAATTATTCCTCTTTTTGTGAATTAATTAATAAATGATAAATTATTAATTGATTTACCTAATTTCTCCTAATTCCTAATTTCCTAATTTTTCATCAATTTCTAATTCCTAATTTCATGGGAATGACATTTCAATGTCATAATTTGTCATAATTGACAATCAATCAATTTTGACATAGAAATTTGTCATAATTTTGTCATGAATTATCAATCAATCAATCTTGCATAGAAAGTGCAAATTTGTCATAATTTGTCATAATTGACATTCTTGATTTGCAATTTCCATTCGAATCTCTTCATGCTAATTTGATCTTTTCTCCAATTTGTCTATAAATTGGATGAGTTTCTTCAATCAAGATCCCTACCTGGTTGAATCAATCACGCTTCGAGTATTCTTGCGCTACAATCTTGTCTACTTGCTTTCATATCATGCTTATGCACTAGTAGGTGAGATCCACAAACAAAGCTATTTGAAGGAGAAAGAAGGACAATGGAGCCACATGAAGGAGACATTGAAGTCTGCATTTGGTTTGCTTAGTTTTCAATCTTGAATGTCTTGTTTTCATGTCTTTATTGAGTGTGTTTAGGATTGATCATTGCATTTGAGCTTTCGTGATTGAACTAGGCCAAATTCCTATTTGCTTTGATGATTTCCACATTTCCTAGCTACACAATGGAAATAAACAAACATGTCTTATGTGTTTTGATGATAGGCGAGTATGCTCTCACCTTTCTTAGGTGATAAAAAAGCTAGACTCATCTTTTCTTTTCAATAGTGCATATCTTTAGTGGGCCTACCCTCCTGAGAAGCCCATAAGGCCGATGAGGGAGGAATGACCCAAGTGGGAATGGCCAACGCCAAGTAGTCCAAACCACTCTAAAATAAACGTGATTTAATGAAAATCAAGTCAATGACATTGCTCAGGAATAACTCTCCTTCGTACCTTCAGGTATATTAAACCTCGGTTTTCAAGGCTGGGAGACTTCTTAATTGAGTTTATATGCTGATGCATCTAATAGATCCCTTACTAGTTCCAATTAAATTAGAAGCTACACAGTTCACCTCCAAACAATATTAAATTCTTAGTGTAGGGAGGGGGAAGAATCTCTCCCAAAGACACTCACCATATGTCCCTCTTGAGCGTATGTGTGAACTCCCCTTTTGAGACCTTATTGCTAGGCTCATAACGAGACTCCACTAGCTCTTGCAAAGGAAAAAACATGGGTGCCCTTTAGGGGGTGACAGGGCTGTGTGATCTGATGGGGTACCAAGTGTAGGCTAAGAACTAATACTGAAGCCAATCTCCTTAGGATAGACTGAATGGTGTGTTCTCAATTGTTCAAAACCCGTGAAAACTTGCCCTTTCTTTAAAGCTTCTTGAACATACACTTTATGTGTCCTTTGGGACAAAATACAACCTGGATTCTATGTTTTTAAATCACATCAAGATATCATCCATTGACATACAACAAAAATTGCAAATTCAAACTTCAAAATGTCAAATTTACAAGTTTCACAACAGATTAGCTCTCACGGTCCTGGTGCAAGAGCACCCAAGACAAGATTGGCCACCATGAGGCCATAATGAATATTTATGAGATAATTAAGTCTATGAGGTTAAAATTACCAATTAATATTTTAAACATGGATAATAATGCCATTTGGAGTCATCAAACTCATGTAATGAGTCATTTTGTAATAAGTTGTCAAAATTGCCATGCTGGGCAAATAATGTCAAAATGAGTAATGTAATGGGGTTCAATGGGTATAATGGGTTTTTAATGAGCATTTTAAGTTTCATAGGGTCTTGTGTGACCATATTAATGTAATAAAGTTGATTAGAAAGTGTCAAGATGCAAAAAGGTTAAAAACTTGTCAATTGACAACTAAAAGTGTCAATTTGACAATAAATTAAAATTGTAAACATCCAAAAGTGGTTGTATGGGTGGTTAAGAGTTGGTTTTCGGTTTCCATGAAGGGAAGAGGTTTAAATATGTTTGTAATGATCCAAAATGAAGAGGTAGAGGTTCGTATTTGCTTGGTATTGTAAGAGTTTGGGGTTTGGCAATAAAAATACAAGGTTTTCCTTGCAATTTTGGTCTAAAATCTGCACTTTATTGGTCTGAAACTCTTCTTCCTTGCTTCATTTTTTATTGGAAATGGATTTGGAAATGTAGAGGAGTGTTTGTACTATCATTTTATACTATTATTGAATATTTTACATTCAAATCTGATATACTTCTTTTGGTTGTCCTAAAATCTGTTGTAGGTGATTGTTTTAGGGGAGTTTTGAGAGTCACAATACAAATGTGACCTGTTCCACTTTATGTGGTTTCTGTTTCTTGTGGAATGGGTTAGGAATATTGTATTATATGTGTTTCTAACCTTAAATGTGCAGGGAATAACATGGAGATGAAGTGTTGATACCCTAGGGTAAGAGATTGAGTGAGGAAAAGCATGAAAATGGAGGCATGAGTATAGAAGCAGAAGATCTACCTTAAGGAGGTAGTGTTTTTATGTGAAATAGTGTTAGGGGATGGTAAATTCATGGTAAATAACAAGTTTCAAGGTCTGGAAGTGAGTTTCAGGGTTTGAACAAGGAGGCCCTAGTTTTTAGGCCTAAAAAGGAGGGTTTAGTATCTAACCTATCAAATGAGTGTTTTGTGCCTTGAAACCTAGAAAATATACTATTTTGGAATATTTTTCAAGACTTTTTTTTTTTTTGGAGTTGTGGTCATACCATTTGTTGGTACTTGCTTTGGAAAAGAGGGCTAATTGGGCCTAGTTGGTGTGTAGCAGGGTGTTGGTCTGAGTATTTCGTCCAAAAGACCCATAGTTTATTTTTACATATGTTGTGTAACTTCCAAAAGGGTATCAAGATATATAAATTTTTTTTGCAAATTTTTTGAGATTCTTTTGAGTAAAGGTTAGATTACCCGCTGAACAGGGCTACTAGGGATTGGCCTATTTAGGGACCCGGGTAAGGGTTTGTGAGATAACCAATTGATAGGGTAAAGTGGAATAGGGTATGTATAGGCCCTAGAAAGTGTTGGAACAAGCTGGTGAGGTTGATAGTTCTATTTGGGCATCTTGGTGAAGCCTAGTGAAGGAAGATGAAACAAGAAGAGTTGAGTTTCTGAAGAAGAAAGAATGATAAGTTGCAATGTGATTGTGAGAGGGTCCATGATGATCTGCATCATAGTGGTATCAGAGAAAGGTAGTAGGTCCTTGTAGATTATAGATTGAAGACTGAGAGATAAAAGAGGAAACCATCATGGAAGAAGATGAAGAAATATGGGCAAGGTATGCTCAAGGGCACTCTATATTCCAGACACAATACAAATGTAGGGGTAAGGTATGCAAGGTTGTTGTTAGCAGTGGTTCTCTTGAAAATATAGTCTCAATAGAGATGGTTGAGAAGTTGAACCTACCAAGGAAACCTCTTAATTCACCTTACAAAGCATATGGGGTAAGCAATGATCAATGGGTTGATGTTAAAGAGCACGCATATGTTTCTTTTAGCATTGGTTCATATTATGATACTATTCTATATGATGTTATGCCTTTGAGTGATTGTCATATGATCTTTGGTAGAGTATGGAAAGTTGATGTTAAATCCTTACATGATGGTAGAGAAAATTCATATGTTATTAACAAGGATGGGAAAAAGTTTGTGATGTCATCATTGCAGGATGACAAGGTAGTGTGGGGAATGTCAAGGATAAGGTTGATTGCAAGAAGAGAGTTCCTAAGGTATGAGGAACATAAGGATGAAGAAAATATAGAGATAGAAGCCACTTCTAGGCATGAAGAGGACAAGGTAGAGTCTAACTTGTAGGAATAAAATGCAAAGAGCGGGTATGAGGTGAAGGAGAACAAGGAAACAATCCTTGAGAAGGAGAAAAGTGAGATTGTGTAGATAAAGAGTCCATTGATAGGACATGAAACATATCCGTTAGATGATGTGAAAGATTGTGGTTCAGATAAGTCAGAGGTATATATGAGAAGAGAAGAAAATGTGAGTGAGAGTGCTAGTGTATTGTGAATGACAAGGCAAGGATGGCCTAGAGAGGTCATAGTAGAAGATAAAATTGATTTGCTGACAGAGAAAGTGGAGGATAGTATGATAAAAGGTGATGCTGATAGTGCAGATGTGTATGAAGTTGAGACAAAGATCCTAAAAGAGGATAAATATGTTAGAGGAGGGGTAACTTTTGCATTGGAAGGGCAAGAGAGAAAAGGGCAACAGTTAGTTTGTGAGGAGGAAGATGAACCTAATGGAAAAGCAGTACTAAGAGTTGAGACAAAGGTAGATGATAGAGATGCTGGTGCTGACAGCAAGGAATCAAGTCTTGAAGGGCTTGAGTATGCAAAAGTGATTTTGATTGGGACAATGGAATGTCCTTTGGATGGAGTAAAGGGTATAGTGCAGCAAAGTACCCCTATTATAGTGAATTGTGAGGCTAATGATGTAGCCTTGAAGTTGGATAGAGAGTGGGTATCCCAAGAGGAATGGCATGAGACGAGGAATGAGTTGGTAAAGGAAGTTGAGTTGGTTGATAAGATGATGATGGGCCATGACAAGGCTAGTGAAAGTGTGAGTTCTCTTAGCATGGAGATGAAATATAATGATGATAAGACTATGAGTTGTCTTTGGGTGGTAAGTCCGATTGTTTTGCAGATGTATGCTATTGTGACAGAGATTCCAAACATGGTGAAGATGATGGATGATGGTAGAAGTCAGATGGTGGAAGAGGCATGCTATTGCTTCTTGATTTTTTTTATTTTGCTAATGAATAGGAAACCAAGAGTGAATATGAAAAGGAAGAGTCAGAGTATCAGATGTTTTGGCATATGTGAAGAAGCAGGTCAGATAGAGAGCAGATGGGAATAACCTAATCAGAGCATGGAGGAGAAGATTCAAGAGGAAAAAGCAGCAATGAGGAGTACAAGATACAAAGGATGGATGGGAAGTCAAGAGAATGAAAAATACAAACCCAAGGTGAAGATGAGAGAACTATAAGGGCAAGATGGTGCAAGTTTTATGTTTATTTGTTTTTGCAAGTATACCATTTCCAAGAGACTTGGAAATTGTTTAGGCGGGGGGAGTATGGTGCAAGAGCACCCAAGACAAGATTGGCCACCATGAGGCCATAATGAAGATTTATGAGATAATTAAGTCTATGAGGTTAAAATGACCAATTAATATTTTAAACATGGATATTAATTCTATTTGGAGTCATCAAACTCATGTAATGAGTCATTTTGTAATAAGTTGTCAAAATTGCCATGTTGGGCAAATAATGTCAAAATGAGTAATGTAATGGGGTTCAATGGGTAGAATAGGTTTTTAATGAGAATTTTAAGTTTAATAAGATCTTGTGTGACCATATTAATGTAATAAATTTGATTAGAAAGTTTCAAGATGCAAAAAGGTTAAAAACTTATCGATTGACAACTAAAAGTGTCAATTTGACAATAAATTAAAATTGTAAACACCCAAAAGTGGTTGTATGGGTGGTTAAGAGTTGTTTTTAGGTTTCCATGAAGGGAAGGGGTTTAAATATGTTTGTAATTATCCAAAATGAAGAGGTAGAGGGTCGGATTTGCTTGGCTTTGTAAGAGTTTGGGGTTTGGCAATAAAAATACAAGGTTTTCCTTGCAATTTTGGTCTAAAATCTGCACTTTATTGGTCTAAAACTCTTCTTCTTTGCTTCATTTTTTATTGGAAATGGATTTGAAAATGTATAGGAGTGTTTTTACTATCATTTGATACTATTATTGAATATTTTACATTCAAATCTGATATACTTCTATTGGTTGTCTTAAAATCTACTATAGGTGATTGTTTTAGGGGAGTTTTGAGAGTCACAATGCAAATGTGACCCGTTCCACTTTATGTGGTTGTTGTTTCTTATGGACTGGGTCAGGAATTTTGTATTATATGTGTCTCTAACCTTAAATGTGTATGGAATAATGTGGAGATAAAGTGTTGATACCCTAGGGTAAGAGATTGAGTGAGGAAAAACATGAAAATGGAGGCATGAGTATAGCAGCAAAAGCTCTACCTTAAGGAGGTATTTTTTTATGTGAAATAGTGTTAGGGGATGGTAAATTCATGGTGAATACCAAGTTTCAAGGTCTAGAAGTGAGTTTTGGGGTTTGAACAAGGAGGCCCTAGTTTTTAGGCCTAAAAAGGAGGGTTTAGTATCTAGCCTATCAAATGAGTGTTTCATGCCTTGAAACCTGGAAAATCTACTATTTTGGAACATTTCTCCAGACTTTTTTTTTGTTTGGAGTTGTGGTCATACCATTTTTTGGTACTTTCTTTGGAAAAGAGGGTTAATTGGGCCTAGTTGGTGTGTAGCAGGGTGTTGGTCTGAGTATTTTGTCCAAAAGATCCATAGTTGATTTTCACATATGTTGTGTAACTTCAAAAAGGGTATCTAGGTATATAAAAAAAATTTCAATTTTTTTGAGATTATTTTTAGTAAAGGTTAGATTACCCACTGAACAAGGCTACTAGGGATTGGCCTATTTAGGGACCCGGGAAAGGGTTTGTGAGATAACCAGTTGATAGGGTGAGTGAAGCCTATTGGGTAAAGTGGAATAGGGTATGTAGAGGCCCTAGGAAGTGTTGGAACAAGTTGGTGAATTTGATAGTTCTATTTGGGCATCTTGGTGAAGCCTAGTGAAGGAAGATGAAACAAGAAGAGTTGAGTTTCTGAAGAAGAAAGAATGATAAGTTGCAATGTGATTGTGGGAGGGTCCATGATGCTCTGCATTAGGTCCAAATGATAGCTCTCTCAGTCAAAATAGTAGCTCTCTCGGTCCAAACAACAACTCTCTCTGTTCAAACAGTAGCTCTCATGGTCCAAATAGTAGCTCTCTCGGTCAAAACATTAGCTCTCTTGGTCAAAATAGTAGCTCTCTTAGTCCAAATAGTAACTCTCTTCGTCAAAACAGTGGATCTGTCAATCAAAACAATGACTCTCTTGGTCAAAATAGTAGCTCTCTCAGTCCAGATAGTAGCTCTCACGGTCCAAATAGTAGCTCTCTCGGTCAAAACAGTGGCTCTCTCAGTCCAAATAGTAGCTCTTTGAGTCCAAACAATAGCTCTTCCAGTCCGAACATTGGCTCTTCTGGTGCAAATGTCAGCTCTCTTGGTCTAAACTACATCTCTCTTGGTATGAATGTTAGCTTTCTCATATTTCAACATTAACTCTCTAAGGTTGAGCTTACTAGGTATAAACATTAGTTATCTTGGAGTCAAAACAACCATTTTCTAAGTTCCAACATCATTATTTTAAACTTCAGAGTTCTTGGTTCAAACAATAGCTCTTTCAGTCCAAAAAAAACACTCCTGGTCTAAACGTTAGCTCTTCTAGTCCAAACGTCAACTCTCTTGGTTTGAATGTCAACTTGCTCATGTTTCAACACTAGATCTCCCAGTTTGCACTTGCTAGGTCTAAACATTAGTTTTATGACTCTGAAAATCAAATATTTGGGTCAAAACAACAATCTTCTAAGGTCAAACAACCAATTTTTTGAGTCTAAACATCATTGTTTTAAACTTTTGAGTCATTGAATTGCAGAATAGCATTTTTGGTCAGTATAGCAGCATTTCTGGTCAATTTGTTAGTGTTTCTGGTTAGTATAGCAGCGTTTATGGTCAATATAACAATGTTTTTGGTCAGTTTGTCAGCGTTTCTGGTCATTTTATCAGCATTTCTGGTAAACTACACAAAAATCAAAAAATAAAAACAACCCATTTCTCAGACAGTCAAACATAGAGATTAGGTCATCTTCTTGAGACACTTAGTCGGGTAATTTTCTATCAAAAATATATTCAAATCTAGACACGCTAAGGTTTTCAAGTATTCATCCCCAACAAGTTCAAGATCTAACATCTCAAAGTGCATCATCACATTTTCTTTGATAAACTGGTCATTCAAACATAGTTTCTCATAAGGATCTATCATCCCCTATCATGAAACTACAACGCTTGATCATACTAACCTCATTCTCTATCATAGGATATATCGTTCCTATTGAACTTGGTCATATCAAAATCACAAAATTTGCACTCCAAACTAGGATCGAAAAACTTGCAAACCCACAAATACTTGACTTATCATTTCGTGTCATATCACTCTATCATATTTACCTCAACAATTAATCACTTATTGAGGCACATTTATAAAAAAATTGAAACCTCGCAAAACATTCAGAACACGTGTATGCCCGTTTTAACCAGAGCTCAAAGATGAAAGATCGAAGAAACATAAATAGAAACACTTGAAATGACAGAAGATCATGAGGAAATGACGCAAGGAAATGAAATACAAGAAGAAGAGATAATTGATCAACACATCAGAGAAATCCAACAAGATCCTAAATTTGATAAATTCATGGAGAAAATATTGGAGGGTGCAAAAGAAAAATACTTCCTAATGTTAGCAAAATCTGGTGCTAAACTTCCCCAAGATTTTGACGTAAATGATTTAAGACAAAGGGGAGGATCAAATGACACTTACAATGACAATGAGCAAAATGAAGAAATTTTCAATCACAAGAAGGATGACACAAGAATTCCTAATGATACAAGGACTCATGAGGACACACAAAGAACTAATGATGACACAAGAAGGAATCGTGATGACACAAGAACTCATGAAGACACACGACGAACTAATGATGACACAAGAAGGAATCATGATGATACAAGAAGTGATCATGATCACACAAGAACTCATGATGATACAAGGAGAAATTGTGTTGATGATCCTCTCCTATCTCTCATGCAACAGATACAAACTCTTCAAACACAAATTCAAGATATACAAAGGGGAACTACTAAGAGGTGTACACTTAAAGAAATCTGTCCTTATCCATTTGATAGAAGTCTCAACATGATACCTTTTCCTCCAAATTGTGAAACTCCTAGATATGACAAATATAATGAAAGAACTGATCCCCAAGATCATATAAGAGAATTTTTCACAATGAGCATGGAATTCGGACATGAGGACACACACTTAATGAGGTTATTTCAAAAGAGCTTAAGTGCGCAAGCTATGGAATGATTCTCAAAACTTCCACTCGGAATTAGATCATTTGCAGAATTGGTGGACAAGTTTGTTTCATAATATGTGTACAACATACAAAATGAGATCACAATGCTATACTTGTTTCACACCAAGCAAAAGAGTGGAGAACCTTTCACGATGTTTCTACAAAGGTGGAGAAGATTAGCTGCCCGATATCCTCATACGGTGCCAGAATATGAAAAGATGGACATATTCATTAACAATCTAAATGAAGAAATGAGTTATAAACTAAAAATGCAAAGTCATCCAAGTTTCGAAAAGATGATTGATAATGGAATCAGTATTGAGGAAGCTATGGTAAAGAAAGGAGTTTTGAAGATATACAAAGAAGGAGTTAATCCTCCTCTTAACAACAATACTAATAATAAGAACAATGATAAGCCCAAGTTTTGGAACAGAAATTGAAACATCGTCAATGATGGGATAGTGGATAATAATAATGTGAAACCAAAGTTGTTGGCACTTGCATGAAGATTGCATTGATGAACTTTTATGTTGTCATTGATGTCAATTTTAACTCATAATTATGTTGTAATAATATTTTTTTGCAAGTGGTAGGAGAGCTTGTGAAGGAAACCGGTATTACTAGAGAAGGAGTGAGATCAACAGGTAAACCCTACATGTTGATATGCTAAACCCTAACCGATGGAGCTTGGTGAATTAGTTGTATTAGTTTATGATCAAATAATGAGCGGTAATGATTATGCCACGTATGCATGTTGTATGAGAAGAGTTTCAAATGGTTTTTGGTGCGTAGAGATAACAATTTTATCTTGGGAATGTGCAAGTTAATTGCATGTAATGGAAACCACGTGATCAGTTATAGAGTTTGATGAAGTGGTGATCAAGGAGCGATCGAGGTTGTCTTGAATGATGTGCAACAATTTCTATGTAATCCAATGGCCATACTTGAACCGATTTGTTTGTAATCTCTATAAGATCTTAGGTTTGTGATGTGTTACCGACCTATTCTTTTTTTTATAAGGTCGATGAATTGTTTTGTTGTGTGTTGGCAATTTTGGTTGAATGTAAGAGTGATTGGTTGCTGAACCAGATGATGTATCTGCAGTATGTGTAAAGGCAGATAAGAGCATGAAAAGGATTTGATCAAGCAGAGTAGTGTTATTCACCAGATTAGAAAACCCCTATTGTTCTCTAACAATTACAATAGTCAAATCCCTTAACTGGGTAGGCTCTAACAAGCTTAGTGTTATCTAAATCCTCTAACCAGGTGATCCATTAGCTTGGATTTGAAATCCTCAACCAAGGTTACTCCTAATAGGGTATTGCTTCTAATAGGGCATTATAGTCAATCCCTTAACTGAGTGGTCCCTGACAGGATTTGTTCTTAACAAGACTTATTGTAAAGCTTTAACAAGCTTGGCTCCTAACAGGGCAAACTTCAGAAGAGTTCAGAATACTTGTGGGTATTCATTCCCACCGTGGTTTTTCCCATTTAGGTTTCCACATTAAAATCATTGTGTCAAGTGGTGAATGTTTTTGTGGTTATGTTTGATATGGTTAGTTTGCTTAACAATTAAATCCACTTAGATATGATATGATGACTGACAACAATCTGAAATGAGCTTTTACTTTTGTCAGTAAAGTATTTGGATGTTTTGGTTAAAAGGTTTGTGAGTTTCAGAGTTGTTTTACTGTTATTCTATTATGACAGTCAACTAGTTTACTTGACAGTGATATTGCAATTTGTAGTTCAGTCTTTCAACCAGTCAGTTCTGAGTTTGTCTTGAGAGGTTGTTTTTGTTTGGTGAAAAGTTTATGTCAGTTTTCTATCTACTTATTCACCCCTCCTCCTCTGAGTAGTTGACCGGATCCTTATTGATTCATCATACCATCAATTGGTATTAGAGCATTTCAAGTCCTCTAAGGTCTAAGCCTAACAACTTGAGGTAAAGATCTTGAAGAACATGATGAAGAAAGAAGGTCTGAAGTTTAATAGGGAAAACTAAAAAATATGGAGTGATAGAATGAAAATCTATATCAAGAGTCTAGAAAGTCAATACTAGGAACATGTTGGTACTCAATATGTTGCACCTAGTGGGACTATGTCTGATGATCAAAAGAAAGAGAAACAAGAAAACAATCAAGAATTGGAGGCCATTATCAGTTCTTTGTCTGATTCAGAGTATGTTGATGTCCATGGTCTAGAGACTGCTTATGAGGTATGGAAGAAACTTGAAGAAATCTATAGCAGTGATGAGCATGTGAAGATTGCCAAAGAAGAGAGTCTGAGAGGTAAATTTGATGACATGCAGATGGCTGAAGGTAAGAATATACAACAATATGGTCAGAGGATCAAAGAGATAGTTGGTGAGATCAAGAGTGTTGGTGGTAAAGTGGAGGATGCCACAGTGGTTAGTAAAGTGTTGAGAACCCTTCTACCGGTCTACACTATCCGAGCTGCAACCATACAGGAGCTAATGTCTATTGATAAAACTAAGGTAACTCTTGACTCCATCATTGGTAAGCTTACTGCATTTGAATTAAATGGTTATGATGGTAGTGCTCAGAGATTTGAATCTGCATTTAAAGCTTTAGTTTCTAACCCTTTTATGAGGAAAAGTAGAGATGTCAGTCACAGTTATGAATCTAGATCCAGCAGAGAAGTTGATGATGAAGATAGTTTGATTGAGCTTGAAGAATTGTTGGCCAAGTGGTTGCCCAGAGGTACCCGTAAGTACAGAGATAAATTACCTTTGAAATGTTTTGCATGCAACAAGATTGGACACATTGCTGCTAATTGTCCTAATGGTGACAATGAGCATACGTGTGAGAAGTACAAGAAGTACAAGGGAAAAGGAAAAAGATATTGTCTCATTGCAGTTGATGGTGGTATCACTGATGAGGAATCTGAGGGAGATTCTAATAAAGCCATTGTCTTTGTAGCCATTAAAGAGGATTCATCTGATTAGAAGGCATTAGTTTCTCGCATGGATAGTTCTGATGATTGGATCATTGATAGTGGTTGTTCACACCACATGATTGGTGACCAGAGTAAGTTTCTTACTTTGAAGGAATATGATGGAGGAGTTGTGAGATTTGGAAATGACTCACCCTGCATGGTAAAAGGAAAGGGAACAATTTCTCTTAATGGAAAGTGCAGTGCAGATGATGTCTACTAGGTTGAAGGATTAAAGCACAATCTTTTGAGTGTTGCCCAACTCAATGACAAAGGTTATCCATTGGAATTCAAGAATGGAATGTGAAAAATCTATGGGAGAAAAGGTGAACTAATTGCAACTAGAAAGAAGACAAAAGGTAACTTGTTTCACCTGAATCCTAAAGTCAACAACTATTTTTTTGATAAAGTAGATGATAGTTGGCTTTGGCATCAGAGATTTTTTCATATAAATTTTGATAACATTGTTAAGGTCAGTAAGTCCAAGTCGGTAAGAGGTTTGCCTCAGTTGGAAAAACTAGTGAATGGTCTATGTAAAGAATGTCAGTTAGGAAAGATGACATCCTCAACTTTTAAGCAAATATTTTTCAGCAGAACATGTGTTAGATTTTGTTCATACAGACCTCTATGGACCAATAAGGACTAAAAGTATTCAAGGTGACATATATTTTATGATCTTCACTGATGATTGCTCAAGAATGATGTGGGTCACATTCTTGAAGGACAAAACATAAGCCTTTAGTAAGTTCAAGGCATTCAAAGCCTTAGCTGAAAAGGAAAGTTGTAAGAAGATAAAGTGTCTGAGGACTGATCAAAATGGTGAATTTACTTCAAAGGAATTCACTAGATATTGTGAAGACAATGGAATCAAGAGGAAACTTTCTGCACTGAGGACACCACAGCAGAATGGTATTGCAGAGAGGAACAACCTGTCAGTTGTTGAAGCTTCTAGAATGATGCTTATATAAGGAGGAGTAGCAAAAAATTTCTGGAGAGAAGTTGTGAGCACAATTGTCTACACTATGAACTAAATATTGGTAAAGAGAGGTAAGGATAAAATTCCTTATGAATACTGGTATGGTAGATCACCTAATGTCATTTATTTTAATATTTTGGTAGTAAATGTTTTATCAAGAGAGGTGACTATGTCAGTAAGTTTAAGGCTAAAAATGATGAAGGCATATTTCTTGGTTACTCCACAAAGAGTAAGGCCTACAAATGTTATAACAACCAGACACAAAGAATCATTAAGAGTGTTGATATTCGAGTGGATGAGTATCATGAAGTCTCAAGAGAAACCAGTAAGGAGAAAAAGGATGAAGAACCTTGCATTCTGATTTTGGAACTAGAACCGATGAAGCCAGAAGCTGGTGAAGTGAATGTTGTTGTACTGGTTCAACCGTAATAGGTATATTCAGAAGAAGATGATGAAAGTGAAGAAGAAGAACCTGAAGATAATGATCATGTCATTCCAAGATATGTGAGACTCACACATAATCCTGACCAGATTATTAGAGATAAAGATGCCGGAGTATTAACCAAAAGAAGAATCAGAGAGAATTCTTTCATGATCTCCACTATTGAGCCTAGAACTACTAAGGAAGCATTTGGAGATGATCACTGGATTAAAGATATGGAGGAGGAGCTTGACCAGATTGAGAAGAACAATACATGGATCCTAGTACCTAGACCAGAGAATAAAAATGTGATAGGTACTAAATGGGTATTCAAAAATAAACTGAATGAAGGTGGAGTAGTAGTAAAAAACAAAGCTAGACTGGTATGCAAAGGTTATGCACAGGAAGAAGGTGAAGACTATGGTGAGATATTTGCACCACTTGCTAGATTGGAAGGTGTTAGGACTCTACTTGCATTTGTAGCATATAAGGGATTCAAAGTATATTAGATGGATGTCAAGTCAACATTTCTAAATGGAATACTAGAAGAAGAAGTATACATTGAGCAGCCAAATGGTTATGCTTTGATTGATGCAAAGGATATGGTGTGTAAATTGCACAAGGTACTATATGGTTTAAGGCAAGCATCAAGAGCATGGTATGAAAGACTAAATTCACACTTGATGAAGATAGGTTTTTCAAAAAACCAGTGAAGACAACAATATATATCTCAAATCTGAAGGAGATAAGATACTGGTTAGTGAAGTGTTTGTTGATGATATCATATTTGGAGGCAATGATGACATGAGTGATGACTTTGAAAATGAGATGAAAAGTGAATTTGAAATGTCTCTAGTAGGAGAGATAAAATTCTTCATAATGAAAATTCAGCAGATGAAGAGTGGTATTTTCATCACACAATCTAAGTATGTGAAAGAGGTATTGAAGATATTTGGAATGAGTGATTATAAACCAGTTGGGACACCAATGGTTACAAGTTGTAAACTGTTTAAGGAGGATGAAGTTGCATCTATTGATGAAAAGGAGTACAGGTCAATGGTAGGGAAATTGCATTATGTTGTTCACAATAGATTGGATATTTCTCATGCAGTTGGTTTAGTTGCCAAATTTTAGAAGAATCCAAAGGAGACACATTTGATAGAAACCAAGAGGATATTCAAAAAAAATTGAAAGGTACTATTGACTATGGATTATGGTATCCATATGTAGGTAAATTTGATTTGAAGGTTTATACAGATGCAGATTGGGAAGGTAATGTTGATGATAGGAAGAGCACAACTGGTGGTGCATTATTTCTTGGAAGAAGACTTGTTTCATGGAGCAACAAGAAGAAGAGTTGTACATCACAGTCCACTGCTAAAGCTAAGTATGTTGCAGTGTATATGAATTGTACCCAGGCAATCTAGATGAAACACATTCTAGAAGGATTCAAGTTCAATATTATAGAACCTGTAAAGATTTTATGTGACAACACCAATGCAATAAATATTCCAAAGAACTCAGTGTTGCATGCTAGAACCAAGCATATTGAGCTGAAATATTATTTCTTGAGAGAGAAAGTGCAGAGTAAAGATGTGTTATTGGAACATGTATCTACCAAGGAGCAGCTAGTAGATATCTTTACTAAACCTCTGCCTAAGACTACTTTTGAGTATCTTAGAGGTCAGCTAGGGGTTGTGCCCCTACATGAGGTCAATTGAGAATGATGTGGAATACATAAGTCCCAAAGCTAATTGAAGAATCTTGAAGTAGGATTGGTGTATAGTGAAGTTATTCCACAGGGGGAGCATCAAGTTGCAAGTTGATGTTGCAGAACAGTGAAGTATGACACTGCATGTTTTACTTTTACTTTGGCATTGTTGTCAAAGGGGGAGAAGAACTATATGATTATGTGAAGAATTATATGATTGACATAGAGAAGATCTATAGCCAGTTACCCGTTGAAGACATGGAGACTCAGTTGAAGGCGAATACATGGTAAAATGTAAACTAGGATTCCTATTTACAATCATAGCAATCAAGGGTATTGATACTTGTATTGCCATCAATGCCAAAGGGGGAGATTTTTGGCACTTGCATGAAGATTGCATTAATAAAATTTTATTGTCATTGATGTCAATTTTAACCCGTAATGATGTAATAATTTTGTTTTTCAATGGGTAGGAGAGCTTGTAAAGGAAACCAGTATTACTAGAGAAGGAGTGAGATCAACCGGTAAACCCTACCTGTTGATATGCTAAACCCTAACTAATGGAGCTTGGTGAATCGGTTGTATTGGTTTATGATCAAATGATGAGCAGTAATGATTATGCCATGTATGTATGTTGTATGAGAAGAGTTTCAAATGGTTTTTGGCGAGTAGAGATAATGGTTTTATCTTGGGAATGTGCAAGTTCATTGCATGTAATGGAAACTGCGTGATGAGTTACAAAGTTCGATGAAGCGGTGATCAAGGAGTAGTCGGGGTTGTCTTGAATGATGTGCAATGATTGCTATGTAATCCAATGGTCATACTTGAACCAATTTGTTTGTAATCTCTATGAGATCTTAGGTTTGTAATGTGTTACCAACCTATTGTTTTGTTTATAAGGTCAATGAATTGTTTTGTTGTGTGTTGGCAATTTTGGTTGAATGTAAGAGTGATTGGTTGTTGAACCAAATGATGTATCTACAGTATGTGTAAAGGAAGATAAGAGCATGAAAAGGATTTGATCAAGCAGAATAGTGCTATTCACCAGATCAGCAAACCCATGTTGTTCTCTAACAATTACAATAGTCAAATCACTTAACCGGGTAAGCTCTAACAAGCTTAGTGTTATCTAAATCCTTTAACTAGGTGATCCATTAGCTAGGATTTCAAATCCTCTATCGAAGTTACTCCTAACATGGTATTGCTTCTAATAGGGCATTATAGTCAATCCCTTAACTAGGTGGTCCCTAACAGGATCTATTCTTAATATGACTTATTGTAAAGCTTTAACAAGCTTGGCTCCTAACAGGGCAAACTTCAGAAGAGTTCAAAATACTTGTGGGTATTCATTCCCATCGTGGTTTTTCTCATTTGTGTTTCCACGTCAAAATCATTGTGTCAAGTGGTGAATTTTTTTGTGGTTATGTTTGATATGGTCAATTTGCTTAACAACTAAATCCACTTAGATATGATATGATGACTGACAACAATCTGAAATGAGATTTTACTTTTGTCAATAAAGTATTTGGATGTTTTGGTTAAATGGTTTATGAGTTTCAGAGTTTTTTTACTGTTATTTTGTTATAACAGTCAACTGGTTTACTTGACAGTGATATTGCAATTTGTTGTTCAGTGTTTGAACCAGTCAGTTCTGAGTTTGTCTTGAGAGGTTGTTTTTGTTTGGTGAAAATTTTATGTCAGTTTTCTATCTACTAATTCACACCCCCCCCCTCTCAGTAGTTGATTGGATCCTTATTGATTCATCATACCATTAAAAGCAACTGGTTTTTAATTTCTCAAATCAAACATGAGCGATTCAACAAGATAACAATAAACCAAAATCATCTTTTAAAAAAAAAATTTGAAGGAAATTTTCCATTGGTGAACCACTTGGGTCAACATTAAAGATACTTGTTGCAGATAAGTTGATTACATTTCCAGAAGCAAAAGATTTTGAACCCAAGGTTAAACCTTCTTAGTAGAATGACAACCATTATTCTGATTTTCATCGAAACAAAGGTTGCCAAACAGATGATTGTCAGCGGTTAAAACCTGTCATCCAAGATTTGATTGACAATGGCGTAATAACTATGGACGAGCATAAGACAAAAAAATTGCACACAACTTTCAAAACTCTGGTTCCTAATTATGAGAAGGGTGAATCATCAAGAATGCAAAATGGCACAGGTAACACAAAAGTGAACTATTTTCATACCTATGATAACATGGTCAATATTGTGGTCAAAGATAAACAACAACAAGAACCTGCTCATGTTATCACAAGAAGCAAAGCCAAGGTTACTTTTCTGAGTCCTACAACTGACATGGCATCCACTTCAAAACAATATAGTATAGTGGAGCAACTACCAAAAACTCCCGCCCAAATATCAATTTTAGAAATTTTAAAACTTTCACCCGCACATAAAGAAATTTTAGAAAGAGCGCTAGTAGATATGACAGTATCAAAAGATCTTGGCATAGATAAATTCCAAACTATGGTGGGACACCTCACAATGCCTCATTGCTTATCATTCATTGAAGAACATGACATGTCTCTGCAACATCACCATAACGCTCCCTTGCATATTGAAGTCCTTATTCATAAAACATGTGTTAAACGTGTCCTAATAGATGGAGGAGATGGCTTGAATATTTTCTCATTAAGTCTTGTTCATGCTTTAGGTTATTCAAGAGGTAGTTTATCCCCGTAAAAAGATCACAATCAAAGCATATGATGAAGAAGAGTGTTCCTCCAAAGGAATTGTGGTATTACCAATCAGAGTAGGACCCTTGCAGAAAGATACAACATGCCAAGTTCTAGAACTAGATTTATCATACAACATACTTTTGGGAAGACCATGGATACTATTAGGATTCCCAAAGATACTGAGAGGGGGGGGGGTGAATCATTATCTTACCAGTTTGTGAATTTACTTGATTTAAAACATGTAAAGCATATCAATAATGTGTACCGGTAAACAAAAAATAATGCAGTAAACAAGAATAACAACAACCACATGAAAAGCACACCATAACACAGTAGTTTAACGAGGAAACCCGGTGTGGGAAAAACCTTGGTGGGATTTGTGACCCACAATATTCAATTACTGGCCAATAAGGGAATATTATTGTTTTACAAGAGGGGCCTGCACATGCCGGAAGGTCAAGTGCCTAGAGCTCACTGCTCAATTACAAAGGAAGTCACACTAACTTACAAAAATGGATTATACAAATCCAATGTCTTGTACTGCTTTAAATTAGCATCTGCTATGCCAGATCCAGTACCAGTTTTAGCTTTGCTTCATACATAAACCCTTAACCTATATTTCGCATATTAGTGTGTGGGGGAAAAAGCGAGAGTAGGTTAACATGTCCTAATCCTACCTCTTGTCACACATTACGGAATACAAAAGAGCCTAGAGGTATCGCACAATTGGTTACTTCTTTTTGGGTGAAAGAGAGAGCCACGGGCTACCTATTAGGATTTCTATTCCTTTGTTGTAATTGAAAGGTAAGATTATGCAAGTCCAATTCCTAACCCTAAAATGCAAGTATGAACTAATAACAAGATTGCAGAATTGAACTTAAACAATGGAAAGCTGTAAATACAAAGATAAGACAAAACTGCAAATGCATACCCGGAGTCAAAATCTGAGTGAAAATGTTCGGGACGGGGGCGCGGGCACCACTGTCCTGATTTTGCACCTGAAACAGCACCTGAAACTGCTGTTTTGCACTCTGGAAAACTGTTTGAAATGTTGTTTGTTAGGAGGACCAGGGCACCCAGCGCCTCCGTCCCAGGGACCAGGGCACCCAGCGCCCCTATCCTGGCAGGACCAGGGTGCCCCACGCCCCTGTCCTAGTCTTTTGCCCTGCAATTTGGTCTGGGCTGCTGTCTCAACCTGCTTTTCCCAGATCTGCAACCTGCGACGTCGTCCGAGTCCCGAAACCTGCACTTATATCTGAAAAAGGTGTTTGGGCGGCTATATAGGGTTTTGCCTTAGTCAAACCCCCGCTTTGGTGATTTCCACCTCCATGAATAGCCAAGTTGTATTGTAAAAGTAATGTGTGTGCAGACCTCGTGTGTGTGCAAGATCTAAAATGCAAGTAAGCAAACTAGAGCAACCTAGGAAGTAAACCCTAATTGCTTGTAGATGATAATGTAAATGCTCTAAATCAAGATGCAAAGTGATCTAAAGCATGAATGTAAGTGACATAATGAGGCTTATGCAAAGACATGAAAACAACATGAAATCATACCCAACCCCAAGGGAGGGGTACAAGCCAATCTTCAGTCGGTGATCCCTTATTTCTCTTCAATGCCTTCAAAGCCCTAAGTGAATGAATGGATTTGATGAATGCTTGGAGAATGAATGTTGAGAGTAGTTGAAGTCTTCAAAGATCTGCTCTTTCGCTGCATATGAGGTCCCTAAAAACAAAAATCGGATCCCTTCAAATGAAGAAAGAGAGCTCTTATGTATGAAACCCTAGGTCTTAATTCCAACTTTTGGCCGACCTAGAGATTGAATATCCCGCCAATTTCTTGGGGTTAAGCTTTATTTTATGATTGGATCGCGCTACTAAAATTTCAGGAAAAATGTCCGGGACCGTGTGCACTCCGGGCGCCACGGTCCCGACAACTTTTCACCAAATTTTTAGGGCCGTTAGATATGATGATTTTAGAGAGAATCCTGAAGTTACAGGTGATTTCGAGATGTTTTGACCCCCGAAATCAAGCCCCCAAGCTCAGAATAGGGCCTAATTAGGGTTTTTGATTAAGTGATGTATTGGAGGAATAAAATGAAAGGGGTACGCTTTAATGAAAGGGCCCAACTTTATGATGTGGAAAATGATGAAATAGAACCTTTAGACCTAATTAATTTGATTAATTAAGTGCTAAAGGGGAAATGTAATGCAAAATGCAACTGCGCCAAGGCGGGTGCTAAACTAGGTGTTAAATTGTACTGCTTTAGCAAGTGCGTACAATTTATGATGTTACATTTAGCCCCCACTTTAGCGGTCATATGAGTACTACGTGCATATGCAAGCTAAAGTACAGAAAGTAAACATCATTTGAAAAAGGATATATCCATAAGTTGTCGGACGAAGCCCCCAGCGGTATCTGCAGTACACAGTTAGGAACCACACCCTACAAAACACACGTTAGATCACAAAATCACCTAATGCTTACTAAGGAAGGTGATGAAATTTGCGAGTAGCTATATGCCCCCCCTGTTTTGGCTTGCTTATTAGGGAGGTGAAATAGCGTGACATGTTTACTTACGACAAATTGTGTAAGATAGTATTGATGAGGGATGTTCACTGAAAAGGCTTCATCAGAGCACTTTTTGGAACATCCCAAGAGTAGGGGAATGAAAATACGATTCCTACGCAACAAACGGTTCGAAAATCGCATCTCCTAAACTCAAGTTATGATGAAATGAGTCAAAGAGGAAAATTAGGGTTTTGAAAGCAAAGGTAAAGGAATGAAAGTATATACCTTGAAAGAGACATTTGCATTTGTCATTTTGTTGATTCTGAGTACTGTTCATTGCAGTGGAGCCCACATAGCCATCATCATGCCTTCACGACGACTAGAGCATCCCACGAGGATTGAGATCATGCGACAAGCCGTGATCGACGACGAGCCACTGGACGAGGTGAGTTGACTGAACTTTGACTTTTGATTTTCTGCATTTGACTTTCTGTGATCGTTTGTGGGCCCTAGAACCCGACCATGGGTCCCGCACAGGGCGCCATGTTCCCTGTGGGGCACCATGGTGCCCTCAGGGCGCCATGGTCTTTGTGGGGCGCCATGGTCCCTGACAAGGCGCTATGGTCCCAATCAGGACATGGCGAGAGATGCCAGGGTTAGCATACGATGTTCGACAGTTTGCATGAATGATTTTTGATGATTGAGTACTGATTATAGTTATGTTTTTTTGATGCAGGGTCTCCCGTACATGAGAGAGCACATGGTGGGGCAGATTCTTCGCAGTTTGCGTGATCAGATTCCCCGACTTACTCAGGCAGAGAGAGACACATTGTCGATAGTAGGTTTGTAGTCTATGATTCTTATGCCGGCCATTTGATTTCATCCTGTGATGCTGATGGCACTCATGGAGTGATGGGATCCTGACACATGCACGTTCCAGCTTCCAGTAGGGGAGATGATGGTGACACTTGAGGATGTGTACCGCATTCTTCGCCTACCGATCAGAGAAGCTACCGTGACATATGCGACCGATCAATCAGTAGAGGATCATCAGAGGGAGCAGGTATATTGCATAGGGAGAGTCATGCCGAGTGAGATGAGAGGTCATATCATGGTCAGCTAGCTCTTACATCCTACAAGAGAGGTGCCCCTCATGAGACGTCTTATGATAGCCATCATTGCACTAGCTGTCTGCCCTAATGGGAGAGGTACACACATGCATGGGGGTCTCACGTGGTGCATCAGGGCTATGGAGAGACACAGGAGAGTATATGCTTGGGGTCAGAGTATGCTTGCACATCTCTATCACGACCTCGAGGAGTATGTTTTCGGACAGGGTTGTAGCTTGATGACATGCACACTTCTGCAGGTGTGGATATTTGAGCACTTTACATGCACCAGGCCTGTCGGCTATCCGATGAGTACGGCTAGCGAGCGACCTAGGGTATTTTCTTATCCACTTACCAGCGAGTGGAGATTTGGAGATCTATTGTATTGGAGAGTGATAGTTGACAGATTGACAGCCGAGGTGACCGTGTGGAGACCATATCTGCGGATGCACAGATGGGATGGGATGGAGAGATAGTTAGCATGCCTACAGAGGAACCGCCTACTGAGAGGACGATATCCACACATCATAGTCCCATTCTACTTTGACCGAGTATGGAGGCAGTTCGGGCTAGAGCAATGTGTCCCAGCCGATGTGCCCATCTACACTCGACACTCACGAGTCCTTCCCAGACCCAGAGCAGTAGCGAGACCGATGATAGATGATATCGAGATCACAGATATAGAGGGGTCCAACCAGGATGTGGTCACTGATTATGCTGCAGACCCCGGGGCATAGCGCAGGTATCATTCCTGGTTTATGAGATCATACCCAGGGCCTATCTTTCCACCAGATCACCCGACAGGCCATCCAGGTCCATGGAGGCATGGAGATCGAGATGAGGATTAGGGATCCAGATCGAAGGAGCCAGAGGAGGGAGAGGGTCATGAGGAGGCAGGAGGTCCTGATCTGCCTATAGGAGATCAGCCTAGTGCCGAGGAGGAGGAGGACGAGGATGACGACGACGAGGAGAGAGATGATGATGAGGAGAATGAGGATGCAGATGAGGATGGGGATGACGAGGAGGAGGAGGATAGAGATGATGAGGAGGAGTTAGATGCAGCTCCACACCATTCAAGGGATGATACCGTAGCCTTAGATCCTCCCGTTATTCCCCAAAAGGGGGAACACGAGGCGCTACGGAGACCTGCACCTATCGCACACAGATCGTTCGAGTGTGGGGAGCCTAGTAGTTCCCAGTCACAGATGCTACCATATCACGATCCCTACTGGCGTGAGGGAGATCCAGGTATAGTAGGTTTAAATTGATTGATTGATGTTTTGATGATATAAAATGGTACTAACACAAAATCTGTTCTACTGCTACAGCTAATGTATAGGAGTGGCCCTCCTTGATCCAGCAAGCAGTGACAGATATCTCCACAACAGCGCAGATCCCTAGTTCCTCACAGGTTGCTTATAGACCTCAAGGGAACGCGGGTCGGCATGATGATTTGTTTTCCCCATTTCGAGTACAGGTAGAGATATGGAGGGAGAGAGAGCGGGCTCTATTAGAGGACCTTCAGCGAGCACAGCGTGATCTAGTAGCAGCTCAGGCCGAGGCTACCTCGTATCGCGCTATCCTTATGGATAGGGATCGTAGGAGTTCCTCTCAGAGCCATTCACAATCTATATCACGGTATACGCCTATGGGTCCACCTGCACGGCCGGATCAGGAGGGAGCATCTAGTCGTCACTCTCCGGCCACCACCCCTAGGGATAGAAGATGATTTTATGATGTAGGGTAGGTCATATTTTGGGTGTGTAGTGACCTACCTTTTTATATTGATCCACATATATATATATATATACATGCTTCTTTGTTTCAAACGTGTTATCTTTAATGCCTAAACAATGCGTATTGTGATTAAAGTTAATATATTTGGTAGATGTACATGTATGTTCTGAATTTAATTTCCATGTGATTGATTTCTCAATGCTCCATGATTAAATTGATACATGTGTGACTTAATTAAAATATTCGATCAAGTACTATATTGATGATAAGGAAGAAATTATGTATTAAGCCTACGAATCATATAACCAATGTGATTTAATTTGAATTTAAACACAACATGACATGATTCAACTTAACACATAAAAACATTGTATAATATGTCAACATAATGAAAATGTAAATCTTTTGTAATTTACATAAATGAATTCAAGACAAACCATAAAGTAAAGACACATGCTTGTTAGGAACGAAGCAATATAGATTAAACAAAACATCATTTAATTCTATTTTCTCTAACAAAGATATGTTAACATATTATCCAATTTTGAAGAAGTGAGAAAGGAAATAGATAAATGATAAGGAATGAGGAATTAAGCATAGTATCTACACAAGTGCATAGCGTTTATAGGGTCTTTAAGAGGCGTACCGTCTACATCCGCTATTTTGTAAGCACCTGATCCATAATCTTCAATAACGATATAAGGTCCAAGCTAATTAGGACTAAATTTTCCCTTTTCTTCAGGTAAGGCATTCACATTGCGCTAATTCTCGTAGAGCACTAAGTCACCCACTGAGAAGGAACGTTGAATAACTTTATCATTATAGCTTCGTTGTAGAGTTTTGTGATACGCTTGAATATGCTCAAGAGCATTTATATGCTGTTCATCAAGCATCTCAAGTTGTTGAAGTCTTTGTTCTCTATAGGAGTCATCATCTACTATACCTTTGAGAGAAACTCTAAGTGATGGAATCTCTAATTCTAAAGGCATAATAGCATCAGCACCATAAACAAGATTATAAGGAGTAGTTCCTGTGGGAATTCATAAACTCATTCGGTAGGCCCAAAGAGCATAGATTAGCTGAGTACTCCAATCCTTACCATGCTTATTCACGGTTTTGCGAAGAATTTGTTCGATTATTTTATTGGATGATTCGGCTTGACCTTTTGATTGAGGATAGTATGGTGTAGAAAATCGATGTTTGATATGATATTTCTCGAGGAATTGCTTCACGTCTTTGTTCTTAAATGATGTCCCATTATCAGAGATTATAGTGGAAGGTATCCCAAATCGAGAAATAATGTTTTCTAGAAGAAATCGACAAATCACTTCAGCGGTGGTAGAGCGAAGAGGAACAACTTCTACCCACTTTGTAAAGTAATCTGTTGCGGTTATAATGAAAATATGTCCTTGAGATGAAGGAGGAGAGATTTTACCGATGAGATCCAACCCCCATGCAGAGAAAGGCCAAGAGGCTACCTGAGAACGAAGTTCTTGGGCAGGAGCATGAATCAAATTATTGTGTTGTTGACATTGATGACATTTCTTAACAAATGAAAAAGAATCTTGCTGCATAGTTTGCCAATAATATCCCATACGAAGTAATCTTTGAACCAAGGATTTACCTCCAAAATGCCCCCCACAGGCACCTGAATGCGCCTCTTCAAGAGCAATAGGGATTTCTGATTTGTTAAGACAGCGAAGGAGAAGACCGTTATAACCCCTTCGGTAAAGAACATTAGAAAGAATGATATACCTAGCAGACAACTTGCGAACTCTAGCCCTGGTGTTCCTATTGGCAGAATCAGGAAAGGTACCATCAGTCATGTATCTTAAGAATATGCGAGTACCATTCATCTGAGTCTGTGAAGTCGCAACATGTCACCAGACTGGAATCATCTACAATAGCTGGAGAAGTAAGGTTGTGAATAACAAATTTAAGATCAACCACAGGGTCCTCTAAAGATACAAGAGAAGCCACACATGCCATTGCATCCACATGTCGATTATCTTTTTGAGGAATAGGTTCTATGGTGTAAGAATCAAATTTTTGTAACAAAGAGATAGCAAGGTCTTTATATTGTGATAACTTGTCTTGTTTTGCTTGATACAGTCCTATTTCTTGTCTTATAATCAGTTGAGAATCTCCAAAAATATGTATGTGTTTTATATTCAAAGCTAAGGCTACCTTTATTCCTGCTATAAGAGCCTCATACTCAGCAATGTTATTGGTACATAAGAAATTGAGACGGTAAGATAAGGGAATGGACTTCTTTGTAGGAGAAATCAGAACAACACCTGCCCCCGATCCCGTACGACACTTAGAGCCATCAAAGTATAACTCCCAAGTTTCATCTTTCTCTGTACAAAGGATGAAATCGTCAGGAAAAGACTCAGGGTTAGGGAAGGAGAAAGGTGAAGGGGCCTCAACTAAGTGATCGGTCAATGATTGCCCTTTAATTGCCCTTTATGAAACAAATTTAAGGTCAAATTCAGTTAACATCATAACCCACTTAGCTAGGCGTCCTGATAAATCAGTTTTAGAGAAAAGATGCTTCAACGGATCAAACTTTACCATGACGTGGACTTCTGAGTTTAAGAGATAATGTCTCAATTTCTGAGTCGCAAACACCAAGACCAAGCATTGTCTTTCTATCGCAGAATATCAGGTCTCATAATCGAGTAAGGTACGACTTATATAATAAACCAGACACTCCTTACCATCTTTATCATGTTGTGCCAATAATGCTGCAAGAGCATGAGAGGACGCAGCTGTATAAAGAAGGAAGGGTTTAGAAGGTTCGGCCGGTCGAAGGATAGGAGGATTAGCCAAATACATTTTTAAATCTTCAAATGCTTGCTGACAATCCTCATTCCATTGAAAAGTGATATTCTTTTTGAGAAGTTGAGTGAAAGGAAAAGTATGATCCGCAAGTTGAGATACAAACCTACGAATAGCTTGAATCTTTCCTTGTAATCTTTTGAGTTGAGACACATTTCTAGGAGGTGGCATGTTGACAATAGCATCTATTTTCTTAGTATCCTCCTCAATCCCACGATGCGAAACTATGAATCCTAATAGTTTTCCACTATCCACACCAAAAACACATTTTCAGGGATTCAAGCGCATGTGATATTTACGAATCCTTTCAAAGATTTGACAAAGGATCTTAATATGATCTATGCGAAGAATGGATTTGGCTAAAACATCATCAACATAGTCTTCTAAAATCTTATGCATGTAATCGTGAAAGATAAGGGTCATCGCTCATTGATAAGTTGCGCCGGTGTTTTTAATCCGAAAGGCATCATTATCCAACAAAACGTACCCCAAGGAGTGGTGAAAGCGGTTTTGAATTGATCTTGAGGGTTAATGAAAATTTGATTGTATCCTGAAAAACCATCCATGAAGGATAACAAGGCATGTCCTGCCGTAGAATCAACTATCATGTCAATGTTTGGAAGAGGGAAATCATCGTTTAAAGAAGCCTTATTTAAATCTCGGAAATAGGTACACATTCTTATTTTATTATCTGGTTTAGCCACAGTGACAATATTTGAAATCCATGGGGAATAATCAATAGGGCGAATAAATCCAGCCTCCAATAATTTTTCAATCTCAGCCTTAACAAGCAGAGCCACCTTAGGATTCATTTTTCGAATCTTTTGTTTCACGGGCTTAGCATCAGGGACTAAGACAATATTATGGGTAACAATCTTAGGATCTATACCAGGCATGTCAGAGTATGTCCAAGCAAAGATCTCGGGGAATTCATGCAATAAATCATCATATTGTTTTTGTTCCTCTTCGTCCAGACATTTTCCAATTTTAATAACTTTTTCTTCATTGCAAGGATCCATCTTAACATTAGTGGTGTCACTTATGAGAAGATTACTTTGTTGAGGAGTATCCTTTAGCTGAGGGAATTCTTTCACAATCTCATCGTTATCCGTCTCTTTTCCAAAATAGGCTTCAGTGTTCAAACAATAAGGGAGTCCCCTATTGTGATGATAACGAGGAAGAGTATCATATGCTCCTAAAAATTCAGCTAAAGCATCATCAGTAGGAAAAACATCCAAAGCACAGGCACACGAAGGATCTTCATCAATATACTCGGGGTGTTGCATTGATAGAGATGTAGAAATAGTATTAACACTAATACATGGTCTTCTAGAAGCCTTAGTGCACTTACAAGGATTATAGCCAAGTCCAAAGGCATGGTTGTGAAGATTATTCTCTAGAGGAACCTTTATCCCTTGTTCGTGAGTGCCACAACCATTTCCATGATACCCATGCTTAGTAAAAATGCGAAAACCACGACCATAACGATCAGCCATTTCAGACAGAGAAGGTGGTTTTTCATAAGACAAAGAATCAAACCCTTCAAAATTGGAAGTGCGGGGAGAAGAAGTTTGAGAAGCGGCCACAAAGTTATTACTCATAGGTTCAGGTAGTGTTGATTGATTTTTAACTTCTTCCTTCTTTTCAGCTTTAAGCTCTCTAGAAGGAACCTTATATTCACCTACAAAGGTGGGATTAAAATCAAGAGATCCCCAATCATCATCCGCGAGAATCTTCTCAGGATCAAAATCCTTCTTATGTGTAGTTTCAAGTCGAGAAGAGTCTTCTTCAGGAGTTCCAGACTCATCCAAAGAATTTTGATCATCAAAGAGCGAGGATTCATTGATAGGTATCTTGCTTAAAGAGTCATCACTAGACGAGGATGGCTTAGAAGAACCCCCTTTGGAAGTAGATGTTTATAAACAAGCTTGAAAATTAGTATCACCTATCAAGGTATATGTCTTATTGTTATAGATAAATTTAACTTGTCTATGTAATGTAGAGGGGACAGCTTGCATACTGTGAATCCAAGGTCTCCCTAATAGCAAGTTGTATGTTAGATTTCCTGACATAACATGGATAGGAGTAGGCAAAGTAACAGGCCCCACTGTGAGGGGTAAGGTGATAATACCTAATGAAGTCTTAGCCACATTGTCAAAGCCTCGAATAGGATGAGAGTTAGGCTCAATTAGGGATGTATCCACATTCATCTTATGCAAGAGATTAATGCTACACACATTAAGACCAAAGCCATTATCTACTAGTGTTCGTCTTATAGCAGTGTCTTTCATGATAACCACAATCATCAAGGGATCATACTGATGTTGAATTTCACTAGTAGGCAACTCATCTTGGGTAAACACAATTTGAGCTTTAGGATTCATCATAGAGTTAACCAAAGATGCTATATTACTAGATGTGTTCGGTGGAGGAACATTCAAATCTTTCAAAGCATCTTGTAACATTCCGTGATGAGCAGAAGAAGTTTGAATCAAATCCCAAAGGGATATCTTAGTAGGGGTAGCCTTAAGTTGTTCTATGAGATCATATTCCTTACTAAGAACTTGTGAAATACGTGGAGCTTGTGGAAGAATTGGTTGAGGATTCGGAAGAGAAACTGGAATAACAGGAGGAGGACTAGGCTACCTATTATTTCTGGTATGATAAGTATGGGCAACCGCATGATAACTCTCTCTAGTTAATTGCTTGGCATAATTATAAGGACTTATAGGTTTTCTTCCTTGCACAGTGATGATAGGTTTATTTGGAGTAATAAAGGAATCATACCCTCCCTGGACAGTAAGGAGAGGTGATTTAGGAACTTGAAAGGTGGGAGAAGGACAAGCACCTTGGACTTCAAAGAGAGGCTTATTATGCTCATTCAAGTTTATCATGTTAACCAATTTAGAAGTCTTGTTCTTGTTTAGAGATTTTGATAAAGCCACAAAGTCATCAAGAGCATCATCCAACAAAGCATGATCATATGTATTAAAAGGTTTATCTTTTGATTCAAAAGGAGACATCTCCTCATAGAGGGGATTATTGAAAACAACCATGTTACTAGATTCAATGGAAGAGTTGATAGGAATGTACCCTTGAGAGGACTCATTCAACTTATCTTTCTCATCACAACGAAATGGCATAGTAACAAGGTTTATGAGTTTTTGGTAAAATGAAGGTTTAGCATCTTTAGGGTTCAAAAACTCATCTAAGGCTTCATCTAATTCATCTTGGCTATACTCATAATAATCATCATAAGCATGAACATTTTGCAAATAAAAGTCTGACAGTTTGAAATAAAAGTTGCATGAAATTTAAACACACAATGCAAAGAAACACACTCTTTTTTTTTTTTTTTTTTTTTCTTTTTAATGAAAATGAAATGAAAACACACTAAATCTAGATCTAGATCTAACAAATGCAATGCAAGAGGAAGCAATGATAGATTCACGTCGGGTTCACCAAAATGTGTGGGGGAAAAAGCGAGACTAGGTTAACATGTCCTAATCCTACCTCTTGTCACACATTACGGAATACGAAAGAGCCTAGAGGTATCGCACAATTGGCTACTTCTTTTTGGGTGAAAGAGAGAGCCACGGGCTACCTATTAGGGTTTCTATTCCTTTGTTGTAATTGAAAGGTAAGATTATGCAAGTCCAATTCCTAACCCTAAAATGCAAGTATGAACTAATAACAAGATTGTAGAATTGAACTTAAACAATGGAAAGCTGTAAATACAAAGATAAGACAAGAATGCAAATGCGTACCCGGAGTCAAAATCTGAGTGGAAATGTTTGGGACGGGGGCGCGGGCGCCACTGTCCTGATTCTGCACCTGAAACTGCACCTGAAACTACTCTTTTGCACTCTAGAAAACTGTCTGAAATGTTGTCTGTCAGGAGGACCAGGGCGCCCAGTGCCTCTGTCCTAGGGACCAGGGCACCCAATGCCCCTGTCCTGGCAGGACCAGGGCGCCCCACGCCCCTGTCCTGGTCTTTTGCCCTGCAATTTGGTGTGGGCTGCTGTCTCGACCTACTTTTCCTGGATCTACAACCTGCGGCATCGTCCGAGTCCCGAAACCTGCACTTATATCTGAAAAAGGTGTTTGGGCAGCTATATAGGGTTTTGCCTTAGTCAAACCTCCGCTTCGGTGATTTCCACCTCCACGAATAGCCAAGTTGTATTGTAAAAGTAATGTGTGTGCAGACCTTGTGTGTGTGCAAGATCTAAAATGCAAGTAAGCAAACTAGAGCAACCTAGGAAGTAAACCCTAATTGCTTGTAGATGATAATGTAAATGCTCTAAATCAAGATGCAAAGTGATCTAAAGCATGAATGTAAGTGACATAATGAGGCTTATGCAAAGACATGAAAACAACATGAAATCATACCCAACCCCAAGGGAGGGGTACAAGCCAATCTTCAGTCGGTGATCCCTTATTTCTCTTCAATGCCTTCAAAGCCCTAAGTGAATGAATGGATTTGATGAATGCTTGGAGAATGAATGTTGAGAGTAGTTGAAGTCTTCAAAGATCTACTCTTTCACTGCATATGAGGTCCCTGAAAACAAAAATCGGATCCCTTCAAATGAAGAAAGAGAGCTCTTATGTATGAAACCCTAGGTCTTAATTCCAACTTTTGGCCAACCTAGAGATTGAATATCCCACCAATTTCTTGGGGTTAAGCTTTATTTTATGATTGGATCGCGCTCCTAAAATTTCGGGAAAAATGTCCGAGACCGTGTGCACTCCGGGCGCCATGGTCCCGACAACTTTTCACCAAATTTTCAGGGCCGTTAGATATGATGATTTTAGAGAGAATCCCAAAGTTACAGGTGATTTCGAGATGTTTGACCCTCAAAATCAAGCCCCCAAGCTCAGAATAGGGCCTAATTAGGGTTTTTGATTAAGTGATGTATTGGAGGATTAAAATGAAAGGGGCACGCTTTAATGAAAGGGTTCGACTTTATGATGTGGAAAATGATGAAATAGAACCTTTAGACCTAATTAATTTGATTAATTAAGTGCTAAAGGGGAAATGTAATGCAAAATGCAACTGCGCCAAGGCGGGTGTTAAACTAGGTGTTAAATTGTACTGCTTTAGCAAGTGCGTACAATTTATGACGTTACAATTAGGTCTGCATAATTTCGCCTATATCAGTATTTCTAAATGTTCTACAATGATCTCATACATATATGAGTCATATTACAACTTGCCATGTCAGCTTACAATGATTTTACAATTAATTACAAAATATATTATCAACAAAATTCTCGTCGGCCAGAGTGTCAATATCCATCCTTTCACTGCTGGTGTAGAGTTTGTCATTACTAGTGCCAGAAATATTTGTCTTGCCAGTATAATATGATTGCAAGGTTGCCATCAATGACAAAACCTTCAATCACCTACAATTTCTCATTGGAGTGTGCATTTGCCAACAATCTCCCCCTTTGGCATTGATGGCAACACTCATGAGAAAAATCAAAAAGTGTTCAAAAATGATATCCAAAAATAGTTTGCCAAAAATGTCTTACCAAAACTGTATGCTCAAAACTGTGTGCTCCCCCTGAGCAGATGAACCATTTTTCTCATTCCTCTACCCCCCCTTTGACATCAATGACAAAGGTTGTCATTCGCTGTCAGTGAAGTCCTGCCTGAATTCTTGTAATTAGTGGGTTACAATCTGAAAAATGTCTGTCAAAACTAGATTTATTCCATTGCTGAATGTTTTGCAGTCTTTTATGGCTTCTTGAGTCCTCTGCACTGTACCGGTGAGTATGTGCATTTGCTCTTCTGATGTCTTTAGTCTAGGAACCAGAGCCTCAGATATTTCTTTTCTCAAAGAAATAAGATACTCTAGTCTTGGAACAAGTTTGTATTTTAAGTCATTTGCTTTCTCCTTTATTCTTTGTTTTTCATTTTCCAGTTTTTTGATTTTCTCTTCCTGCTCTGCAATTTTCTTCTCTAATTCCAAAAATGAGTCTAATGTTCCAATCAGATTATCAGCAATATTATTAATCTTATCCTGTGCTTTTCTGATTTCTTTGTCAAGATCCTCTATTAATACATCCATTTTGCAAGTGTCCTTGTACAATTTCTTGAAGTCAAAAATGATTTCACTGAGTTCCGATAAAAGAGTATCCATTTCCTCTTTGTTCTTATTCACAATTTTCATAAAGAATTTTTCTCTCTTTTATCATTCTTTCCTTAAATGTATCCTCATTTATTTTGTCCAGTGTTATTAGGTTTCTGGTTATATACTTAGACAATGTGTCTAATTGGCTTAAAGAATCTTTATTCTCAACACTGCACTTTGGTGCTATCATCTTCAAAATTTGGTAAAGTGTCATCTATAGCCTTATAGGCTTGTACATTGCACTCTGTTATTTTCTTTATTGAATCTAATAAGACCTCAGCTACATTAGTAGGTCTAAATTTTGTCATGGTTGTACCAGATGTTTGTCCAACAGTTTTTACAATCTGTAATCCGTCGGTTGTAGTTATAGCTTTGCTTTCCTCTTTCTCTGGAGGATCTATTTGAGTTTTCATTTCTACAAACAAAATTTTAGGGTTTTCATTTTGGGCCGGTGGCACTGTCTCTGTCTGTACCTATGAAGGAGCTTGTTTCTCTGTGTTGTCCATTGCCAGTTTTTCTTCTGTGCTACCTGTTGCCAGTGACTCAGTTGGTTTTTCAGTTTCAGTAGTTGTCGGTGGCTCAATGGATACATCAGTATGCACATCTGTGTTTGTTTTAGCTCCCCAATTTCAATGTTTTCTACTGCAATATTTCCTGCCAGTGGCTCTGTTGCCACATCTGATTTCTTAGTTGATTCCTTATCCACCACAATATTGACTTCCTGAGTGTCAATGTTCATTGTATATAACACCTCAGAATCAGGATTTGTATCCTCATGTGGTGTGTCTATACTCTCAGTTGCTGGTTGATTGTCAATAGTGTCTACCAGTGGAGTATCTAGAGGCAGTGGGGGTAAGTTGGCTGTTATCTTTATACTGGGAGGTACACCTACCTTACCTTTTCCTTTGTCCCTGTCCTTTTGATATACCTTGAAGGTTTTAGGTTTTTGATACTCTTCCTTTTTCTCTTTTTCTACCAGGAATATGTCTCATGCATCTGTTGTTTTGTTTGTTACCTGATTTACTCTTCCTGCCATCAGTGCTACATGCCGGTGAGTAGTTGAGAATACAGACCAGTTAGCCTCAGAGATTAATTGATCTATCTCATCAGGTGAGTTAATAGGGTGCACTGCAAGTAGTTTTTCAATGTTTTTTTTTCTTATCTAGCTCAACAATAGCTACTCCTCTAGTTTCTAGTCTATTATATAGATCTGTTGGTATTTCATCAACACCTTGCATCAATAATTTCTTGAAAATATCTAAGTGTAAGATTACACTGCTCTCTACTTTCTCTTTGTCATCAACAGATAGTGTGTCATATAGTTTGTTGATGTTCTTCAACTTTCCATCCTCTGTAATTTCATTGAGAAGTTTATCAATGGGAGCAATAGTTTGTTGTGTCTTCTTCTTTGGAGTCATCTTCTTTTTCTTTAGAGTTAATTTCTTTGTTGGGGGCCTCACTGCATGTTGCTTCTATCTTGTCCTTTTTGGTTTAGGAGAAGGTGCCAGTGAAGGTTTTCTTTTCCTTTCAACTCTCCTAAATACAACAAGTATGTCACTTTCTGAAGAAGTTCCAATTGGTGAAAGGTGAGTTTCCGGTTGAAGTGCTTCCAACTCACTTTCAGTTATACCGGTTTGTTTTAGTACATCTTCTTTAATATCTTTTGTTTGTCGGGTTCCTTTTCTAATAGTTGCCTCAACCTTCTTAGCTCTTTTCCTTGATTGAATTTGGCTTTCTATAGTTTTAGCACTACCAAATACTTTTTCTTCCGGTTGCTTAGGAGCTTCCAGGAGGACTTTTGCATAAATTTCTATTATGTTGTCATAAGTTTCATACCCCATTTTAGTAACCCAGATGGTTCTCGGAATAACTGCCTCCATCCAAATTTCATCTTTTTTTATCACAAAATAGATTTCCTTTTGGTACTTATCCACAATAGCTTGTGATAGCCTTACTCTTGTTTTCATTCAAGCCTTTAGTGCTTGAAAGTGCTCATTTATGGTTTTCTCCCTGTTCTCCCATATTGTTCAGCAATTCAGATAGTTATTTTCCTACCGGTATATCAAATCCAAAATATTTAGCATCAATACCGGGTACTTGTTTGGTTATGTATAGCATCAGACAAACAAGTAGGTTTCCAAATCTGAATGTTCCTTTCTTTTCCATTTTGATCTTTCCTAGATTGTCTATTAGCTCATCTTTAAGCCATTCACATATGTCTATCCTTGCATTATCATTTACCATATCATAGGCACTCTTAATACATAGGCTAGAAACTAAGTTTAACCTATTTGCATGTGTAGCCTTGTAACCTAAGATCATATTGATAAATCTGATATTTGTATCCTTTACATCATTTGCCCTTAGTGATATTTTATCAAATGTTGCACTGGTTAGGTTTGTCACTAAGTCATTTGAGACCTTCTTAGTTTTGTCAGGTCTATTGTTGGTGGAGGGTAACCCTGTTACTACCCTTACTGCTTCCTTTGTGATCTTGTGAATAGAGTCTAACCAGAAAAATTTACCATGTACTCTGCTTAACACAATCCTTATGATATCCTTTGATAAATCTAGGATACTAAGTATTTCAGTGAAACCTAGGGTTTCTACTAACTTGTGTTCAGGTTTGACATTTCCGGATTCATCACAAATTACAGTCTCATACATATTTTTAATTTCATTATCACCTAGTTCATCAATATGACAATGTATATACATTCTAGGGTCTTCAACATATACTACTCCTTTAGGGATTTGGGAGAATGCACCTATGCTATCATCTTTCTTAGTGATTTTGGGAACTAGTTAAAAAATGGGTTTAGGTCACTTAACAACTTCAACAACAGTAGGGTTTGCAATAAATTCAAGAGTGGATGAAGATGCCATAGCTATAAATACCTCAATCTGCCTCAAGGATGAATGCTTTGATGGATTGCTTACTTCTTTGCTTGGAGTACCTTCACTCGGTAATTTTCGCGCTCTTCAAAGATTTGAATGCTCGGTGAATAAAAAATGGAGCCAAAACACTTGCTTTATAATGTTATTTTCGCCAACTACCACATTTAATGCTTGCCGGTTAAGTCACAACTTAAGTCATCTGTTGGTATAGAAGTAATTTCAACTTCTCACCATCAACTGAGGGAATAATAGCATGTTTTTCATTTTGTTGCTAAACCCCCAAAACAATTTTCTTTAGTTAGATGAGGAGTCTCTTGTTGGTGGAGTGTTACTCTATTCTGCCAGTGGAGGAGTATTCCCATCAATATTCTGATCTAACTTTCTGATCCATTGTTTTGAAAATTCTTGCTTTACGTCTTCAACATTTTCTTTACCTTTCAAACTAGGACCTTTGTTATTTGCTGGTGATGCCTTACTTCTGCAAAATTTAGCAATATGTCCAATCTTGTTACAGGCATAACAAGTAACATTGTTATTTTGAATAGCTTTCTGATATCCTATGCCGATATGTGTTCTGCATTGATTAGATAGGTTCCCAAATCTTCCACAAACATAACATCTCACATTCATTCTACAATTTTTTGAATTATGACCAACTTTGTTGCATTTAGAACATTGACCGGTGGGTGTATTAGTTTTCTGATAATTTCTAGATCTACACTAATTTGCTCTATGACCATACTTGTTACAGTTAAAGCATTTGCCATTAAACTTGTAAGCAGTAGATTGTCTTATTGGTTTGGTATGATCATGATTGTTTGCAGTACCGAAGCTTTCACCAACTTCAAAGCCAAGGCCATTTGTATCACTATTAGGTTTTTGATTCTTCAGCATGTCACCAAGTTCTTCTGAACTTTTCTTGAATTTTTCTTTGTGATGATTTGCAGTAGTTAGTTCACTTTCCAAGATTCCTTTCTATCTTATGAGTTAAGTTCTGTCATTTTGTGTGTGCATTAGATCTATCTTCAACATATCATTTTCATAACTAAGTCTTGTGTTTTCATTTCCAGCATCATTTAGTCTTCTGGCCAAGTCTTCTTCATTCTTCTTCCTATCTTCAATTTCTTTACAAAATCTCATAGTCTTATCCTGCATCTCATTCTGTGTTGTACTGATCTCTTGTCTTAGCTTGTTTATCAGATCATTAAGAGTTTCCTTTTCATCATTCTCATTATGCATCTTTTCACAAAGTTCTCTTCTCTTATTTCTTGCAATGGTAATATTTTCTTGAAGCACTTGAATGATATCCTAAGCAGCCTTTAGATCATCTTCGAGTTTGATATTCTTCACCTTTTTTGCATCATAGTCTGAAAGAGTTGTTTTCAATTGTTCTCTCAAGTTTTCCATCTCTACCGATGACAAGATCTTCCTCAAACTGTTAGGCTTCTGAAAATAGAGGACTAAGCTCTGATACCAATTGTTAGGATTCCCAAAGATATTGAGAGGGGGAGGGGTGAATCAGTATCTTACCGGTTTGTGAATTTACTTGATTTAAAACATGTAAAGCATATCAATACTATGTACTGGTAAACCAAAAATAATGCAGTAAACAAGAATAACAACAACCACATGAAAAGAACACCATAACACAGTAGTTTAATGAGGAAACCTGATGTGAGAAAAACCTCGGTGGGATTTGTGACCCACAATATTCACTTACTAGCCAATAAGGGAATATTACTGTTTTACAAGAGGGGCCTGCACATGCAGGAAGGCCAAGTGCCTAGAGCTCACTGCTCAATTACAAAGGAAGTCACACTAACTTACAAAAATGGATTATACAAATCCAATGTCTTGTACTGCTTCAAATTAGCATCTGCTATGCCAGATCCAGTATCGGTTTTAGCTCTGCTTCATACATAAACCCTTAACCTATATTTCACATATTAGGTCTGCATAATTTCACCTATATCATTATTTCTAAAAATTCTACAATGATCTCATACATATATGAGTCATCTTACAACTCACCATGTCAGCTTACAATGATTTTACAATTAATTACAAAATATATTATCAACAAAATTCTTGTCGGCCAGAGTGTCGGTATCCATCCTTTCATTGCCGGTGTTCTGTGTGCCGGTGTAGAGTTTGTCATTGCCGGTGCCAGTATATTTGTCTTGCCAGTATCATATGATTGAAATGTTGCCATCAATGACAAAACCTTCAATCACCTACAATTTCTCATTGGAGTGTGCATTTGCCAATAGATACATGACATACAATATATTCCCTCAACTTATCACTAGTGCCTGAAGTTGTTGTACAATGGACGAGAAATCACAATTCCAACAGACTCAAATCCATTCCAATATTGTAGCAATTTGAAACCGGCACAAGAGGTCACTATTCCACATAATAGAGAGGCATCATCTTCAAGCACACGATCCAAGGAGAAATCATTTTCCTCAATCTTGTCAAGTTTTAAAAAATAGATACAGCTAAGGGATCAAGGGAACAAAGAATATTCACTAGCACAGTTACCACTTTCTCCTAAATCTTATGGTAAACCATCAAACTCAAAACAACAATCAGTTGTAAAACCTCTTCTAATATTTGATGGAGCATTTGTTAGTGCTGAGACATTATCTGAGGAAATAGAGGACAAATATGTGCTACAATGGCTATACAAGGATGAAGAAGTCCAACAAAAAATCAATAATGTCAGAATACCTACAAGAAAATATGGAATGGGATCTAACATCCTTTAGAAAATGGGATACATTGGAATGGGTCATGTAGGAAAAATAAAAGAAGGTATCTTATAACCCATACAACCTCATACTCAGCAGGATAAAGAGAAATCAGGCTTAGGGTATGGGCAAGGTACTCCACAAGAGGAAATGTCTTCTAGGCAACAAAAAGATGAACATGACAAAGACAAGAGCAACTTGCAATCAAAAGAGAGGAAGCATCTGCCAAACAACAAGAACAAGAAAACATAAGATCACAAAAAGAGAGAGCTTCTAATCAGCAAGAAAGACAAAAATAATGGCACTTCCCAAGCAGAGTCAACTTCAAATCAAAATAGATGAGAAGCTAGTATAACGAAAGGAGAACTAATAGCAAGACTAACAGAATCAAATATCAGCTAAAAGGAAGTTTAATATGAGAGAAGAAAAGATATAGCGAGGAAAACAAAAGAAACAAACCAAAAGCTATATGAACAAATCTGCAGATTGCAAGTTGCCAGTGAGACAAATTCCAATAAATGGGAATGACATTCCTATCATTCTAAACAATCAACTGAAGAAACCTGCTATGAAGAAGATGTGGGTGTCGATGTAGTTCATGTGTATGCAGGACCAATGTTAGGAACTAGGTCACTTGAATTAGAATCACATTCAATTGACTTGGATTTAATCGAGGACGATCAGAAACTACTTGTGAGAGGTCATTCTGATGGGAGTATTGTCCTAGACATTGAAATACATATTGAAGAATTTGAAATTTCTATAATGACCCTTAATGCCTTTGAAACATCTCAAACTGAGGATCCCTTACCTTTATACATCCTGAACTTATTAACTGGGATAATGCAGGACATATTGAAATTAATACCTTTCCTAATGACCACACTATTGCCTTATACCTCAATGCAATTGAGCCCACAACAACTTCCACCAAGGATTTTGCCAACGCATCTTCCAGTCAAGTGGGTGCCAAATCTCCTAGTCGTAAAAGTAAAAAATAAGAAAAAAATATCAGGTCTAATGCTGAAAACCATGTATTGGCAAGATTAGACCAAGGAAAAGTAAAAAGAAAGGACGCATCTAACGGTGAAAACCTCCTTGAGGTGCCAGAAGATGGGAGATTTGACACCTTACCTGAATATTATCAAGAGAGATCATCTATACTGATTGAACCAACGAAAACAATAACATTGGAACAACAGATCAACAAAAGATTCTACATCCGATAACCTCTCTATCAAAACAATAAAAATAGTAATATCTGGAATTTTTCAAAAGACAACAAATCAATTTTGCCTGGTCATATCTAGACATGCCAAGGTTGGATCCAGATCTTATAATGCATCACCTAAATGTCGCTCTAGGAGCCAAACTAGTAAAACATAAATTGAGAAAGATGCATCCTCATATAGCTCTCCTTGTCAAAGCAGAACTGAAGAAATTACTAGATGTGGGATTTATCAAACCTGTGGCATATCTCCAATGGGTATCAAACACAGTTCATGTTTCTAAACCAAATAAAAGTATTAGAGTATGCACATACTTCAGAGATCTCAATAATGCATGTCCAAAGGATGACTTTCCTTTGCCTAATATTGACATAGTTGTAGATTTAACTGCTCGACATTCCAAGTTTTCTCTAATGGATGACTTCTTAGGATATAATCAGATTAAAATAGCTCCAGAAGATCAAGAAAAAATAGCTTTCACATTTCCATCGGGTACTTTCTGCTGGAACATCATGCCATTTGGACTAAAGAATGCAGGTGCTACCTATCAGAGAGCTATGACAACAATATTCTATGACATGATGCATACATTAATGGAAGACTATGTAGATGACATATTGGAAAAATCATACAATAGAGATAAACATCTAGAAATACTAGAAAATATCTTTGACCAGTTAGAACAATACAAGCTAAGGCTCAATCCCAAAAAATGTGCCTTTGGTGTCACTTCAGGTAAGCTATTGGGATACATTGTTTCAGCTAGAGGTATAGAAGTAGATCCAGTTAAAGTTAAAGCTGTTGGGAGTATTTAAAACTGAGTCAAGTTTAGAGGCCCAATCCAAAAATTTTCTCTGCATACCTAAATGAGTCAGTTTGAAGGGCCTAGTTTGCGAGAGGGTAAAATGGGGCTAGTTGATTTTCAGAGGGTAAGGCTCGGGATTCATGTCCCACACCTTTCATTTGGCCTATTCAGTGATGTGCAACTTTCAGAATTCAATTTGGATAATTTTATGAGGTACCCAGTTTGAGGGGTGAGCTGGAAGTGCATTTTAGGCACAAATGCAGATTTTATTGAGTAGCCCACTTTGAGCGATTACATCTTTTGCCCTGTTGATCGTCATGGAGAAATTAAAAATGGATTCAATTCTATGCATAAATGTGAGTGAGATCACAAATTTTCAAGTCTAAACGAATCCATTTGCTCAGTTTTCAAAGCCGAATCCGTTTGCAGTTTGTATGTTTTGGCAAGTCCCTGTTTCGATAGCTAGTCGGAGCCCTGTTTCGCACAAGTGTAAAAGTTGCCTCAGTAAGTGTCATGTCAAAATGTTTGTTCTGGGCTAATATTGGTATAAATGATGAGCTACGCTTCAAATTTCAAGCCTCTATCAATCCGTTTGATCGGTTTTCAAAAGAGCTCATTTTACCATCAAATTCAATTATCCGCACTTCCAATGTTAGATCAGTTAATGTAGCCATTTTTGTGAGCGCGCCGTTTGCATCCTGTCATTCTAGTGATCAAACTAAGGATTCAAAGATTTAATATGTACTTCAAGGTACCTATTTTTCAAATTTGAGGGCCTACGGAGGTCGTTTGATATTTTTGAGAAAGGCATCATGTGTTGCCAGGACATTGACTTCATCAGGTCCGCAGTGTTGACAAAGCTAGTTGGGCATTTTTGGAAATTAATATCTCTTCGCTCGGGACTCGTCTTCAAAAACCCTTTGGTAGAAGTCATCCTTGTATATCAGAGTACACGCCTGTCAGATGGCGAGCTCCAGAAAGGTGTTTTGACAGGTTTGAAAATTACGTTTTTGCGATTAAATGCGAAAATTGTGGCGTAATTGCCTGAAGGTTGTAAAATGTGGATTAATGATCCGAAAATGATGTCGATCATTTATCGAGGTATGTTTGAGGTCCGTAAAGCATTTCAAAGGCCAGTTGCTTGAAATCAAAATTTTTTTTAGTCGGACCCACTTTGGGGCCCGACCTGGCTCATGCCCATGCATTAAATTTTATTGTGAAATGTTCTTATTTCATGGCAAGTAATGCATATCAATACTAGCTCAAATGCATATTGGCAAATTGGTTTATTAAGAGATGATTTCGTTTCATTATGTGGGCATATAACTGAGAAGTTTTTATGGAACTTTATGGTATTCCTTTGGCTGGCAATAAAAACTTCAGAATTTGAATTACAAGGTGTAGTTCCAAATTCCAAAACTCTGTTAATGTCCTCCTTGCTGTGTGTGAGGAACATGGAGGTTGAAAAGACATTAGAATGTCCTCAACAAATGCAAATGGGCATCCCACACTCCACGTGATTTTGCCAAGCATCCTCCCATGCTCATGTGGTGATGGAGAGGGGGCAGCAGAAGGTGTTGGGCATGAAGTTAAAGAAAGGGGCAGCAAACAAAATCCCCATTCTCCTTATTGTACGTGGTCTCCCCATTCCCTCTTTGCTGTTGCTTGGCCCATTAGAGTTTGTAGATTGCAGTAAGAGCATGTAAAAACCCCAGCTAAAGTTCTGGAGTGGCAACGTGGCATTTAAAGCTATGTAAAACTTTCAAACAATTATTACACTCCCTCCTCTCCACGTGAGATCTCTAGTAGCAAATAACAGCAGTAGAAGCACCCAAACGAATGCATTTGAGACTGCCATCATGTTGAAATGCAGCCCCCCTCTACGTGACATGGGAAATGGTGGAAGAGGCATTTCAAAAGGTTTTCAACCAAATGCTTTTGGCAGCAGTCCTCTGTCTCCTGCGTGGCTTTGACAGGTGGAGAAATGCCCCCTGCATGGTGTTTGGGAGGAGAGACATCGAAGGCTTTGCAATCTCCTCTGCTGTGTGGTTTTTGAGCAGCATTCAAAAAATTTATTCAAATGTAAAGTGCAGTAAACAAGTTTTCAAAACTCTAGATTGACATGGAATTGGTAGCAGCATGAGATTTCCAAACGAATTCTAGTAAATCCTCCTTCTGTGGCATTGAAAAGGACCATCAAAATCTTCAGCAACATCCAAAATCACCATTAAAGTCACAGAGAAAAGCTTCAAATTTGCAGCCCCAAGCATAACGTTTTATCCCACATTCACTGGGCAAAGGAACTTTTTGGTATTTATAACCAAGAACGCACACATCTATAATGTCTAAGCCATAAAGGCTTTTTACAGATGGTGCCTATGGGTGCCCAAGGCGGGCCCACACGTGAGCACGCTTCTCGAGGCAACAAAGGAGATGATTGAGTGACGACCAAGTGGACCTCACGTAGGCACACTTCTCGAGGCAGACAAGCAAAATTTTGCAGAGGAAGGTCGGGTTAACGAGTGAGCAAGTTCGAGAGAGATCAACAGCTCGCACTATTTCGTGAAAGGAAGATGCATGTTGTTTAAAACCAGTGAAATTGCGAAAGCCAGGTGGTGGGTACAGTCAACGGTCCAGCAGGCGAGTCTCGATGAGGTGGCAGTCCAGTGGTGATGACGTGGTGTACACGTGGCAGCCAAGTGGCGGATGAGCAAGCCAACATGTGGCAGTGATGAGGTGTCATCCCAGGTGGCGTCTGGTCAACCCCATCGACCAATCGGAGGCCGCCACGTGGCAAAAGCGTTAGACCAAATGGAGGCAAAAATCAAAATTAAAATCCATAAATAATATAGTTCAAACTATATTAAAATTCGAAAAATTTAAATGATGGATCCATGTTGAGGATTAATTCGCCCAAGGTCTAAATTTTGGCCAAAATATAAAGTATTATATATCGCCGGAAAGCTCTCGAAGTGAGAAATCCGTTTATGAGGTTAATTTTGACAAATGTGGGATATTTTGCAAGCAATTTCCACGAGAAAAAAATTCAGTTAGAGGGGAGACACTTGGCAATTTTCAGTTATAGATTTGATTCTCTTCCCTCTCCTTCTTATTCCAAATTCTTCTCAGTTGTAGGGGTTCCAGTTTTTGAGAGATTTGCTCCAAGGGAGAAATCCAAAATTGCAGGTTCCAGTGATGGCATCCTTTTATCAATGCAAATGACAGTGTGTTCGTCTATGTTTTCAGTGTTGTCTTTATTGTAGGTTTAGTTTCAGTTTGCAGGTTCACGCATATGCAAGGCATGTGTGAGTTTCCATGAAATTGTCTCAAAAATGTACTCAGATTCATATAATTTTATATTATCAAGGATAATTTGAGTTGTCTCTTTTAGATTCCTCTAAGAGTGTAATGTTGTCTTTTGGGTATTCTTCAAGGAAGGATTTAAATCCTAAAACCCAGCATTAATGATTTTGAATGCATATTGAATATATACATATAAGTATGGTTTTGTGATAGAGCAGAGGATTGTATTAATGTAAGGCATTGATACATGAAAATTTAATGTTGAAAAGAACTTGCATCTGAGATTTCTCATCCAGTTTTATGCATGACTCTGTGGCCTGGATAAGGCATTGGTCTCTTGTAATACTGAAAGGTTGTCAAAACACCATTTAAAAATCCAAAATCTGAATATCTTTTTATATTTTATGTTATGTGGAAGTGTCCCTCCATCTCATGATTCAAAATGTTGAGTTGCAAGTGTGGATCTAGCCCATCTGCATTTATCTCTTAGTTTTTAAACCTTTTGAGATCCATCTACTTTTGATTGATGCAGTCTTGTGTGCAATAGGTCTGATTAAATGCGTCAAAGGTATACCCGCCTAGGTTTTGCAGAGCCTGAAGAGTAGAAGGATTCATATCCTTGTCATGTTGTCCAAGCCCTGAGGTGTTTCATTGATTGAGATTGGCTATCTCATAGATAGATTTGCAGGTATACTTGGGTTATCACTTTTGGTGAACAACAAAAGCAATCATGGAAATGGCATCTCCCAAAAATATTAGTCAACTTAGATCACTTCAAGGAAGATTGTCATCAATTAGAAGATTCATTGCTCAGTTGGCAGATAAGTGTCAATCATTTACTCATATGTTACATAAGAATGTTCATTTCAAATGGGACAATCAATATGAAGAAGCATTCAACAAAATCAAGGAATATCTTATGCAACCACCCATCCTAATGTCACCAATTCAAGGTAAGTCATTGTTACTATATGTATCAGCCACAGAAGTATCATTAGGAGTTCTTCTCGGACAACAAGATAATGAAGGAAAAGAATGAGCTATCTACTACATCAATAGAACATTAGTGGGATACGAGCTCAATTATTCACCAAAAAAAAAGCATGCTTAGTGGTAGTGTTCGCTTCTCAAAAATTGCTAGACTATCTACTCTCTCACTCAATCAAATTGATTGCTAAAATAGATCCATTAAAGTGTTTGTTCAACAAGGTGACATTAATAGGAGGATTAGCAAAATGGGTCATGATCTTGAGTGAATTTGATATTGAATATGTGGACAGAAAAGCTATCAAGGGACAAGTCATTGTAGACTAGCTGGCAAAAGCACCACTTCAAGATGATCATCCCTTAAACATTGAATTTCCAGATGTTGATATCCTTACAGTCACCAAACATACATGGTCATTGTACTTTGATGGCTCATATACCCAGCATGGATCAGGAGCAGGCATTTTATTCACCACACTGCAAGGTCACACAATTCCAAAGGCATATAAATTGAGTTTTCCATGCACCAAGAATACAACAGAATATGAAGCTTTGGTCATAGGAATCAAGATGGCCATATAATGGAAAATCACTCAACTACAGGTTTTTGGAGACTCTCAACTCGTCATCAATCAAGTTAATGATGATTATCAAACAAAGGATGACAAACTAATGCCTTATAAAAAGATGGTAGATGATTTCAAAAAGTATTTTGTAGAAATAACTTTTGAGCAGATTCCAAGAAATGACAACAAAGCAACAGACGCCATGGCAACACTTGCTTCTCTACTTCAGACACAAGAAAATCAAGAGCGTTACGAATTCCTAGTGGAAGAGTTGTTTTACCCTGCCCATAACTGTCCTGAATCCCAAATTATTTGTCACCTTGTTGGGCATGATTCCTCCTGCTATGGCCAAATTTATACATACCTGAAAGATAACACCCTCGCTCCTGACTTGTCAAAGAACCAAAAGCGAAATTTTATCCGCCAATCCTCTCATTATACTCTTGTCACAGATACCCTTTTTAAACGAGATCTGGACGGTACTCTCTTAAGATGTCTCGAATAAGAAGAATCTGAAAAGGCCTTAAACGAATTCCATAATGACATTTGTGGCACTCATTCAAGTGGTCATACCCTTTCAAAAAAACTCATACGCTTGGGCTATTATTGGCCAACTATGGAATGAGATTCTTTTTAGATAGCTAAAACATGCAAACAATGTCAGATCCATGGCAATTTAATTCATGCACCAGCACAAGAGCTTCATGCTTTGGCAACATCTTGGCCTTTCTTCCAATGGGGTCTTGGTCTAGTAGGAAAGATAAATCCTCCTTAACCCAATGGTCACAAATTCATCCTCGTAGCTACATAATATTTTACAAAATGGATTGAGGCGATACCTCTCACAAACATCATTGGAAAACAACTTGCTGCATTTATCTTGAACTACATTATATGTCGCTATGGCATACCCATGACCATTATCACTGATAATGGGTGACTGTTGAAGAACTAGGATGTACAAGAGCTTTGTGAGAAATTTCAAATCCAACATAGATTCTCCACACCTTACTATCCCCAAGGGAATGGACAAGCAGAAGCATCAAACAAAACAATTTTGAAGATCCTCAAAAGGACAGTGAATGATGTTGGCAGAGATTGGCATATTCAATTGAACCCTACTCTATGGGCTTACCATACAAGTATCTGCACCCCTACATGAGCCACACCTTTCTCTCTTGTTTATGGATCAGAAGCAATACTGCCAATAGAAGTAGAGATACCTTCTCTACGAGTATTATTAAAAGGCCTTATCCTAGATGACGAACAATGAGTATCTAGACTACAAGAGCTATAATTGATCCATGAATGATGACAAAATGCCTTTGAGCATTTCAAGTTGGAAAACTAGTGCTAAAGGAAAATCCATGCAACCAGTTAGATCAAGAAAAGAAAGGGAAATTTGAACCAAACTGGTTGGGTTCTTTGTGGTCACAACAACATTTGGGTCAAGATCCTATCAACTATCAATGCCAGACAGGAATCAACTCAAGGAACCCATCAATAGCATGCATCTAAAAGCAGAAAATCCAAAAACAATGAAAAAGTAGAAAATCCAAAAACGGTGGAAAAACAGAAAAATCCAAAAACAATGAAAAAGTAGAAAATATAAAAACAGTGGAAAAAAAAAAATCAGAAATTGAAAAATTAAAAAAAAAAATCCTAAATCCAAAAAAAATAAAAATTAAAAATTAAAAAATTAATAATAAAATAAATCTAAAACTCGAACATTCAAAAAAACGCAATAACTTTTTTTAATGCAAAAATTCATTTTTTTTTAACGCAGTTAAAACCCATTTTCAAGCGACCAAAACCCAGCAAGAAAATGCAAAAAAAATTAAAACCCACATGGTAAAAACGACAAAAAATGATTTTTTCTAAAACTAGTTAATTTTTTTTTAAATCAACTAAAAATATAATGAAGATGGGTTTTCTCGGGGTACATACTGGTGAACCGTAGGCTGGAGGACATTGAACTCGCTCGAACCTGTGCTAGTGGTAGGGGATCACCATTTTCTTCTCCATAGCAACTTTTCAACAATTCAAACTACACAAATAAGGAGTGGTAAAAGTGAATTTCACTTTTTAAACTCAAAGTGGGGCATTTCAGTGGGATTCTTATCTCACTTGTTTTCAATCATCTAATCAAATAATCTATCTGGTAGGGTAGCGTTTTCAAATTTATTATCAGGAAATGAATCAGATCAACTCCACAAATATCTAAAAATCGTAAAATCATTAAAAATCTAAAAATTGTGAAAATTTTAAAAATTAAAAAAAAATTCAGAAACATCGAAAAACTATCTGATTTATCTCTCGAGGGGACATACTCGCATCATAACCTATCAATCAATGTATGGGGCATCATATTGAATCGAATCCACATCATATCAATATTTATCATCTCGAATCGAATCAGTATCATATCGAAACCAAACTCGCATCGAAATCAAGATCGAATTCACGTTCTATCATATCGTATCATCAAATCGAATTTTCTTTGAACCAATGTGTCATCACGCATCGCTTCAAAGAGGGGCAAAATGTATACACCTAAAAATGGTCTAAAGATATTTGATTAAATACACAGCTATTTAATTAATTCCCCTTCCAAATTAATTGAATTCACAAGCAATTTGATTAATTTCCATATTCATCTAGTAGTAAATAAGTCTAAGTGATTTATTTATATAGTTCATCAATAATCCCCCTTCGATTAATTAATTCCCCTCATTTTAATCAATTCTTCTAATTCGTAATTGAGATTAACAAACACAAGTTTGTTGAGATTAATTATCATTTTCCTAATATTTGAATTTCTAAATCCAAATATGAGCACATGGCTCCTAACTTCTAGCCACCTAGTCTAACCACCCCCTAACCTAATCCATTCTATCTAATCCTGGGTTTAACTAACCCTATTCTATCTTGCACATCCTAACTCTTTTATCCTAACCTCTTATGGGTTTGATATTCTCCCCTTCAAACACATGACACTTTTGCCACATGTCTCCTCCCTTGGACACTTGCCCTCTCATGAGCAAAGTTCCTTGACACTTGTCACCATAGAGATGACAAGTGTCCTATTATGCCTAGCATATCTATTTCCCTATTTGGTTTCCTTGAGTCAAAATATGGACCCCCTTTTTAGTTTCTTTCTTCCCTTTTGGGTTTTACCTCAGAACTCCGGAGTCCCAAGGTTCTTTTTGTTTTTACCTCGAAACTCTGGAATTCAGGATTCCCGAGATTCTTTTGGGTTTTACCTCGGAACTTTGGAATTCCGGAGTCCCAAGGTCCCTTTTGGGTTTTACCTCAGAACTCCAGAATTCTGGAGTCCCGAGGTTCTTTTGGTTTTGCCTCAGAACTCCGAGATCTCGGAGTCCCGAGGTTCCTTGTTGTTCTGACCTCAGAACTCCGGAGTCCTGGAGTCCCGAGGTCTTGGGTCTGTCAACCTCAGAACCCCAGAGTCCCGGGGTCGTGTTTATGGTTTTCGTACGGAAGGGTTTTGGGAGGCTATATATAGGAGATAATGAACCTTTTTAGTTCATTTGTGCATTCAGAGTTTCTCCTCCCTAGCTCCAAGTCCAGAACCTTCAAACTCTCGAGCTCTCTTTCTTGGCATCCGTTTGATTTTTGATTCACCAGGTTGGTGAATTAGTTTTCTCTCCTTGTAGATTAGGTGTCTTTTCGCGTTTTTTTTGTTCCTGTTTTGTTCTTTTGTGTTTGTTGTTTTTGGGTGTGCCCTAGGTTTCCACCCTGGATCCCTGGAGTTCTGGGTTTAACTTATCCTTCCACCCTAGAACCCTCAATCCTCAGAGTTTCGGGTTTTGCTTTGGCTTTCCACCCCGGAACCCCAGATCCCCGGAGTTTCGGGTTTCATTTGGCTTTCCACCCTGGAACCCCAGATCCCCGGAGTTCCGGGTTTAACTTATCCTTCCACCCCAAAACCCAGGATCCCCAGAGTTTTGGGTTTCATTCGGCTTTCCACCCCAGAACCCTAGAACCCCGGAGTTCCGAGCCCTTTTCCTTTTTTTGCTTACCTTGGGACCCTGGAGTCTCGAAATGGATCAAGAATTATGTTCAATATTGAGGACTAAGATTTGTGTTTTGCCTGCAAGTTACAGTGGTTAGATGGACTCATCTGCCAATAAGAGAGGTAAAGAAATTGATAGACTTCTAGCCACCATGAAGTACCAATATCAAGGACAGGTCCATGTTTTGAAGCTGGAGGATCAAATTAGATGGGTCACGGACACCAAAGTGGGACACATAGAGATTGGGGATATTGGAACCCAATTGGATAAACCTAGCCTAGATGCTCTCCACCGAAGGATAAAGAGGTCGGGTCTTGTGGAAGGTACTATATTCCCGCAGTCACTTCAAGCACAAGAGTTTATAATGATCATCGCTCCATTCTATAATCTAGGGACAGGAAAGTGTATAGATGCACATGGAAAGACTGTTATTGACTTGTCACCCGATATGTTGGGGTTCATCTTTGGAATCACAACTAGGGAAGAGGCATTCTTATTAACAAAAGAAGAGGCCTTGAAAACATTGAACGAGAAGGTGTCAACCAGAAAAAGACACACGAATACCAACTGGTTGGAAGAGGAGAGGAAAACAGGGCTCAGGGCTACAAAGATCCTGAGGGTAGACTTCAAAGAGCCTCAGAGAGACTTGATTATCATGCTCAGTAGGGCCTTCAGCAAGCCTGACTGTAAGCATTTCCACCCTTGGATGTTCCAATTTATGAGTACCATATTGATAGGAAAGCAGTACTTTGATTGGCCGCAAATCCTTTCCGACAACATTTGTAAGTAGATGAAGGAGGTGCAACACACCCAGAAGTTCTTTTTCATGTCCTATGTCATTTGGGTAGTTGCCAGAGCCAGAAAGTTTCCAAGCCTACAGGTAGAAGGGCAGTTAGGAGAGAAGGAGGGACAAAAGAAGATATGGGAATATTATTCCCAGCTCACTCTAACAAATACAACGACACACTTCAAAAGGGTTAATGATGCCTTCATCTTCCCTATAATCATTAAGTTGACTGGAGACGTAGGATATCAGATAAGCCTAGAAGCCATGGCTATTATCCTGGAGTGGGCATGTTGGTTCATCAAAAACCCACATTCCACTTACATCAAAGTTAGTGGATTCATAGGGAATCCAATGTTATTGCCTCGTTATTGCAATGATAGTGTAATCCTGCTAGAGTATGTAAGACAACTTCTTGGTCTCCAATCACTGCTATCCTCTAAACATAAAATAGGTATTGACTTCTCGGTGTCCATTGGGTACTTCGTCTGTTCTAAACTACAAGTTGCAAAATTGGCCAAGCAAGAGCTTCAGGATTTGAACCTTAAAGAATATAATCATACTAGGGAATTTTATGATCCCTACGGGAAACTTAAGCAAGCTATGCCTAAGGCATATGAGGGGCATAGGCCCAGCTTGGAAGACTTTTGGGCCAACTTGCAAGATAGTTTTGAAGTTAGGGAGAAGAATTATAAAAGGTTGTCTGTGTCGTAGGTTAGAGACTTTGGTATCGAGACTAACCTCCCTAAAGACCTAAGGGATGATGGAGAGTTACTCGATCCAATTTATAAAGAATCAGGAATAGACAAGAGGCCCCTCTCCCCAGTGAAATGGTCTGAAAGTGAAGATACAGATATGGAGAAGGTCTCCCAAGTAGCCATCAATAGGACTAAGAAATGGTTAAGCCAGAGGGTCAGAACTAGTGCATCAAAAACAAAACAAAAAGAATCCACCTCAGGGCTGCCGCAGTCAAGAGGCCAAAAAGAGTATGCTCAAAAAATGAGGTCATCTTCAAGACAGAATACCTCCACTGACCCAAGTGAGGAGGACAAGCCTCAGGAAAGCACTGAGGACTTGCTAAAGAAACTCCAAGAAAAGATGAAGGAGTCTGAACTACTAAAGAAGGCTACAGACCTAGGGGTGACCGATGGGCTAGGTGTCGTTCCACTTGCTAGAGTTCTCCCACCAAGGACTGCTATAGGCCACACTGGAGGAGAAGATACTCAAGAATAGGAAGAGAACCTAGAAGCCACCAAGGAGGTACATGCTCAGCCACCCTCCACAGGTACAACAAGTCCTTTAGGCACCGCAGCTCCCGCACCACCATTTGTTAATGTATCCACAAGGCAGCCCGGAGTGCAAGGTTTTACATCCACTACTGAGAAAGTGAAAATTAGAAATATCGAGTCTGACTCTGACCAAGAGGAAGAGGATCTCGATCAACAACATCCTCTAGGTAGTGAGCAAGAAGGAGGTGAAGCAGAGGATATCCTGAATGAAAGGTTGATTCTAACTCCTCAAGACCAAGAAGACTTGCTTAAGGATATAGAAGTTGGGCAAGCAGAGATGGAGCTAGGGAATGAAGAAATGGCATTCAATGATAAAGTTAGTGGTAAGCTAGGAGAGTTACATAAATAACAAGCTCTCCAAGCTAGCTTAGCCCACCAAATTTCATCATTCCACGTTCCTGGCCAAATGGGAGCTAAAGCAGAGGAGCAGGTAGAGGAGCAGGCAGAGGTGCATGTTATAACTGCTGAGATTGTATCACATGAAAGTGACAAAGCTGAAGATATACCAAAATGGTTAGAGTTTACCTTTGAGAAGAAAAAGAGAAAAGCAGAGCTTCCCAGGGTTACTCTACAACAAGCAATCACCGAGGAACCACCAAAGATTAAGAAGTTGAAGACGGTTCACCACTTGTCAAAAAATAGTTCCGGTGAAGTGATTATAGATGTGGCGGTTCCATTGCAGGCCGAGGGAAAAGCTTCTCCCAAATACCAAGTATCACAGGTAAACCTAGGTAAGTAGACCAAGTGGGGAGAGTTAGATACCTTGGAACTAGCCACAAGCGTTGTCAGAGGGCGTGTGGAAAAGGAGCATAGTTCAAATGTAGAACTTAAAGAGCAACTTGGGCAGTATAAACATCTCTTGGTAGAAATGTGCAAACCTTTGGACTCCTATAGGACAGATGACCTACCTTCAACCTCATCCTTGCCAGAAGGAAATGTAAAGGCACTATTGGAGGTGAGATGAGTAGCTGCGGCCGCTAAGTCTTGGACTCAAATGAATGCGGCCAAAATTAGGTTGTTTCTATAGGACACAATGGAAATATACCATAAAGTGGTACAGGCAGGTGGAGCTTTGGCAACCTGTTCCAACACTAGGAATGGAAGGAGAACACCTTTAATAAACAACTCCAAATTTTGAAAAGGATACTATGCTTAGGAGAAGACCTGATAATAAAAGAAGACCTCTTAGGAGGAGATAGTTGGGAGAATTTACAGTCCTACAAATACATTTTGGAGTTGAAGGTAGAGATGTATTAGTAGTATGTCAAGGAGATGACTAATATTCGGGACCCTCTTCTCAGAGAGATTTTGTCATATGAAGATTTTGTAATGAATATACTAGGGCCTTTTGGCCTCGGAATGGCTGATACTAGAATAATGGACCAGCAACAAGTTTTGAATCAATAGGATGCATATGAGGCACAAAACTTAGGACCTGCTGCCCAGTTCGATGTTGCCCTTATGGATAGATACACAGAGCTGATTACTCAGTGTCAGGAGGTGGCAGATATGGTAAAGGAGTTAGAGGAACAAGGAGTACATGCAGAGGAGACTTTGAAGAAGTATAAGTTTAGAATTAAGCATGTCGCTAATCTGCTAGTCCAAGCAGTTGCATGCATAATTGAAAATTATAAGGTATTTACCAAGAAATAAAAAAATCCTAGGCACACAATTGCTAAAGATAGCAAAGCTTTTTCTTGATTTTGAAACTGCTCTTCTTACTCAAAGTTCCAATTTTGAAAATCCTACATGGTTACGAAATCGTGGCTCACCCAGCATGGTCTTCGCAGTGCTCATGCAACGTCTACTTCATAGTTACTAAGTGGAGTGTCCAGGCAAAAACTTGCAAGTTAATTGTGACTCCTAATTTTAGTTCTTAATTTAGGGTAGAGTTATTTCCTAAATAATAGGGTAAAAAAACTTCTATAAATTGAGAAATTGAATTCACTTGTAAGGGTCCCCAAATTGATGATTTGTGGCCCACTTAGAGATTTTTAGAGATTTTTGCAGATTGTTAAGAAGTTTGAGTTATTTTTGCTATACATTCATGGAGATTAATATGAAAAGTAGCTTGTAGATTGCCTGATTTACATCTATATTCTACCAAATTGTTCTATGTAATTGGTAACATCTATTATTTTGAGTTAGCAATGTGGGAATCTTTTTGTCTATTATGATATGAACCATATTGCACACATTAGTGGTGTATGGGAATTACTATGATAGGCCATATTGTTGATGATTCTATGTCCACGGATTTGTGAAATTGATGATTTTGCAGGTTTTATGGAAGTCCGTTGTTGAATGCTAACTTGGATAATATATGATAATTGCTCAAATTGCAGGGAACTAATTGAATAGTTTATTGAGTTGTCATTGTATTGATCTTTGTTGTTATTTTCTTGTTTCCCTTACGCTTCGCATTTTGTTTCCCCAAAGATTCTTAAATCATAAAATACAAAGAAAAAAGGAAGTGCAATTGCTCGTAAACCAGCGAGATTTAGTTCTAACCAGCAAGCCCCTTCACAAGTATAATCACATCAGCCATTGCGTTATCCATCACCATCGAGACCCGACTACAGAGACCTTGGGATAGTGAGTTCTTCTGAACCTGTTACTTTTCAGGAGAGGTGGTGAGTGTTTGCATAAACTACTTGACTGTTGGTGGGTGTGTCAAAACGCTCATCAACATGTCCCTTCTTCCAACCTCTTCTTCAACTTCCTCAACCTTAGCCCTTGATATCTTTAGATTGAATCCAGACCGTTGATTCCTTCCACCTTAACTTTGGCCTTGAAATTCCTATAAATACCCCTCATTTTGGAGCAATAAAAGATCCCTTGCATTCATAGTTTTTGCATTGTTATTATAGGCATTTTACATCATATCATCTAAGAATAATTAGCATTTTAGATCAAATACTAGCATGCTTAGAATGAATTTTATCATGTTAATCTAGTTTCAATTATCAAATCATGTAGCTTAAATCCTCATTTTAGCTAATTAAACATCCTAGTTGTAATCATGCATCAAATCATCCTAGCCTCATGCATTTGCATTATCATGATCATATAGCTACTCAACTTTTGAGTTGCTACTTTGGAGGTCATTGCTTGATGAGAGTCAACATTCCAACACCTTCAAAGTCCTAAAAAATAGAGAAAAATGGGACATCTCAAGGAAGGCTTATGGTTTGATTTCATTATGTAGTTTTCAATTTTCTTTCCATTTATGTTTTGTTGTCTCATTATATGTGCATGTTGAATATATTTAATTGACACACATTTTTAGCAACACACCATAAATTTAAAATAATCTAATAGACCTCTTTGTATTTTGTGATATAAAATGTACCAACAATTTGTAATACTCATGGGGCCCAAAATTATTTTTAGATTATTGATTTCCATTGAGGTCAACAATTGAAAAGCAATTCAACCCCCATGAGCATTAAAACTTGTAGAAACAATTTACCTCATGGAATATAATGATGGTCATTAGATTATGTTTTGAATCAATGGTGGCAACTAAAAATTGATGATACAACCCTATAGTTACTAATAATTATGACATATTATTGGCAAATTAATTTATATTTTCACAATAAATTATTAAAGTTTGGTGAATCTGATCCAATCATTTATTGAATATTGTGACAAATCTTTCAGTTCAAAAATTTAATAAAATAAATTCTCTAGCAATTTAAATAAGACTAACATTAAAAACTGTAAAAATGTGACAAGTTAGGTTTCCTTAAAACTTGAACTATTAGCCAAATTTTGATTCCCAAAATTCAAAAAATAGCCAATTGGCAAATATTAGCCACTAAAAAAATTACTACTAAGCACACAAAATAGAAAATATAATAGAGATATAACATTTAACATTGTGTTTTGCATCATTGAATGATTACTTTGTATGTCTTCAATCATCTAATACAATGTTAAATCAATGTAATAGGGTTTGACTAATGTATAACATGTGAAGATACTCAAATTCGCTTTCCCTTTCCTGACATAATACACTCTAGAATTCATGTTTTAGCACTACCTAGTCCAAATATTTACAAGCAAAAATGTTTACGAAAAATAATGATTTTACATTTAGATTTGCACTTCATGTTCAAGGGTACACCTATACACATTACCATACCTATATTTGTGATAAGAATATTCACAAATCAACATTGTAAATTTTGAGGAGGCTACAACAAAGGATTGAGTTTTTAACTATACATCAATCAAACAATCACAACAATTATTTTTACAACAATTACAATTAAAAACCTAAGATCTTATATCAAAGTTAACTCATAAGTCATAGCAATTGAAGAGACCATGAATTGTCTCATATTTAACCCAATAAAAACTCTATTTCTTCTTAGTGCATTCTTGTAAAAGTGGATTTGAGTAATGATTGGAATTTCTTTAGCTTGATTAAGGTAGAATATAAAGTAGATATTTGGTTTATTTTAGTTAAATAAATATGATCCAAAATGATTCTAACATGTCTCTATGAGTGTGCAAGATGTTACAATGTAGTTGAAGGATTTATTAAATAACTCATGACAAGAAAAAGCTTCAAAAACACTCACAACAAAGAGCTCTAGACATTAACTCCAAACAACTCCTGAAAACGCTTTGAAGACATTAAGAGAATATAGAGAAGATTCTTGAAGATTCCCAACACACTCCAAAATTCATGCAAAATCATGGAGCATTGGTCATTCCTAAATTAATGGGCAAAGTATTTGTTTCCTACAAGTTATAGTTGCACACTATAATGTGTTATCTTTCTCCAACAAAGATCACTCAAGTTACCAAAGAAATCCAATGTGATTTCACAATTGTATCATGTTTTAATGATGATAAAATATTATTTTCTCAGGTGAATTGATGAGTAATTCCTTCATTCACGTTGAGAACTTGAAGACTTCCTAGAGATCACCCACCCAGAAATTGTGAAAAACGCAATCTCAGTAAAATGGCCATATCTCCCTCATTTCTCACTGAAATTCAAAATGATCTAGAAACTAAACTTGAAGGTCTAAAAACCCTTTTGATAGTTTGGCACTATTCACAATAGGGAGAGATAAGTATTTGATTGAAGATGACTGAGACAAAGATGGCATGCTGAAGGACAACAAGTTCAGTTTTGTCAATGTTTTGTAAACGCCCCCTTCAAAAGTGGATATTGGATCCACATTCTTAGTAGATTGGCTGGGTAGATATGGAATGAGAATTATATAAATATATTGTAATCAGTTAAGCAATTGGGGGGATTAGAAAGACTTGTTTCAGCCTGAGGAAATATGATAGACTAGTTTCATTTCCAGCAATGTATTTTCCAGAATTTCTTAGAGTAAATTTGAATTCAAACAAGTATTTTATTTCCCATAAGTGTTCCTTAGTTTATAATTTTTAATTCATGAAATTGTTCCTTAGATTATCCTTTCCTTAAATCATGCAAGTGTGCCTTAGATTAGCTTTCATTTCCTACAAGTTAGAATAGACTGTCAAATGAGTTTTCTTGATTTTCTATTGCATACAGCCATGGACACTGACCTGGATTGATAAATTAAATGATGAGGATTACAACAACGCCATCATTTTTGGCATCATTTCTAGGGATATGTGTCATTAGGGAGTCATGCAAATTAGTTTAGCAGCCTTTTAGGTTTAGAAGTTCCTCAAGAAAGATTTGTCTCTCAAAACCCCCCCAAAACACCTAATCAAAACCCTCAAACACCAAATCTAAAGAGAAACGGTGCTATTTTTTTTCAAAAAATCCTTAGTTGGAGGACCATTAATCCAAGTCCTAGCAAAGGATATTTCTTTACAGAAATAATTGATGGCTTATTGCTTGCAAGTGGTGGAGAATACAATGAAGAGATCTTATCTATATTATAGAAGCTTGCAAAAGAAAGACTTATTTGGAGACCTTCAAAGTCCAAGAATGGTTACCCAAGTAGATTTTTGAAGTTAAAGGAGGGCTTCCCAATCAGATATTTGAAGAACAATGAGCTGATTCCAGTTATGCATGTACCATATCAGAAGGAAGGATTGCAAGATCTCTCCAATCAGCCCATGCATTTTTTAGAATCAGAAATCATGGAGAAGGTTTCCACTTCAAAGGAAGGTGAAGCATTGGATTTCAAAAATTTTGTCATCTTATTTTCATTATCTTCTCTAAAAAAATTGAATGCATGGAAACATATTGTAAGAAAGGGAAGATATTTTTCATAACCAGTTAATGGTTATGTGTAACCTCTCTACATCATTCAATAGAGTATGTTAGTGTAGATTTTTTGTAAATAAGTGCTTTGCACATGCTATTTCCTTTTCTCAAAGGTTGTAAACATGCACTTTTGTACAAGTTGTTGCACTCAAAACTTGCTACAAATATTTTGGCATCATGAATGATTGGTTGTTGTAGCCTTGAGCTCTAGCTCTAACACTAAATCTTCAAAAGCATGGAAGCAAAAATAATGATGAAGCAATCGGAGTTGTTAGTCAGCATAAAAGATCAAGTTGTAGCTTTCCAAAGTTGAAAATTCTTTGTATGCATCGTGGGGAAAGTGAACTACAACTCATGCAAGATGGTTGCATGAAAAAAGCTAAGGTAAAATCAAGTATTATTTTTATTATTTTACTCTTATTCAGCTTAAATTTGTTTCATTCTACTCAATCCACTCAAAAAGAAGAAGAAAATATGCCTCAAATCTTATTCCAAGATTTATGGAGCTGTCAAGAGCTAAAATTTTATTTTTGATGCTAATTGGGAGCCATCAGGAGCTATTAGGAGCTACCTGGAGCAACTATTACAAAAGTGAATTTATCTATTGTGAAGGCTCATTATGAGTTGCAGAGAGACCTGCAACACTTTAGGTGTGGGGGAGATGATTAGACCATAAATTGTCTCATATTTAACCCATTAAAATAATCTATTTCTTCTTAGTGCATTATTGTAAAAGTGGATTTTGAGTAATGATTGGCAGTTCTTTAGATTGATTAAGGTAGAATATAAAGTAGATATTTGGTTTATTTTAGTTAAATAAATGTGATCCAAAATGCTTCTAATATGTCTCTATGAGTGTGCAAGATGTTACAATGTAGTTGAATGAGTTATTAAATAACTCATGACAAGAAGAAGCTTCAAAAACACTTGCAGCATAGAGCTCCAGACATTAACTCCAAAAAACTCCTAACAAGGCTTCGAAGAAATTAAAAGAAGATAGAGAAGATTCTTGAAGATTCCCAACACACTCCAACATTCATGCAAAATCATGGAGCATCGGTCATTCCTAAATTAATGGGAAAAGTATTTGTTTCCTACAAGTTGTAGTTGCACACTACAATGTGTTATCTTTCTCTAACAAAGATAACTTTGATGGTATGATGAATCAATAAGGATCTAGTCAACTACTAAGAGGGGGGGGTGAATTAGTAGATAGAAAACTGACATAAACTTTTCACCAAACAAAAACAACTTCTCAAGAAAAACTCAAAACTAACTGGTTCAAACACTGAACTACAAATTGCGATATCACTGTCAAGTAAACTAGTCGACTATCATAACAGAATAAAAGTAAAACAACTTTGAAACTCACAAACCTTTTAACCAAAACATCCAAATACTTTACTGACAAAAGTAAAAGCTCATTTCAGATTGTTGTTGGTCATCATATCATATCTAAGTGGATTTAGTTGTTAAGCAAATCAAAGATTACTTTAGTGGCGATTATTCGCCAATAGCGAATTTTTCACGTCGGCCATGTCAGAAATGGCAAATATTTTGTACCGTCTGGGGTGGCCATGTCACCAAAACATTATCAATTTCTATCAAAGTCACGGCCCGATCGCCATATGTTTTATGCAATTAAATGTTTCTATGTGATGATTTCGCCAATACAATATATGGTGGACACACGGTAAATTTAATTGTTTCTCCTACACTCTCTGAGGTTGCCTTAATAGATGACCTTAATTCGCCTATAGGCATGTGAAGATTTGTTAGCTAGGGGGACCCAATTCGCCCGACATCTTGCCGACGCGTGCCTCCATTCACCCCAACTTTCGCCAACTATATTGTATTCGCCTATTATTTGGATGATCTATAATCGCCTCAAAAATTACATAAGTCGTATTTGGATGACCTATAATCGCCTCAAAAATTACATAAGTCATATTTGGATGACCTATAATTGCCTCAAAAATTACATAAGTCATGTTATAGTTACGCGAGATTCGCCAAATATTTGTATACCATATAAAATTCCCATGGAATTCGCCATATAAGGATTGGTATAAATACATGCAAAGATCAAATCTATCTCAACACAATCTGGTGGGTTCTAGGCTCTGAATTCTGATCAATAGCGAAGTTTCAGACCAAGGAAAATCATTGTTATTGACTGTATTGGCGACTGCTAGTGACCTAAAGCCTAAAGGTGAGCGATCATATTTTTGAAGTGGTATATTATACATTATAGTCTATTATTGCTTCTTCTAAAAATTGATATTTTTTTGGCAGCCTTTATTTCGTTGGAGATGTCAAATAGGAAGAGGGGTAGGAAACCTGATTGTGGGGAAGGCCAGGAGAGGCCAACAAAAAGCAGAACGTTGTCTTCGTACTTTGGCATTGGAAAAGATTGTGGTACTGGTGAAAATTAGGAAGGTACATCATCACAAGTACAAGTACAAAATTCGCCACCTACACCACTGTGTGGGGGAAAAAGTGACACTAAGCAAACATGCCCTAATCTCACCTTCAATCACACATTTGTGGAATACGAAAGAGCCTAGAGGTATCACACAATTGGCTACTTCTTTTTGTGGAAGAGAGAGAACCACGGGCTACCTATTAGGATTTCTATTCCTTTGTTGCAAATGATAGATAGAATGATGCAAGTTCAATTCCTAACCCCAAAGTGCAAGTATGAACTACTAACAAGATTGCAGAATTGAACTTAAAAAATGGAAAGCTGTAAACACAAGGACAAGACAAGAATGTAAATGCATACCTGGAGTTAAAATCTGACTGAAAATGTTTGGGACGGGGGCGCGGGCGCCACTGTCCTGATTCTGCCCCTGAAACTGCTCCAGAAACTGTTGTTTTGCACTCTGGAAAAAGCTGTCAAAAATGCTGAAAATGTTGTTTGTCAGGAGGACCAGGGCGCCCAACGCCCCTGTCCCAAGGACCAGGGTGCCCAGCGCCCTTGTCCTGGTAGGACCAGGGTGCCCCACACCCCTGTCCTGGTCTTTTGCTCTGCAATTTGGTGTGGAGTGCTATCTTGACCTGCTTTTCCCGGATCTATCACCTGCGGCGTCATCCGAGTCCCGAAACCTGCACTTATATCTGAAAAGGGTATGGGTGGCTATATAGGGTTTTGCCTTAGTAAAACCCCCGCTTCAGTGATTTCCACCTCCACGAATAGCCAAGTTGTATTGTAAAATGTATTGTGTGTGCAAGGTCCTTAAATGCAAGAAAGCAAACTAGAGCAACCTAGAAAGTAAACCCTAATTGCTTGTAAATGATAATGTAAATGCTCTAAATCAAGATGCAAAGTGATCTAAAGCATGAATAAAGGATATATTGAAGCTTATGCAAAGACATGAAAACAACATGAAATCATACCCAACCCTTAAGGGAGGAGTACAAGCCAATCTTCAGTCGGTAATCTCCTATTGTTCTTCAATGTCTCCCAAGCCCTAAATGAATGAAATTGATGAATGCTTGATGGATGGATGTTGAATGTTATTGAAGTCTTCAAAGATCTGCTCTTTTGCTGCATAGAAGGTCCTCGAAAGCCAAAATTCGGATCCTTTCAAATGAAGAAAGAGAGCTCTTATATATGAAACCCTAGGTCTTAATTTCAACTTTTGGCCGACCTAGAGATTGAATATCCCACCAATTTCTTGGGGTTAAGCTTTATTTTATGATTGGATCGCGCTCCTAAAATTTCGGGAAAAATGTCCAGGACCATGTGCACTCCGGGCGCCATGGTCCCGACAACTTTTCACCAAATATTCAGGGTCGTCGGATATGATGATTTTAGAGAGAATCCCGAAGTTACAGCTGATTTCGAGATGTTTTGACCCCCGAAATTGAGCCCCCAAGTTCAAAATAGGACCTAATTAGGGTTTTTGATTAAATGATGTATTAGAGGAATAAAATGAAAGGGGCACACTTTAATGAAAAGGGCCCAACTTTATGATATGGGAGATGATAAAATAGAACCTTAGACCTAATTAATTTAATTAATTAAGTGCTAAAGGGGAAATGCAATGCAAAATGCAAAATGCGCCAAGGCGGGTGCTAAACTAGGTGTGAAATTGTACCACCCTAGCAAGTGCGTACAATTTACGACGCTACATTTAGCCCCCACTTTAGCGGCCATATGAACACTACGTGCATATGCAAGCTAAAGTACAGAAAAGTAAACATTATTTGAAAAAGGATATATCCATAGGTCTGTCGAACGAAGCCCCCAGTGGTATCTGCAGTACACAGTTAGGAACCGCACCCTACAAAACACACGTTAGATCACAAAATCACCTAATGCTTACTAAGGAAGGTGATGAAAATTCGAGGGTAGCTATATGCCCCCCCCTGTTTCGGCTTGCTAATTTTAGTGAGTTGAAACAGGGTATCATGTTTACCACTTTGAATTGTTAAAGAATATTGATGACAAATGCTCACAAGAAGATTTGATATGAGATCAAAAAACTAATGGAGAATCATTTGGTAAGAAAGAGGACTAAACCTCAATTCCAACACAACAAAGAGTGTGAGGATTTGAGAGCTCTCTAACACAAGATGAAGGATGTAAATAGAAACAAAATGCAAAGAGAAGAAAAGAAAGGAAAAAGCATGAATACACAAATTGGTGATCCATGAGAAGAATAGTGAGAGAGAAAAACATGGACTTCTTGCCCCTAGATCTTGTCTAGGTGATCCATGGGAAAAAGGACATGGAAAACTAGCCCTTAGAGTCTGTCTAGGTGATCCATGTAAGGGAGGAGAGTGAGAAAGTCTAGCCTTATGCCGCTAGTTCCACTCAACCTCGTGCATGTGTGTGTAAGGGAGGTTAGAAGCACCTCATAGGAGTCTATGCCCGAGTATCCTACAACCTGTATATGCATAGTACAAAAGCGTGACATCTTGCTCTAAGAGTCTGTGCTCTGGTTCCGAGAATGACCCATTGCTCAAAAAGTGTAATGTTTATGTCATAAGAAAATTAGAACAAGGATACCTACCTTTATCACAAAAGAAGATACCCCAAAAATGCAACAATGTCATAGATCCAAGCAAGAGAGTTTTACACTCTTTAAGCAAGGATAAGATAGTTGAGAAGGGATATCCTGTAGTATGTGTAAAGGAGATCCTTAGAGGAGAAGAGATCTTTGTACAAAAGACACCTATCCCTGAGAGAAATTGTCTTAGACAAATATAACATCTTCTAGAATAAGACAAAGAAGAGAATAAGAATGCAATACTTCCTTCTTTTGCGAGGTGAAAGTGATTCTTAATGAAGGATGACGCTCTTTTTAACCCAATTAGGAGAGTGAATTCATTATGGATGTATTTTACCAAGTGCAAAAGAGGTTGTAGTCAAGGACTTACACCTCTTGTAAGAGAGAATCCTTGAACAAACAACAACAAATGCGTACAAGGCATAACATCAAGTAATAAAGTCCACACCATCCACAAAATAGGAAAAAGTGGATCCTTAGATAAAAATAAGGAAAGATCATTGTCTCCCAAGGATAAGGACAATAAGAAGGACTTACACAATTTTCTAGGGAGAGATTTGGACATAAGCAAAAGAAGAGATGTATGAAATCACTCTTGTCCCCATAGGAATAAGAAAATTAGGCTATTATGTTGCTTCAAAAAAAATATGATTGCACTTGAAATTGTACCATCATGAATGACAATGAGCCCCCAGTAAATGAGCTACCAATGTCACATAATGATGAGCAACATAATAGCCATTAATGTTATTTAAAGACATGATAGACTAAATGAGGTATTTGAATATGACATGTTAAATGCTCAACTATAAGTGAGATCAAAAACATGTATAAAATGATAAAAATTGAAGAAGAAAAGTCACATGAAATCTTAGAAGAGGGATGAGTGTAATTTATTAGAGCCTTATCCCTAGAGGAAAGGACTTTATGATGAATAGGAGATAAAGATTCATAAGTGGATTTAGAAATTTGAGGGGATTCATAAAGAGATTTGTTCATCACCAAGATTTCCTTATGAGGGGAATGAGAGTTGATAGAAGTAGAAGATGATTTAGTTGAAGTGAGATCATCATCACTACTAAATATAGCATTCACATTGAGAGATGGTCTTTTAGATGCTTTGGTACGTTTGCAGGGATTATAGCCGAGTCCAAAGGCATAATTGTGAAAATTAGTCTCTAGAGGAAATTTTATCCCTTGTTCATGAGTGCCACAACCATTTCCATGATACCCATGCTTAGCAAAAATGCGAAAACCATGACCATAACGATCAGCCATTTCAGGAAGAGAAGGTGGTTTTTCATAAGACAAAGATTCAAACTCTTCATAATTAGAGGTGTGAGGAGAAGAAGTTTGAGAAGCGGCCACAAAATTATTGCTCATAGGTTCAGGTAAGACTGATTGATCTCTAGTTTCTTCCTTCTCTTTACCTTTAAGCTCTCTAGGAGGAACCCTATACTCACCTACAAAGGTGGGATTAAAATCAAGAGATCCCCAATCGTCTTCTGCGAGAACCTTCTCAGCATCAAAAGCCTTTTCATGTGTAGATTCAAGTTGAGAAGAATCTTCTTCAGGAACTTCAAACTCATCCAAAGAATTTTGATTATTAGAGGGTGATGATCCATCCATAGGTATCTTGTTTAACGAGTCATCACTAGAAGAGGAAGGCTTAGAAGAACTCCCTTTGGAAGTAGATGTTTGCAAACAAGCTTGAAAATTAGTATCACCTATCAAGGTATATGTCTTATTATTATAAATAAATTTAACTTGTCTATGCAATGTAGAGGGGACAGCTTGCATACTATGAATCCAAGGTCTCCCTAATAGCAAGTTGTATGTTAGATTTCCCGACATAACATGGATAGGAGTAGGCAAAGTAACAGGTCCCACTGTGATGGGTAAGGTGATAATACCTAATGAAGACTTAGCCACATTATCAAAGCCTCGAATGGGATGAGAGTCAGGCTCAATAAGGGATGTATCCACATTCATCTTATGCAATAGATTAATGCTACACACATTAAGGCCAGAACCATTATCTACCAGTGTTCGTCTTATAGCAGTGTCATTTATGATAACCACAATCATCAAGGGATCATATTGATGTTGAATTTCACTAGTAGGCAACTCATCTTGAGTAAACACAATTTGAGTTTTAGGATTCATCACAGAGTTAACCAAAGACACTATATTACTAGATGTATTAGGTGGAGGAACATTCAAATCTTTCAAGGCATCTTGTAACATTCCATGATGAGCGGAAGAAGTTTGGATCAAATCCCAAAGGGATATCTTGGCAGGGGTAGCTTTAAGTTGTTCTATGAGATCATATTCCTTACCAAGAACTTGTGAAATATGAGGAGCTTGAGGAAGAATAGGTTGGGAAGGAGGAAGTGAAGTTGGGATAACTAGAGGAGGATTAGGCTGCCTATTATTTCTAGTGTTATAGGTATGAGCAACCGCATGATAACTCTCTCTAGTCAGTTGCTTAGCATACTCATAAGGGCTCTTAGTAGAATAACCTCCTTGCACAGTAATAATAGGTGTCTTAGGCGTGCAAAAAGAATCATTAGCATAACCACCTTGAACCACTGAGATAGGCTTATTTAAAGGTTGAGAATTTTGAGAAGGACAAGCACCTTGGACAGTGAAGAGAGGTTTGTTAGGTGTCTCATTCACATGTATCAAATTGATTGAGGATGGTTTAGAGGAATGAACAAAAGTGTTGGAAGAATTATTGATAGTCTTCTCTTGCACTAAAATCTTATCACGGATCAAATCAATTTTAGGAGAGAGACAAGGGATAGGCATTGATGTTCTAGTAGGAAGAGTAATACTAGGAAAGGTCATATCATCCTTTATCATCACAGGATCTACATGGGGAATAAACTCTCTAGGAGAAGGATCAACACTACTCTCTAAAGTCTCACTTTTGAGAGGGAGATCTTTGAAAGAAATGTTAACCATCTTGCTTTGAACTAGGGTTTCCTTATGAGTAGAACCAAGTTGAGGAGAGGGAGACGCTTTATTTTTAGAGGGAGAATAATTGAGATTCAAGGAAGGAGAGAAACTATCAAGGGAGTTTCCAATCTTGATTTCATCCCCTTTGGCTAGGGGTAGAGAATAATCTATACCTTCTTCTAATGGTTCATCCCAAATAGTGAGGTTGTTGAAAGGAATGTTTGAAGTGTTGTCAATTTTGGGAGAGGAGATAACATTGTTTATTAATTCTGCATCCTTAGGAGGGAGAGCATCAATAGATATGTTAAACTCATCCTCTTTCCTCAAAATATGTTCAATAGGGGAGAGAGAATTAAGGAAATTGCTTATTATTTCATCTTCTTTCTCTAAGGGATGCTTATGGGTAAGACCAACTTTAGGAGAGGGGTAAGCATTTACCATTAATTCATCATCTCTAGTGGGAATTTTGTTGGAAAAGGAAAGGCCATCACTAGGAAATGTAGGGATAATGTCATCTTCTTGCACAAAAGGATCCTCATGAAGGGAGTGTTTTTTAGGGGACACAAAGGCATCAAGGGCATCATTCAACAAAGCATGATCATATCTATTAAAAGGTTTATCTTTTGATTCAAAAGGAGATATCTCTTCATAGAGGGGATCATTGAAAACAACCATGTTACTAGATTTAGTGGAAGAGCTGATAGGAATGTACCCTTGAGAGGAATCATTCGACTTATCTTTCTCATCACAACGAAATGGCATAGTAACAATGTTTATGAGTTTTTGGTAAAATGAAGGTTTGGTATATTTAGGTTTCAAAAATTCATCTAAAGCTTCATCTAACTCATAATCATCACAAATATGAACATCTTGCAAATAAAAATCTGACATTTTGAAATTGCATAAAATTTTAAACACACAATGCAAAGAAACACACTTTTTTTTTTTCTTTTTTCTTTTTAATGAAAATGAAATGAAAACACACTAAATCTAGATCTAGATCTAACAAATGCAATGCAAGAGGAAGCAATGATAGATTCATGTCGGGTTCACCAAAATGTGTGGGGGAAAAAGTGACACTAAGCAAACATGCCCTAATCTCACCTTCAATCACACATTTGTGGAATACGAAAGAGCCTAGAGGTATCACACAATTGGCTACTTCTTTTTGTGGAAGAGAGAGAGCCACGGGCTACCTATTAGGATTTCTATTCCTTTGTTGCAAATGATAGATAGAATGATGCAAGTTCAATTCCTAACCCCAAAGTGCAAGTATGAACTACTAACAAGATTGCAGAATTGAACTTAAACAATGGAAAGCTGTAAACACAAGGACAAGACAAGAATGTAAATGCGTACTCGGAGTTAAAATCTAACTGAAAATGTTCGGGACAGGGGCGCGGGCGCCACTGTCCTGATTCTGCCCCTGAAACTGCTCCAGAAACTGTTGTTTTGCACTCTAGAAAAAGCTATCAAAAATGTTGAAAATGCTGTCTGTCAGGAGGACCAGGGCACCCAGCACCGCTGTCCCAGGGACCAGGGCGTCCCACGCCCCTATCCTAGTCTTTTTCTCTGCAATTTGGTGTGGAGTGCTATCTTGACCTGCTTTTCCCGGATCTGTCACCTGCGGCGTCGTCCGAGTCCCGAAACCTGCACTTATATCTGAAAAGGGTATGGGCGGCTATATAGGGTTTTGCCTTAGTCAAACCCCCGCTTCGGTGATTTCCACCTCCATGAATAGCCAAGTTGTATTGTAAAATGTATTGTGTGTGCAGACCTAGTGTGTGTGCAAGGTCCTTAAATGCAAGAAAGCAAACTAGAGCAACCTAGAAAGTAAACCCTAATTGCTTGTAAATGATAATGTAAATGCTCTAAATCAAGATGCAAAGTGATCTAAAGCATGAATAAAGGATATATTGAAGCTTATGCAAAGACATGAAAACAACATGAAATCATACCCAACTCTTAAGGGAGGAGTACAAGCCAATCTTCAGTCGGTAATCTCCTATTGTTCTTCAATGTCTCCCAAGCCCTAAATGAATGAAATTGATGAATGCTTGATGGATGGATGTTGAATGTTATTGAAGTCTTCAAAGATCTGCTCTTTCGCCACATAGAAGGTCCTCGAAAGCCAAAATTCGGATCCTTTCAAATGAAGAAAGAGAGCTCTTATATATGAAACCCTAGGTCTTAATTTCAACTTTTGGCCGACCTAGAGATTGAATATCCCGCCAATTTCTTGGGGTTAAGCTTTATTTTATGATTGGATCGCGCTCCTAAAATTTTGAGAAAAATGTCCAGGACCATGTGCACTCCGGGCACCATGGTCCCGACAACTTTTCACCAAATTTTCAGGGCCGTCGGATATGATGATTTTAGAGAGAATCCCAAAGTTACAGCTAATTTCGAGATGTTTTGACCCCCGAAATCGAGCCCCCAAGTTCAAAATAGGACCTAATTAGGGTTTTTGATTAAATGATGTATTAGAGGAATAAAATGAAAGGGGCACACTTTAATGAAAAGGGCCCAACTTTATGATATGGGAGATGATAAAATAGAACCTTAGACCTAATTAATTTAATTAATTAAGTGCTAAAGGGGAAATGCAATGCAAAATGCAAAATGCGCCAAGGCGGGTGCTAAACTAGGTGTGAAATTGTACCACCCTAGCAAGTGCGTACAATTTACGACGCTACAACCACATGTTGAAGATGGCGGTGAACCTGATATCTCAGATCAGGATGATCTTGAAGAAGATTATCTAGTAGATACCCAAGTTAGCTGGAATGATATAATCGACTTGGGTGATAATGCCATTGATGATAATGCATGGAAGGGGAAAAGAAAAGCCATATCAAAAAAGGGTGAACCACAATCAAAAAAGGATAGGGAGTGGGATATGTCAATGAGGAATTTTCAAATTAATTGGGCATCAAAGTATCCATTCATTGAACCAGTGGAGAATCCAACTGAAGGCGAGCCTCCAATAGAATGCAGGTGTAAGATTTTCACTTGGAAACATAACAAGGAAATTAGGTTGCAGCTAAAATTTGACACCATAGAAAAGTATATGGGTAAAGTTTATGAAAAACAAATGATAGACGGGGTTGAAAAATTAGTGATAAGATGGAAAACAAAGGATGAATGTAAGCATGTGAGGAATGCCGAAGAGTATTATTTTCATGAGAAAGTACAGATGAAGCCTGCTGAAGTTAAAGGTTCTATTGAAGTTGTTTTTGGAAAAGCAATGCAAATAGAACAACTGGGAAAAGCTGTTCAGTTAAGCGTTGTTTTTCATATTTTGAGAAGAGGGCATGCTATGATAGATTAGTGGTTTATTACACTTTTTGAAAGTTCCTAACTATCCTAATAGACACTGGTCAGTAAATAGTGGATGGGAATGGGCAAGTTGTCTTGCTGAGGTTGAAAAAGAAGATGTATAGGAAAAAATAAGAGAGTCAAACTTCATTGCATTTTCTTTAGATGAAGTTACAGCAACAGACAATACTTCATGGGTATGCATGCATGTTTATACTATAGAGAATCATACCCACCAAACTTATCTACTATCTATTGCTAAAATGAAGGAGAGTGTGATAGCGGAAAATTAATTTCAACTAGTAAAGAGAAGTTTAATTGAATATGAAGGTATGGATGACATGACGGTAGCCAAAAAATTGGTTTGTGTTGGAGTAGATGGAGCTTCAGTAATTCAAGGTCACAGGAACAGTCTTTGTATAAAGATTGAAACTTCATTTGCACCATACATTACTGTAATTCATTGCATGGCTCACATAATGAATCTAGCTTTTGGAATTGTGAGCAAGTTTGCTTTGGTTAAAAAAATTGAAATTTTAATCAAAGAGCTCTACTCACACTTCTGTCGAAGTCCCAAGTGATTTATGGGATTTCAACACTTTGTTGATGGACTAACTGATAGGAACAAGCTTCTCAAGGATAATGATATCAGATGGATCTCTTTGGATGGTCCAATGCATCAAGTGTTTTCAGAATATCCATCCTTGATTGGACTATTTCACACAACTCGCGATGAATCAGATCAACCAAAATTTCCTGAACTTCTTGGCAGGTTAAGTAATTTAGAGACACTCTTAATTTTAGCAGCTCTTCTGCCCATGCTAGAGGAAATGAGGAATATTATGAAGGCTGCCCAAAAAAGACCTCTGTATATTGCAGAATATGCTATGTTGTGTAAGATGACATGCATGACCCTCGACAATCTCTATCGAAATCAACCAACACTATCTGATGAAAAATTTGTTAAGTGGCAGACACTCACAGATTTGAACAATCCTGATAAATTTTTACAAATTGGTGCAGACGGGGAGGTATGTGCCAATGTATGGGGAGTTGAGATACCAATGCACTTCTATGCCACGGTCGACCCCAAGGAACCAGGAAGGCACCCCAGGAAGAAACTAGCAAGAGTTACAAAGGAAGATTTCGACAAGATTGTTGAGACTGTAACTACTTCTATGAAGAAAATTGCATATGATCTTTCCTCACAAATTAGAAGCAGATTCCCTCCTGACAACCTACTCAAAGCCATGTCTATTGTGTTTCCTCATTATTGGAGCCTCAACAGTGCATCTAATTTTTGAAGTAAGCTACTGACTTTGGTAAAACAATTTTGCATATCCAGAGAATTTAATGGAGTAACTATAAATGGAATATTAGACGAAACTCATCTTCAAGAGAAATCATCTCGTTTTGCATACACTATGAAAGAACAATATGCCAAAATGGAGAACCCCCGCGAAGAGGGATCAGTAACAAGGCTTTGGAAATATATAGCTGAGAATGCATCCTTGCGTGATTCAATGCTTACTATGTGAAGCTTGCTGATTTATGTCTTACCATGATATTGGATTTGGTGAAAGATGAGAGAGTTTTCAGTGCTTTGGAGTTCCTAAAATCAAAGCTAAGAAACAAACTAGACAAAAATTTGGAAAATTGCTTGAGGCTCTATACATCTAGGTATGATGTCCACACTTTTCCTTACGATAGGGCACTGAAAATCTGGAGGTCCAAATGTGAAAGAAGAGGTTTGGGCAACACTTCAAACCAAAGTGCCTGTGGGATTACTGGATGTACTGGTAGCATTGAGATGCAGTTCGGCGAAGATATGCAGACTCAAACTTAGAGTAAAGAAACCACATACGAGAATCAAGAAAGCACTGAATTTGATGAGGATGAATGGCAATTATAAGAGATTGGTATTTATTAATCTTATTACTGTATCTCATCATTCATATTACAAAAGCATATTACTTTTTGCAATTAGAATTTAATATTGATTTGTAATTGTATTTTTCAAATTTCTATTTCCAGATTTTAAAATGGCATAATAAAAAAAAACCCATAATGTGTTTATTGATACAGATATGTTTATTGTTTATTTATACATGTTTGAGTCTCAAATCTATGTGATACATTTCAAAACCATATGATACAATTCATTCAATAGTAATACATATGTCGAGAACTTAGATTTTCATTAATTCTTTCAAAATATAGCCATATGATACAATTCATTCAATAGTAATACACCAATCTGTGTGATTCTCCATGCCAATTGCAAAAGTGAATACAAAGTTTCAAAACCCTTTGCAAATGACCCTGAATTCCCTTTTATAGAAACAAGAGAGCAACAACAACTCATGTGTGATTCTCCAATTTCCATGAAAAAGTGAATACAAAGTTTCAGAACCCTTTGCAAAATTGCAAATGACCCTGAATTCCCTTTTATAGAAGCAAGGCAGCAACAACAGCTTCAGATCGAATTGCAAGTTTGCAACATGTGAACACTGAACATCAAAATCACAAACTCATCACATATTTATATGGCCATCACAGGCCGTATTAGCAATTTAACATTTGCTACATGTTTGATGTCTCCTGTTCAAAAAACATAGTTCAAAATTAAATATTAATTCACACCATGACAAATTAAACATAGATAATAGCAATGCCTAAAACCTACTAATCAAAAATAGAGAAATGCATAAATGTTAAAGCAAGAGAGAATTTGAGAATACAAATTTACTGGCTGAAGTTTTGCACTGTGTATCATAGATTCATAGGCTGGATTAGCAAAATAGCAATAGCGAGTGCTGTTTTTTACCTATTCATAAGATAGATTCATAGGCTGGATTAGCAAAATAGCAATAGCGAGTGCATCATAGATTCATAGGCTGGATTAGCAAAATAGCAAACAAAAAAAACATAAAACCTTGAAATTAAGAATAAAAGAAGAAAATTGTGCAATACATACTATGATTCTTAAGAATTTTGTACCAGTTTTTGTAGGGTGCTCCACTCTTCGTCTGATGGAAGGTCGGTATTCTATAAACTATGGAAAGTCAACTCCAACTTCGTCAACATTCCATATTTAGAAGATTTACTTGACATCACTGTTTCATCCAATACCGAATTTAGAGTTGTAAATGGTTGGATGAATTTAGAAAGCTTTTGGGAGTTGTGTCCTTTGGAAGAAAGTCTAAAGTAGACTTCATTTTTATCTCCATTCTTTTTTGTAAGCTTCTTCTCCAATGAATTTATTTGATGTGTCAACAGGCTTAGGAAAACCAAGTTTAATCAAATTATTTTTCTTTTCTTGCAGCTTCACTATCTTTTTTCCACAATTGTCCATAACTTCTGATGTTTCCCTTAGCTTCTGGCATTTTTGAATGATAGATGATGTCTTAACTGTGGCATCAATGCAGCTCTTAATTCCCTTGGATGCCAAGTAGTTGTCACTGGAACTGTAGACTACTTTTAGAATCTTTTTTGTCATTTCCTCTTTTGAATAAACATGTGTGCTCTTCTCATAGTGCCCTTTGATTTTTTTAAAAAATTGTCTCATACTTTCAATCAATTGAAACCATTCACACAAATTCTCACTCCTCTGCATTATTTGCCACCAAATGTTTTCTTGTATATACTTCGTTGTATTTTTCATATTATCTTTCAATCTATCCTCCAAAGTTTTTATTTCATCATTTGCATTGTGCAGATCTTCTTTCATTTGTGCACATTTTTTTCTTTCTTCCTCTACTTCCTCTTGCAAATGTTTTTCTTTTTCCTTCCCATGATCCAATAGGTCCTGTAATTTTCTCATTTCAGCGGCAACAGACTCGTAACTTTTGTATAATTTTTGAAAACAGGCTTTTTCATCAACATTTTTTTTTCTACTTTTAGCCAGTTTTTCTGTCAAGTCCTTCAATTCTGCATCCTTCTTCTCCTGCTCTGCAATTTCTACTACAGAGCCCAAATTTTTTATCCTTTTCTGTAAATCATTGCACTTGCTATCTGTTGCTTTCCTCCTTGATTTTTTTCATTTCCAAGGTCTTCTTGTAACTTTTCTATTTGTTTCTCTAGTTTATTTTTTTCTCTCCACCTTTAGCAATGAAGTGTAGACCACTTCATTAGTCCTTTTTGACACACTAATTTTGTCCATATTATGTACTTTGGAAAAATCCATTTGGTGGGTGCTAACTTGAAATTGAGAGGGATCTGTCTGATTGTGTGGTGGATTTTTATCTTTAGATGGGCCCGGGGGCATAACAACCATGAACTCCATCATATCTTTCTGTGGGTCATATGTTGGAAATACCCTGTTCCTTGCAGGCTATTCGTGTTGGTATTTTGGTATGGTTTTGTCATTGATGTCAACACCTACTAAAACACTAGTACTTTAGAGATCCAACAACATTCACCGGCAAGCAAGTAACTATTGCACAGTTACTGGTATATGGTTCACCGGCAGGATATAATGATCACCGGCACTTGGAATGATATGGAAGACACCTAGTAATGTCTAAGACATTGTGTGGACACTTTGTTTTGAAGAATTAATCATTGGTATATTCATACTTGCATATTTGCTTTTACCGACAAATAGGTCCAGGGTTATCTAGGGTTTCACCAGCAGGTTTATCTTTTCCAGATCAGCATGGCACGCTATGAAGATGATTTATTATTGTTGTAAATGCATTAAGCCGACATGTTTAATTAGTTATTGCATCAGATATTATATTGATTGTAAAATGTTTTTATTGTAATATCTTGTAGAGCCGATCTACTAAAATTGGTCCTAGGTTATGGTATAAATGTAAGATCTTATTTGTAAGATCAAATGTGGAATGTGAAAAAGATTTCTGTGAAGGTATATGCGAGATTAAGCAGAGGTATACACGAAGACATCATTTGAAGGTGAAGCTAGGTTTTTGTGAAAGCATATCAACATTACACCAGTACTGAATCCAGCATATGAAGATGCTATTTTGTGCAGTACATTCTTATTGGATTTAACCATCCAACTGTAGTCAGTGTAACTCCCATTTTGTGATTGAGCAATGAGCTCTAGGCTGTTGGCCTTTCTGCATGTGCAGACCCCATTTATGTACACTTACTATTTGTAGTAGTATCATCTGATTGTGGGTAAGGTTTCCCACTGTGGTTTTTCCCCTTACAAGGTTTCCACATACAAATACTGGTGTTATGTGTTGTGGATGACTTTTTATTTATGTTTCATGCATTAATCTTTACCGGTATAGCAATTTATTGTTAACACTGTCTACCGGCATACTTAACTAGTTTACCAGTATTAAGCATTAAGTTGGTTAAGTGGTTTTTGGTTTGAATTTATTAGACAATTGATTCACCCCCCCCACCTCTTAGTTGTCTCCGGGACCTAACATTTCATTTACAACTTCAGACACGGAATTCCTATGAAATGCTTTCTTTTTTTCTTTATTTGCTTTTGTTGTGTGTTCATATTTTTCATAGTAATCATGAAATTGAAAATCTGGGCTTGCTGAAGCAATTGAATGTTTGAAAGGTGACATAGGAATACCATAGGCTCCAGTTCCACTTATTCTTGTGGTTTTAACTAATGCTTGACCAGGATTACCAAAAATAGTTCCTAATGTTGTCCCACTCTCACTGACACTTTCATGTGTAGTTTTCATAGTCTTTTGAGGTGTGTGATCTGAAGCTGCAAATGATTGATTTGTAGTGTCAGTGGCACTTGATATAGGATTCTCAATAGTATGAGATTGAGTATCTACCTCTAGTGGCCTCTTGCGGGAGATATTTTGTTGTTGCCCTTGTCCAACACCAAGACAACTAGTATCAGTAGTAGTACCCATGCCAACATCACCAATCACAACGACACTTGACTGAACAATAATAGGAATACTACCCCCAGATTCCCCACCAGTGGCAGTGGCACTTGATTCACCACCAATGGGAATACCATGATGTGGTGGTGGTTGTGGATTTGAACCTGAAACAAATGTAGGTGGATTCCGAGGGTAATGAGTAGTACCTATCGGTGATGAATCTGAAGAATCAAGTCCAATGATTGGTCTATAAGGACCTTTTGATTTTGACCCTGATGGAATTTGTACCTGAAGTGGATACCAAATGCCCTCTCCTCTGGGACGTAGACCACCACCTTCAAATCCCATTTTTTCCACAATGCTTTCCCCTTTGATATATTTCTCTTTCATTGCCTCATTGACTGCACCTAATATTTTAGGGACTATAGTAGTTGTTTGAGTGGGCTCAACCTTAGGCTCATACTGATCAACATCTTCACTCCTATCATATGATGTTGTGGGATGCTCCATATTCCACAATTTGCTAAACTCTGCATCCTCATCGATGCTCTCAAATTCTGCACTTGTCTTTGGTTCATCGAGATTCCTCCTCATAGTCCAAAAATCATTTATTTTGGTTTGAGTCCAATAATTCTCTTTACATTCATGCAGAATTGATTTGGGAATAGTTTTCTTAGATGGATTAGCAGATTTTAGGTAGAAATTGTAGGACCTCCTATTTTGGATGCCCTGGCCCTCCTCTGTTGTCATCTGTGTATGCAATGCCATAATTTGTGATGAAATTTCTTCTGTTGAAATGTTATTGTCAGCTGCAATTTTCTCCATCTCTTTTTTAATCTCATCCCAGGAGTCCTTGTTTCTAAGCTTTTCTAGCAATGGTTTACTTTCATGTTGACATAATGCTCAAGAGTTCCCATTTTTCTTAAACCTTGCTTGAACTACACAGATTGGATCATACTACCAGAGACCCTCATCACCAAAGTTAAAAACTGTCGAAAAATCAGGTGCCACATTGAATGCTTTTCTCTCAAATGTGAACCCTCCACATGAGAAAGGCAAGGAAGGAAATATGCTCTTCTTTTGCTGACCATGGAAGTGCCTATATGTGCTCTCCAATTGCCGTACATACTCTAATGCAAATACCTTCTCTGTCACATGTATTGGAAGTTTGTATGGTTTTACTGTCGATCCGTAAAACCTTAACACGGTGAATTCTTCCATGAAGAACCAGTCAGCCAATTCTATTTGACTTCCGAGTTGAATGCAATCTCTACAAGACACAGGCAACCTAGGCATTGGAGTGCTTGTAATTTCATTATACATTGGTGCCAAAAAGAAGTCTACAAAATGGTTGTAGTTCTTTCTGTTATCATGCATCCTTATCTTTGGGGTCCAATCATATATTGGGCACTCTATTCTCTTCCTAGTCTTCTCATCAATCTTATAGCTCACAATTTGAAGCTTGTTGGTCTCAAATATTGCACGATACTTGGATAGAAGGAGATAACACAAGTAGGATGAGAACCTAAATGTCTTACAGGAACCTTTTTTGATCATTAGTAATTGTTTTTGCATGGATTTTACAATGTGCTCAATAAAATTATATCTTACTGGTTGACCTGCACAATGGATATTATAAATCATTTCAAGAAGGCTTGCACCCACTTCCCTATCATTTTGCAATCCCAGGCAAAACGACAACAAGGAAATAGTATCCCCAACCCATGGAACAAAAATTTTAGAATCATAAGGAGGCTTATGATTCTAATCCAACACAATACCATTACCAATCTTTATTAGAGCTTTGATAAATGAATCTCTGCGACTTGGATCGAGACTCTTATAATTCCCTGCCAGCTTTTCAAGGTCAATTTGGATGTTTGAATTTTGGGCTTCAAATCCTAGGTTCAACAAACGAGCAAATTCTCCCTCATTTATGGATAGAATTTCCTCTTTTGTATTTCATTGACAATTGCTTTTTTATCTTCATCATAATTTTCAGCATAGACCATGACAAAATCAGGGCAAGAGAATACTTCAGGTAACACCATGCTTCCCAATCCAACATCCCACGATGCGATTTTATTTGTTTTTTGTTGTAACATTGGATTGAAAATAGTAAATTTTGCCTTGGATGCATCTGCCACCTTACTAGACAATGTATATCTAATATCTATGATATGCTTTTCACCATGGATAGCAGGGTCATAAATATCATGGTATTTTTCAGGGAAACCTGGTGTTTTAACCAATTCGGTTAGGTACATTTTGTTTTTCACTTGGCTTCTTGTTGAACTACTGCTTCCCGTTTTCCCCATCACTATTATTGTTAATAATTCAAAATAATGCTAGATAAAAACCTAAAAATGCTAACCCTCAAATTGGACCACGAGATTACCAAAAGCAAAAAAGGCGGGATGTAGGTGTTCTAGATTTTACCCAGAAATTGGAATTTCTATTTCACTAGATTAGCGCAGACAGTCTCTGTTGCAACTTGCATTCCTCAATCTAGTAGTTGTTTCTGAATCTCCCTTGATTTACAGGTTTGTCCAAGAAATGAAAGATGATTATGATTTACGAGTCTCTTATTTTGAAAACTCTAAAAAGTAAAAAAGTAAAACCTAAAGGGGAAAATATCTAGAATCATGTTGTAATTTTATTAATTATTATTAATAACTATTCAATGCCGAAGGACAAAACATTCACTACTTCAGTATAAATTCTGAGGACATTAAATGTAATACGTTCAATTCCGGGCGAAGTTCTCCCAAACGTGTTCACTTCCCACATTCAGGCCGAAATCCACCCTAAATCATTGATCTTTGCTCATCCAACGGATGAGGGACCAAGGTACCTGTTGTGACTTTACGGGTCTATTTTTGAAGTCTGTTTAATAATTTTAAACTTCCACCCGTAAAAAGTGCTTTATAGACTTACTTATATTTAATTAAATTTAAAACATTTCAATTTCGGGTGAAGTTCTCCCAAATGTGTTCACTTCCCACATTCGGGCTGAATGCCACCCTAAGTTGTTGATCTTTGCTCATCCAACGAATGATGGTACCTGTTGTCAGTTGTCGTGGGTCCCATGACTTTTGCCAGTTTTCAGGCACGTCACCATACTCGTGTAACTTTTTTGGGCAAAGTTCTTAGAAATCTGTTCACTTCCCACATTCACCCTGAAATCCACCCTAAGCCATTGATCTTTGTTCATCCGACGATCGATGGTACCTGTTTTAAGATGTAGTGGGTCCCACAACTTCTGCCATTTTTCTGGCACGTCACCATACTCGTAGTTGTGTCACTTTTTGGGTTTGATTTTTAGTCTATTTAATCATTTTAAACCTTCACCCGAAAAAAAGCTTTATAGACTTAATTATATTTAATTAAATTTAAAATATCCAATTTTGGGTGAAGTTCTCAGAAAGGTGTTCACTTCCCACATTAGGGCTGAAATCCACCCTAGTCATTGATCTTTGTTCATCCAACGGTCAATGGTACCTGTTTTAAGATGAAGTGGGTCCCACAACTTCTGCCATTTTTCTGGCAGGTCACTATACTCGTGTCACTTTTTGGGTCTGTTTTTAAAGTCTATTTAATCATTTTAAAATTCCGCCCGAAAAAGAGATTTATAGTCTATAGACTATAGACTTAATTCTATTTAATTAAATTTAAAATGTTCAATTCCGGGCAATAGTTTGAGATAACTATTAAATATAATGTTAATATTATTTGTAATTAAAGATGTGCAATAGTTTGAGATAACTATTAAATATAATGTTAATATTATTTGTAAAAATTTGAAATTAAAAAATAGTATAAAACATGAAACTTAGTTTCTAGAATAAAACAAATAACTAAATATAAATATAAATTTTGATATACAATTTGAAAGGTAAAAGTTTAATATTAAAATGAAAACATTCAATATTAAATCTAAAATATTAATTTAAAGTTTAACAAAATTCTTTGAAAATATGTTTACGATATATAATTTTAAAAAATAGTTTAAAAATATATATAAAAGTTCAACATAAATTTAGTGTATTAATTTTAAAAATGTGCATCTGTAGTCCTCAACCTGTTAAGGTGAGCAAATTTAGAAAGTACAAATGCCAAGGTGGCAATTAATTGTTGCAGAAGGAGTTGTTTGCGGCATGTCGCACGAACGGAGGAAGGGGAGGATGGCAAGAAATCTTTTTCCTGATCTCATGGCATTAATGCCTTATTGCACATTCATTACCCGACCTATAAGATGGAGGCAGAATTTATTACCTTTTGATCTATGTACCAGTTTTTGCTTTGAAGCAGAAAAAATCTGTAGTTCGTAGAATCGTACCTTCTGTAAGACATTTTTTTCAGGAAGTGATTTTGAAATTGCAGGTGACCATGGAGGCCAATTTCACACTTCGAATAGATAAGAAGTTGGTGCCCTTTTTGGGCCAAGTATCTGATAAACGAATGCAAGGACTGTTTAGGTTTAAGGAGAAGTTGTGGGCGGCAGCTCAATTGATGCTTGTGGAGGAGGTGGTACATATCAGTCACCGGTATTGAACTAACATGGAGGTTTACTCTCTGATTCTGGCGTGGGCCTATGAATTCGAACTGGAGGTGGAAAAGGTAAAACTCACATTGGTCAAATTGATTGATGGGGAGTTTTTGATTAACCTGGATTCAATCTTGGAGTGGGTGGTGCTAGGAGTTGGCATTCAAATTAAGGAAGGGGATGACTAGGAGGAATTGCTTCCTTTTATTTGTGGTCCAGAGGATGAAATCAAATACCAGTGCCGTGAACGAGCCCGAGTGGGGTGTGAAGCGATGAAACTCTTTGTGAAATTAACGAGGGTGGATGAAGTCCTGAAGGCTTTGCGTGTGGTGGCAAGGATGGAGGCTGGTAGGGAATTGAGAGATAGCGCTGAAGAAGGAAGGGTCATACAGCTACTGGCAAGCTTGGAGGGCGACCTCAACTTTGGGTGCCTAAACTGTATTCCAAAAATGAAAGCTGAAGTGGAAAAAGGGAAAGCCAAAGCATTGACCTCTGAGGAGGGAAGGGATTGGGAGGAGGCGACCCAGGGGGATAGTGAGACTGAGTGAGTGGCCTATCGGCAATGAACTAGTTTTTTTGTCTGCTTGCTATAAGCTATGGGCAGTATGGTTTTCTCTCTGTCTGTGTTTATGCATGAATGACTGCAAATTTTGTATCTTGAAACTTTTGAATTAATAGAATGAAAAAACCTTTACTGATAAACTTTTGTATCTTGAAACTTTTGAACTTTTGTATTTTGAATGACTATATAGTATATATTTATAAAATTATAATCAACCATAATCAATGTACAAATAATTAATGGAACAAATTGAATTTTTTTTTATAGCATTACATAAAAAAGATCACGGTATTAAATTTATTTCCACTATTTAACAAATAATAGAAATAATAGAAATAATGTAGCTCATATTAAATTTGAAAGAAATTAATTAATAAAAATGAAATAGAATTATAGAAAGCATTTTTATATCCATAAGACTATAAGAGGCAAACTGAAACAAATTGGAATTTGAAAAATTATCATTAATATTTATGCTTTTGAAATTTACAATTTTTTCATCAGAGACTTGAGTCCCCCAAAAACTTAAAAGCCAAAATGAGTGAGCCACTAGCACTCAGCCTGTTAGGGTTCAAGGACATAGGAAAAAAAAACTATAGGGGGGCGAGGCTAGGGCACAGGTAGTGGAATTGTTTACAATTTTGCCCTAAGAATCTGGCCCTCCTTCCATGTAGAATTCTTCAGACAGCATAAGCTGAGAGAATTCTTCAAGCCACATGTAGTTTGGAAAGTCATCTAGGAGGAACCATTTCTGGAGGAAGTCCCTGCCAATCTGCACCCATTTTCTGTGACACGTCAGCTGCTCCGCATTCAGGTTTAGGAGAAACGGTTGCCTGGCCACTGGTAGTGTTTGGTGTGGGAGGATAAGCTTAGATAAATCACTCGCCTAAGGGATCCCCACCCCTACTTCTGCAAGAACGACAAGAGTAATGTCATCTCCAAGGAAGTCTTCCTTAAAAACCTTACTCAACAGCATCAGCATATCCAACTTGTCTCCTCCCAAGTCCAGAAGAGATGCTAAGAAGCGGGATGTAAGGTCCGTGTTAACACAGTACCTATTTTCATTTCGCAGAAATTCTCTGCCCAGCACCATCCGCACAGCCTCATTGGTGAACGACCCAACCTCCTTGCAAACTGATTGGAGGGTTGGGTCTCTAACGAAGCCTAGAAAGGCCCTCTGGTCCTCTGCAGAAATGCTTCTCAAGTGGATGGGAGTGTCCATCTTGAGAAAACAGATTAACAAATTAAACAACCTGAGCAGTGAGCCTATAAACCTAAAATACTGTGAGCTCTAACGATTTATCTACCAAATGGCAAAGGCTAATTGAAGATGAAAGAAGCAGAGATCGTATATAAATTGTTTAAGCTCTTGATTGTAATAATTACTTCTTTAACAGTATTAACTGCTATAAAAAAATTTAAATCTTTTGTATCTCTACAAATCTTTCCCATAAATGCACGAGTGTGCGAAATTGGAAACAGCTATGAACTAGTACCAAATTGGCAAGTATCATATTGGAAGTCGTGGGGATAGAGTGGATTGCTATAAGTGAATAGATATATATTAAATGAACGAAATTATCGATCGTGATTCGTGACATTTGATACGTGTCTATTGAATCCAATTCCATTCTGGGCACTTTCTGGTGAGATATGTTCTCTTCAGAAAATTGGGCCGAAATAAAACTTCAGCCATTGATCTACGATCATCGAATGGTTTAAAATCATTGATAGATTTTAGGTATGTGTCACCCTTTACATGTCAAAGAGGCCGCGCTTATTGATACATCGTGCAGAGTCCGGACTCAATGTATTATGTGATGTGATGTACTGATGTGATGTGATGTGCCTTGTCTATTAATGGCAATGAATTTATGAAATCGCCAATGAATTATATAATGTACCATAAATAACAAAATATTCGCCAAAACAAATTAAATAATTTTCAAGCAGTGGATAAAAATCGCCAATACATTTAAATAATTTTCAAGTGGTGGATAAAAATCGCCAATACATTTAAATAATTTTTCCTTCGGAGTAAAATTTTTCGCTCATACAATTATATATTTGTTCCTTTTACCAATAATTATTCGCCTCCCACAATAAATATTTTCCCCATAGAACAAGGTATTGTTTGCCAGAAATTTATGGCATTTTTGTACCCTAGAAAAAAAATTGCCAGTACAAAATAATTTTTTCATCATTTTGAAAAAAAATTTCGCCATTGATATGAAAATTTCCCCCCAAAAATAATGTCTGATTCGCCAAGATTTTACACAGTTGCCCGGGGGATTTCTTAAAGTTATCCCTGAAGCAAATTAACCATATCAAACATAACCACAAAAACATTCACCACTTGACACAATGATTTTGACATGGAAACCCAAATGGGAAAAACTACGGTGGGAATGAATACCCATAATTTTCTGAACTCTTATGAAGTTCGCCTTGTTAGGAGCCAAGCTTGTTAAAGCTTTACAATAACTCATGTTAAGAATAGATTCTGTTAGGGACAACCCAGTTAAGGGATTGACTATAATGCTCTATTAGAAGCAGTACCCTATTAGGAGTAACCTCGGTAGATGATTTGAAATCCAAGCTAATGGATCACCTGGTTAGAGGATTTAGATAACACTAAGCTTGTTAGAGCTTACCCGGTTAAGGGATTTGACTATTGTAATTGTTAGAGAACAACAGGGGTTTGCTGATCTGGTGAATATCACCACTCTGCTTGATCAGATCTTTTTCATGCTCCTATCTTCCTTTACACATACTGCAGATACATCATCTAGTTCGGTAACCAATCACTATTACATTCAACCAAAATTACCAACACACAACAAAACAATTCATCGACCTTATAAACAAAACAATAGGTCGATAACACATCACAAACCTAAGATCTCATAGAGATTACAAACAAATCGGTTCAAGTATGAACGTTGGATTACATAGCAATCAGTGCACATCATTCAAGATAATCTCGACCGCTCCTTGATCATCGCTTCATCGAACTCTGTAACTCATCACGCGGTTTCCATTACATGCAATGAACTTGCACATTCCCAAGATAAAACTGTTATCTCTATGCACCAAAAACCATTTGAAACTCTTCTCATACAACATGCATACGTGGCATAATCATTACCGCTCATCATTTGATCTTAAACCAATACAATCGATTCACCAAGCTCCATCAGTTGGGGCTTAGCATATCAACAAGTAGGGTTTACCGGTTGATCTCACTTCTTCTCTAGTAATACCGCTTTCCTTCACAAGCTTTCCTACCGGTTGCAAAACAATATTATTACAACGTCATTACCGATTAAAATTGACATCAATGACAACATAAAAGTTCATCAATGCAATCTTCATGCAAGTGCCAACAAACTCAAGTTACCAAAGAACTCTAATGTGATTGCATAATTGTAGCATGTTTTAATGATGATAAAATATGATTTGCTCAAGTGAATTGATGAGTAATTCCTTCATTCACATTGAGAACTTGAATATTTCCTAGAAATCAATCGCCCAGAAATTATGAAAAATGCAGTCTCAGTAAAACGACCATATCTCCCTCGTTTCTCAATGAAATTCAAAAATTCAAAATGATCTGGAAACTAATCTTGAAGGTATAAAAACCCTTTGGAGCGTTTGGGATGATTCACAACAGGGAGAGATAAGTATTTGATTGAAGATGATTGAGACAAAGATGGTGGGCTGAAGGACAGTAAGTTCAGTTTTGTCAATGTTTTGTAAACGCCCCCTTCAAAAGTGGATCTTGGATCCACATTCTTAGTAGATTGGTTGGGTAGATATGGAATGAGAATTCTATAAATATATTGTAATCAATCAAGAAAAGCGGGGATTAGAAAGACTTGTTTCAGCCTGAGGAAATAGAACAGACTAGTTTCATTTCCAGCAATGTATTTTCCAGAATTTCTTAGAGTAAATTTGAATATAAGCATGTATTTTATTTCCAGCAAGTGTTCCTTAGTTTATAATTTTCAATTCTTGCAAGTGTGCCTTAGATTAGCCTTTCCTTTCATGCAAGTGTGCCTTAGATTAGCTTTCATTTCCTGCAAGTTAGAATAGACTGTCAAATGAGTTTTCTCAATTCTCTATTGCATATAGCCATGAACACTGCCTTGGATTGATAAATTAAATGATGAGGATTACAATGACCCCATCAACAATCAACCATAACTACATATGGGAGAGGACCCAATACTTGAGCACTCTAAATTCTTGCTTGTTAAAATTTTACTTGCAAATTTTAAATCGCTCCCATTTTTTTACAACTTACTTGGTGAGTCCCCTACTTGTAACTAATATTTTAGGGACATCATCAAATATGATGCCACATTAACATGTTTTTTGTCAAAGTGTCCAAAAAGGCCCCCCAAAAAGTGAGACTCATACTTGTGCACTAAGTCATGTTTTATTGGTGCATTGATGTGCCATCACATGATTTGTTGCTTTTTAGATCTAAAGAATACATCTCATTCAATTATGGGTAGTCATCATCAACACTAACAACTTTAAAGTTGCAACTATTGGTGCAATATTGTTAAAAACATTAGGCATTAAATCAATAAGTACTATAAAAACTATTGGAATGTGCTCAACTAGTGAGTCCTCTCCCCTATTAATGATCAAAAAATAAATACACAAATTTCTTATCTCCTCTTTATCATTTGTACTCTTAATATTTCATTAACAATTTTTTTTAATTTAAACTCACCATTGAATTCTAATATTAAAATATTATTTACTAGCAATTGCACCTTGGTGTGCAATGGGGTACACTGAAAAGTTGTGGAAGGTCAGTAAAAAAATTTTTTGGTCTAAATGAATAATAAGAGGCCTTTTGAATCTAGCACATCAAACTTCAAAAAATGACAATTGTAGTAAAAAAAAATATACAAAATATGGGGAAACAAATCAAAATTTTGTCACTCAACATTTTTTGAAATCACATTTTTGTGCACTAAGTCATGTTTTATCAGTGCACCGATGTGGCATCACATAATTTTTTGTTTTTTAGATCTAAGGAATACATTTCATTCAATTATGGGTAGTCATCATCAACACTAACAACTTTAAAGCCATGACTATTAGTGCAATATTGTTAAAAAAACTAGGGATTAAATCAACAAGTACTATAACAACTATTGGAACACATTCAACTACTAAATCCTCTACCTATTTATGATCAAAAAATTAATATACAAATTTTGTTTCTCCTCTGTATCATTTGTACTCCAAATATTTCATTGACAAATTATCTAAACTCACAACTGAATTCTCATATTAAAATATTATTTACTATATAATTTACCATAATCATTTGTTGTAGAATACGTTTTATTCATATATTATTATATTTTCGTTCTTCCTTCTACAAAGTTAGCCTAATGATGTAGAATTTGTGCCTTTGAAAAAGAGGTCATAAGTTAAAATCCTATAGGGGGTAAGGTATGTATTGCTTGTTTGTAGCATAGTTGGGTGCTTCAGGCAAGGAGCATGGGATAGTCTCATATTGCTATAAGCTATTTGTAGACTCATACACCAGAACATAAAGTAGAAAAATAATATTTTTTCTTTCATTGGTTCAATCAAGGCAAGGACAGATACAACTTCTTTTTGAAAACTTGCACATAGTTTAATATTATATTCTTTGTATTATATGGAGGTACAAACGATAACTTAACTAATAAGCGTTGTATAATACTATGCACGATTCAGACCCGTGACTAGGTTGGTGGTGGAAGATATGGAAAGCAGTCCAGATAAGTAGATTAGATAGAGTGGGTCTACTGATAATTTACAGTAGTCAGGCCAACGGTTTTCCATGAATGGAATCAACGTAAAGCTAATATCAAATCAGTGTCGCGAAAGTTAGCTGGGACATGGTTCATATAATTGGCTGGACTGCAATTATCATAAACAGGGTGGTGCAATTGTTACTTTACGTGGTGAGAATAATGTCCAAAACAATAAAAATCAAATTCTAAACGTAATCGTCATTATTGTTGCTGTTTTTGTGAAAGATAATTTTTGATTTAGATGTATGTTTATTTATTTGTAAAGATAAATATAGAAATCTATATAATAAATATATTATTGTCACTGCTGTTTTTTAATTCAATTGTGAGAGATTTTTAGTGTCAATGTTTCAGATCTCACTCCAGATTCATCATCAAGATATTATATCAATATTTTAGATCACACTGTGCGATCTATCATTAAGATATTCAAGTACCAAATCCTTTTTCATCACTTATTAGAGATGATAGATTGTTAATTGCTAATGATAAAAATCTGATACAATAGAATCCAAAAATAGAATCCAAAAACAACGATAACAGCTTTGTCAATTGTGAAAATCTGATAGCATTGAATACAATATTACACTATAATTAATGGGATAGTCATAAATAAGGTGGTGCAATTGTTACTTTACGTAGTGAGAGTAGTATAGTAAAGCAAATCTTAATTGTAATTGTTACTTTGGACATCAAATTTTTCGAGGAAACTCAGCATTTCAATCGAATAGACAGTAGGCCCTTGATTTATATCATATAAAAGTCGTTCATAATTGGAGCATAAAGATGTACAACAGGGAGAAGAAAACAAATGACTTCTCTGCACATGGAACATGGTAACAATTAATATTAAAGCTCCATGCTTGTTCGTACATGCCATTCTGGAAATGGACAAGTAAAATCAATATGCTCGAACAGAAATACATTATTTCATGAGACGACCTCAGAAATATTCTCTCTCTATAGGTATTCACGGGCCAGAACAAACAAAAAAAATCAAAGCTTAAAAAAGATAACATGCCTTAAAGTTGGGAATAGGAGCTCTCGGATTCTGCACAGCAGTCTGACATGATATTAAGGATTTTGTCTGGTTCGGATTGGTGAACCAACTTACTGTTACCTATGCCTTGCACTGTAGTTCTAGTTGAGCTACCAGCCTACCAGTACAGTTTTGAAAAACAATGAAACAGATTTTGAAAATACAATGTATATGCACTACTCAGTCAGGGAACTTGAAAGTTGAAACCAAACTCAGATAGTCTCAAAGAGATTTGAATCATTTGATCTAGTTTATCCACTTGTTCAAGATGCAAAGAATACATCCATATCAGATAACAAAATTGCTTGTTTTATTGCATTTATTGAGCTGCAAGATACTCCTTTTTGTTTTATATAAGCATAAAAATCACTGGGAAACAGCAGAACCAAATTGCAGAGCCAGCTGCAAGGCCTTGGATTGCTTAACATGTTAAAGAAGCTTATTTTACATAAAGTTTCTAAATTGAAATAAGATATTAATATACCCACTTAGCGTTTGGCCTTGGAAGCCCTTCTCTTGAGGATAACATAACAAAGGATTCGATAAAATATGAAAAATCCCACCATGATCTCCACATTCATCCATTTTCGACCTTCCTGCAATCCTCTCTGTTTCAATATGTCCTGGCCTGTGAGTGCACATAGGTTCAGCTCAGGATACCATGAGAAGCATTTCTGTGATAGGCTAGAGTACTCATTTATGAGAAGGGAATCAAGTGGGTACTTGTAGAGAGATATATAATGCATGAAAATCCAATACTTGGGGATGTTATCTTTGGATATGAAATATCCCGAGAAGAGAAAGAAAGCTCCCAGTACGGTGAATATGAGAGAGTTCCCTGTGATGAAATCAGGTGCAAGGGCACTGAGAAATACTACTAGAGAATTGGCCATGAGAACAATAAGCCACACTGTGAACAAGAAGAATAAGAATGCATTGTATGTGTTACTGAGACCCACCAACCAATATACAGGAACTGCAAACAGTATAGCAACGATCAGCAGAAATGGTAAGAACACAAGAGTATTAGAGATGACATATGAGGAGACTCTGTAGGCTCCTCTGGATGTCTCTCTCATCAGAATCTGGCGTTCCTGGAGGAAAATTGGAAGAGCTTCAGTGGTTGATGACAAGAGAAATGTTAATGTGAATGCAAAAAACCCCAAGCGTTCATCCAGACCTCTTTGATTATAACCAACCTTTAAATACACACTTCCTAGGCCTAGTCCTGCAACTACTGCCTGCAGGGTTCTGGCAAGGAATAGCTGCTGTGTTCTGTAGATGATTTTACAGAACCTGGATGACAGGGTGCAGATTTCAGAGCACCTTGAATTTGCATAACTAACTGTGTCCCCTGCACAATCATCATCAACAACATACAAGGTATCATCCTGAGGAGAAGTACCCAGAAAAGGGTCTTCGATGCATAGTACTGATTCAATATCAAGTGCCATTAAGACTCCATCCTCTGCAGTATTTGCTGGTTTATCAAACCCAACCCCATCATGATCATAATCCTGTGCTAACATTATGCCTTCACTTATCATTTCCATGGCATATTCCAAGGCATTGAGCTGTGCAGGTATTTTTCTCCCCCCAGAGATAAGGGAATTCTGCAGGGATTCCAAGGACCCATGGTGGGCTACAGAGCCCTTGGAGAGGAGCAAGAGGGAGCTAATGAGGCTCAGAATCCTATAGCTAGGTTGATGAATTGTTAAGATAATGGTGCGGTTGTGGGAGTTTTTAGCCATGGCATGTAGCATCTCTACCACGTTCAAAGCTGCTGCACTGTCCAAACCAGATGTGGGTTCATCCAGCAGTAAGACTGCAGGGTCATGTATAACATCCACCCCTATAGAAACTCTCCTCCTCTCGCCCCCTGATACTCCTCTGATGCTTTCGTCACCAATTCGTGTATTTGAAACATGCACAAGACCAAGCTCAGATAGCAGAGATTCAACCTTGGCTTCTTTCTCCTCTTTGGATAATGAAGGTGGCAACCTAAACCTTGCACTGAACATCAGCGTTTCTTTCACAGTCAAGAGAGGCAGCAGGGCATCTTCTTGTGTTACATAGCCTGAAATCCTTCTAAACCATGAAGGATTCACTGGTTTATCATTCACCATAATGCGCCTGTCTAGTGGGTCACCCTTCTTCCTACTGAGCCTGATCCTACCTGCAAGAATCTCAAGCAAAGTAGACTTACCTGCACCACTTGGGCCAACTATGGCTAAAATCTCCCCTGGCTTCGCATCACAACTTATGTTCTTAAGTATTTGATGAACTGGCCTTTCGCTTCTGCAGGGATGAAACATGTAAAAACTTGGCTTGTCTATAACAATGCCGTACGACAGATTTCTTACTTTGATCTCGTAGGACTTCTTTCTCACCATAGCTGGAGGATGCAGCTGCTTCTTGAAATGAACATCATCTACTGATATCGGTTCCCCATTATCACCATCAACTGCTTCTGAGTTGGAGGAAGAGCTGATTGAATCTGTGGGTGAATCTGAGTTGGAGCAGAAAATGTTTGAATCAAACCTTTGACTGCATTCCAGATCCTTCTCATTCAATTTATCCTGGTACCCAAATGCCCCTGTTTGAGCAATGGGTGCCACTGGACGAAGCTTGACTTGAATACTATCAGAACCCATTTGATATCTCAGTAAAATATACAATTTATCATATACCAAAGCCTTTTGGGGGCTTTAAATTTGTTCTGCAAACCCAAACCAACAAAACATTAGACAGACTGAATCTATGCACCAAAAAGCAATTTTAACTACCAGAAAGCCAAAACATACTTCAAGCTAATACAGATAAAATACTCAAAAACCCATGCAGAAAAAAGAACCTCACAGATAGAATTGCTGTTTGCTGCCTCGGTTTTCTGCAGGCCCCTTGCCAAAATGAGAAGACCCACTCTGCCCAAAATGCTCTCTGTACTGGTGACACTTCAAAACCTGAAGCTTGCTTGCTACATGCCTTATTTTCTGAGTATCAAAACTTCAAACGAGCACAAAATATGGAGGACACCTGTAAAAATCCCCACAATCTCATTAATCAAATCACCCGTTTCCGTGTGAAATTTGAATGAGAAAAACAAGTGTGAGCAGCTACAAGATTGGCTACACTCTGCCAAGTTTAAAGACAAGGAATATATTTGCACCGATTTTCCTCCTAAATGTGAAATCTAGTGTCTTAAATGCAGAAGCGCATACAATGGCTGCCACCCCCTTGCATGAACCTATGATTGGTAACCCACACAGTGAGGCCCCCAATCGAATTCAATGCACCTGTCCTTCCTATAATCACCTCAAAAATTCTCTTCTTTCTCGATGAAATCCCGATACAGATAGGTAAGCTTCTTGACAAGGGACAAAACGTTTGGTGAATCAATTCCTCCTACTCTCTCTACCCATTTTCACTTTCATTGTTAGCATTGCTTCAAATTTATCCTCTCTACTTAAATGATTATCCTATCCACAAACCTTAGGGAAGATTTGAGTTGGTAGCTGTCCATGGAGTTTCTGCAATGAGGTCAAACTATATTTCTTGACGTTTTCATTTCAAAACTGGTTGGATGGATTGCTCACCAAATTAGTTGATTTCTTGTACAAGTTATGATAACCACCTTCACAAGCTCAGTTTAAGAATGGCCATGCACACGGCATGTACGTGGTCATGAATGGTGAAGTGGTGGCAGTGCCTTACAACTATGTGTGTGTGCTGTTTTGAAAATATTCCAAGCGGGTTTGTTTGTTTCATTCGTCAAATCCTGGATACCTAATAAACTAATCTTCCCCAAACAGGAAAAGCAGCTCCACCTCCAACTAAGTCACGGGCATTCTTAAACTTTGGAGGAGGGTTTTACGCGTTTTTTAGCTTCCAATTTTATATTACAAGACTCGCAGTTCCAAGAATCTTTGGGCCCTCAAGATCAAATGTTTTTATATTCAAAGAAACTTATAGTTTATCGATTTGGATGTTGTCCATATATATTTTAGGTATTTAATACAGAATTTTTTTATTTTTATTAAAAGGAGGCACATTTACTGATCTTAATTCTGAATCAAGCATTGATGTAGTAAATAGGGGAATTGTATCTATAGTCGTTATAGCTAACTTTGTGTACCCACAAATCTTATATGGTACATCAAATTTTGCCAAGACGCGTGCCATGGGTTCCGTTATGTACACAAGGGTTAAAAAGTAAACATTTCAAAGTGTCGTCCAATACCTACCTAAAGATGCCCCAATCATTGTGTACTTTAAAATGTCAATACTTACGCACAAATGTCCCAATAGTCATGCGCTATGGTTACCAATAAAAGTGCACAAATGGGTCAATTATGGTCCAAAAATGCTAAAAAGTGAGTGGCTATATTGGTGCATGTGAAATTTATTAATGGGCTTTTAGTTATCATTTTTTGGGTTTCTTTGAAGTTAGTAATTGGGGGGTTGGTGATGAGGGCGAAACCCGAGCCGCAAGAAAACAAAGCAAAAGAGACACAAAAGATCTATATTAATATTATCTAAAATTATTTGCAATACATGCAATTACATATAAGAGGAATTTAAACCTCATAGGCTGCAACACATTATAACTTAAAGTATTTTCTAGAAAACCCTTGTCTCACAAATTCTACTTTCCAACCCAGAAACTAAACTCCCAAAAACTCAAACAAGTTTCCTCAAATGAGTCCTAAATAGCCTCTCTTTCATTTGGAGCCAAAATTACAATTTAGAAATTTCCATTTGGTGGACAAATGCCAAAACTTGAAATTAGAAATTTGAAAATTTAGCCAGATTCGAAAATTGGAAACTTCCCAAAAAATTGACCAACTTCCGGCAGCGATTACTTTTGATCTGAGAATCGGATTGACGCGTCGTTCAAACTGTCGGAAATCTTTCTGAGTGAAGAATATGCTACACTAATTTTCACCATTTTTGGGGCCATTTGAAACCATTTAATGCCTCAAATCTGACTTGGAAGAATTTTTTCGATTTTTTTGGAAACTGAAACTTGAATAACTTTCAAACCGTAAATGATTTTAACCTGATTCTTTCACCAAAGTGCTTATTTTTTCATTCTCAAGCTTCTCGCAAAATTTGGGCTCCATCCACCTTTAAATAAAAAAATTCTATTTTTGGTAGTCGACTAAAAAAAACTTGTCAATTCTGAAAGTTGGAATCTCTTATTCGTCCAAATGGGTATCTAGAAATGCAAAAACATTAAAAGAAAACAAACTAAAAGGGAAATATTTTTGGGTGAATAAATTTCAAACTAAAATGATTTTAACCTGATTCTTTCACCAAAGTGCTTATTTTTTCATTCTCAAGCTTCCCGCAAAATTCAGGCTCCATCTACCTTTAAATAGAATCTTTCTATTTTTGGCAGTTGGCTAGAAAAAAGCATCTTGTCAATTCTGAAAGTTGGAATCTTTTATTCGTCTAAATGGGTATCCAGAAATGCAAAAACATTAAAAGAAAACAAACTAAAAGGGAAATAGTTGTGGGTGATGCAGGACTGCCCTTACACCATCAGATGCTCTTGCATCAGACTCCCTGGGTAGTTTGAGAAGTGACCTCATCACGTCTCAGCTAGTTGAGAAAAACCAAAATGGTTAACCTTTGCCTTGGACAACCATGAAGAATCTTCAATAGGTCTTCCCCTCCATTTCACCAAATCCTCCTCATACTGCCTATTTCTGGTACTTCTTTCCACACAACCATACAAGATTGCTTTGATCTCCTCCTTCTCTAAAATAGGTGCAAGATTTTTGTACTGTTCTATTGTTAGCTCCTCCTTTGTGCCACCTTCATAATATTCTGTTAAGTTTGCAATGTTGAACACAGGGGAAATATTAATTCCATCTCGCAACTCTACCTCATATGCATTTCCAGAATCATGCTTCTTCAAAATTTTGTTGGGACCGAACTTCTTCATCTTCAGCTTATTCTACATTCCCAGTCAAAAAATTTCTTTCCTCAAATGGGCCATCACCTCATCACCAATCTAGAACTCGATATACCTCCTTTTTCGATCTTCCTTCGCCTTATACTGTAGATCCATCTCGTCGATGTGCTTCTTCACCTCCTCATGTATATTTGTTATGTGTTCTGCAAAGTCTTCAGCTTTGACACTTGTATGCTTCTCCTAGTCCATCGTCCTCAATTCTGGAGTGGTCCTTGGATTGCCTCCATAAACAATTTGGAATGGTGATGTAACGGTGCTTCTATTGACATAATTGTCGTAAGCAAATTCTACCTATGGTAAAATCAGATCCCATACCTTGGTTTTATTTCCTACCAAGCATCTCAGTAGGTCACCCAAACTCATGTTCACCACTTCAGTCTTCCCATCAGTCTGTGGATGGTGTGCAGAACTAAACTTCAACATCATCTTCAATTTCTTCCACAAGGTCCTCCAAAAGTATCCTACAAATTTGGTGTCCCAATCCGAAATAATACTTTTTGGTAGACCATGCAGTCTTACCACCTCCCTGAAGAATAAATCAGCAATGTGGACAACATCATGGGTCTTCTGGCATGAGATGAAGTGTGCCATCTTCAAAAACCTGTTAGCCACCACAAATATTGAATCATTTCCTCTATGTTTCCTTGGTAAACCAAGAACAAAATCCATGCTTATATATTCCCATGGCCTCTTTGGTACAGGTAATGGCTGGTATAGTCATGTATTTTGGCTCACTCCTTTAGCTACCTGACATACTCTACAACTCTACACAAATTTATTCACATCTTGTTATAACTGAGGCCAATAATAATGTTCACTAATGTTGGCAATGTTCTTATCCCGACCAAAGTGTCCCACCATTCCTCCACTGTGCTTCTCTTTGATCAGATTCTCCCTCATGGAGCTCTTCGAAATACATAACTGGCTTCCCTTAAACAACATATCGTCTTGGATTATGAAATCCAGCCACCTTGTCCTATCTAAAGTAACAAACTCCTTGCAGCTTGCTTTCCAAGCCTATGCAAAATCAAGATCCTCAGGATACAATGTCTTGAGTTCATTGAGCCCAACTACCTCAAACTACATTTTTGTCAACAAAATTTGCCTCCTACTTAAGGCATCTACAACTCTATTAGACCTCCCACTCTTGTGCTTCAAAACAAAAGTATAACTCTGCAAAAAATCCACCCATTTCAAATGTCTCTGATTCAATTTTCCCTGACTATTCAAGTACCGCAATTCTTGATGATCAGTATACAAAACAAATTCTTTTGGCAACAAATAGTGTCTACATTTATTCAATGCTTGAACTGTTGCATAAAAATCCTGATCATAAACATATTATTTCTTCCTTACATCGCTTAGTTTTTCATTGAAATATGCAATTGGCCTACCTTCTTGGCTCAACACAACTCTAATGACATTACCATTGGCATCACAATCCACCTGAAACACCTTGTTGAAATCGAGAAGGGCTAAAATAGGCTGCTATGTGACCTTCTTCTTCAACATATCAAAACTTTTCACTGCTGCCATACTCCACTTGAACTCTTTCCTATCCCCTCTTATTCTTTCAATCAAGGGCACACAAATACTACTAAAGTTTCTAATGAACTTTCTATAAAAACTAACCAAACCATGAAAAGATCTCACCTCAGTAGCAATCTTTGGGGTAGGCCATTCTAGAATAGCCTTCACTTTCTCTAGGTCCATAAGACTTTCTGTTGAGACAACAAACCCCAAGTATACTAACTCCTTCATAAAACTACACTTCTTCAAATTTATCAACAATTTCTCCTCTCTCAGCTTCTCAAAGACTCTAGGAATATGCATTAAATGCTCCTCCAATGTCTTACTGAAAATCAAAATATCATCTAAATAGACAATGACAAACATGCCCGTAAATTCTTTCAGCACCTCGTTCATGAGCCACATGAATGTGCTTGGTGCATTGGTTAGCCCAAAAGGCATGACTAACCACTCGTACAAGTCTTCTTTGGCTTTGAAGGTAGTCTTCCACTCGTCCCCCTCTCTAATATGGATCTAGTGATATCCACTCTTCAAATCAATCTTTGTGAAATACTCCGCTCCACCCAAGCAATCCATAAGGTCATTCATCCTAGATAGGGGAAATTTGTACTTGATTTTTATCTTGTTTATGGCCTATAATCTGTACACATCCTCCACTATCCATTCTTATTTGGTGCTAGTACTGCAGGTACCAAACATGAACTCAGGATCTCTCGGATCAATCCTTTCCTCAACAACTCTTGAACCTATCAGTTCAACTCTTCATTTTCTGCTAGAGTCATTCTGTGGGCTGCCTTATTTAGAAAATTGGCTCCAGAGATCAAGTTAATTTGATGATTGATCTTCCTCACAGGTGGTAAACCCTCAAGTACATTATCAAAAATGATGTCCTGAAACTCATTCAACAAACTAGAAACTTTTGTAGGCACCTCTTCACTATCTCCTTTATCCACTCTAGGAATTAAAGAAAAACACACAAGTTCGTGTTTCATGCCTTCCAAAAAATTTCTTCCATCAACAAAACATATTCTAGCATTACTACATGCCTTCTCTTCCACCTCTTTTAGGGGTTTCAGCTTATGGAGAACTCCATCCTTTGTTAGGGTATAACTATTAGCATGACCATCATGTACAAAATGCCTATCAAATTGCCTTGGCCTCCCTAACAATATGTGACATGCATCCATGGGTATGATGTCACTGAGTACCTCATCATGTTAACTACCAATCTTGAACCTTACCAAGCACTGTTCATTGACAAGAACTTTGTGGTCATTTTGCAACTAGTCTATCTGATACGGTTGTGGATGTCTTTCTCTCTTCAACTTCAACTTTGTAACCATCTCTTCTGACACTAGATTATCAGTGCTCCCACTATCAATAATCACATCACAACACTTATTTTCACATTTGCATTTGGTGCGAGACAAACTCTTCCTTTGATTTGGTTCTTTCTCCTCATTCATCAAGGTTCTCCTGATAACTAGGACTTTTCCCCTTTCAACATCATCAAAATGTTCTGACTGGGCTTCTTCATCTGCATGTGCAACTCGTGCATGACCTTCATTTATTTTGTTTATCCTCCCTTGGTGTTGTAGACATTCATAGGCTTTATGCCCTTCTTCACCACATTGGAAACAAGTTCCTCTAAAACCACTTCTCTCGGATCCTTGTCTAGGCCTTCCTCTTCCTCTTCCTCATTGTTCACCATTGTTTTGATCATGGGGGCGATAGAAATTATCACCCTTATGAATTTGAATGGTACTCACATCCTCATTTTTCTTCTGATCCTCATTTTGATTCCCAAAGGATCTTCCACCACCTCTGTCACCTCGAGATTTCCCTTTTTACATGGCTTCAAGCCTTTTATTTAGTTTCTCCTCCACTTTCAATGCAAATTTATATGCTTCCTCAATATTGGCCATTCCGACCAGACTCAACTCCTATTGAATACTTGGTCGTAACCCCTTAAGATAAGGAACAACTTTCTCTTTGTTGGCCTCTACATGGCTTGTTCTGATAATTATCTTATAAAATTATTTTGTATACTCCTTCACAAAGTTGCTACCTTGCTTCAATCCTTGCAATTTGTTCAACAGGTCCAACTCATAGTCCATGAGAATGAACTACTTCTTCAACTTCTCCACCATTCGATCCCATCTAGTGATCTTTCTCTTTCCTCTTCGATTTCTATCTAGTTGGACCTCTTTCCACCAAATATTGGCATGACCCTTCAACTTTGTCTTTGCAAACTTGACCCAATCTGGGTCCTCTATCTCCTCATACTCAAAATATTCCTCCAGCTCATTTATCCAATTGATCAACTCTTTTGGGTTTAGATTCCCAAAAAAATTAGAGACTTCAATTTTGGGTCTCTTCCCAATCTGAGAAATGGCCCTCAACAATCGAGCCTGATTTTAATCTATTGCTTCTTCTTCTTCTTCTTCATATGTATCTTCAACCTCTTCTTCATCTTCACTTTCTCCTCTCCTCAGATTAAACCTTCTTCTTATCTCTTCTTGCAATGCATCAATATGTCTTTGTAGGGCTCTCAAACCCTCATTTGCCAAAGCATTTCTACCACCAACATTTCTGCCACCAGCATTTCTACCACCACGCATCACTCTTGGAGGCATCTTAACTACGAGCCCACAATCACAAGTCCTGGTACAAATTGCCTCATGTTTGGTGATCTATCCACATGTTCAGGAACAACCCGCTCTGATACCACTTGATGAGGGCAAAACCCGAGACATAGGAAAACACAACAAAAGAGACAAAAGATATATATTAATATTATCTAAAAATTATTTTCAATACATACAATTACATATAAAAGGAATTTAAATGTCACAGGCTGCAACACGTTACAGCTTACAGTATATTTTGGAAAATCCTTGTCCTACAAATTTTATTTCCAACCCAAAAACTAAAGTCCCAAAAACTCACTCTCCAAAAACTAAAACAAGTTTCCTCAAATGAACCCTAAATAGCCTCTCTTTCGTTTGGAGCCAAAATTACAATTTAGAAATTACCATCTGGCAGACAAACGCCAAAACTTGAATTTAGAAATTTGAAAATTTAGCCAGATTCGAAAACTAGAAACTTCCCAAAAAATTGTCCAACTTTCGACATCCATAACTTTTGATCAGGGAGTCAAATTGATGTGTCATTTGAACCGTCGGAAAGCCCTCTGAGTGAAGAATATGCCAAGAGTTCGCTTTGCCGATTCCTGCCATTTTTGGGGCTGTTCGAGACCATTTAATGCCTCAAATTTGACTTGGAAGAATTTTTTTCTGTTGTTCGAGAAACTAAAACTCAAACAACTTTCAAACCATAAATGATTTTAACCTGAATCTTTCGCCAAAGTGATTATTTTTTCATTCGTAAGATTCTCACAAAATTTGGGCTTTGTCCACCTTTAAATAAAACATTTTTAGTTTTGGCAATCGACTAGAAAAAGTAGCTTCTCAATTCTGAAAGGTGGGATCTCTTATTCATCCAAATGGGTATCTAGAAATGCAAAAACATTAAAAGAAAACAAACTAAAAAGTGAAATATTTTTGGGGATGCAGGATTGCCCTCACACCATCGGATGCTCCCGCATCAGTTGGGTGCTCAAGGAGAAAATGATTATCGGAACTATAATGGATACTAGTACTCTTCCCCTACTTCACTTCATATTATTAGTGATCTATCTTGTAAGATTTATGTCTAATTTAGGATCATCTTTGAGTTGGTGCATCTCTTTTTTGCTTGATTGTGTGATGTTTTATTTGATAGTTTTTTATCATAAGCTTAACTTGCATGCATATAGTATTTAGTGCACGTCTAGATTGATGACCTACATATCATATGCATATTGCTAGTGCAAAGTTGTTTTTTGTTGCATAGATCTAGTTGATTTGACATATGTCCATTTGAGTGCATTTTCAGCTCGTGAGTGATATTTTCTTGCATTGAGTATGTTATTGTCTTGTTCTTGTCCCTATGCATCCTCATATAGCACACACAATTCCATGCATAACAATATCTCCCCACACAACCAACCTCACACAAGTATATTTAGAAAAGTCAACAAATATTGAGATGTTTAATAGTTTATCAATGCCCAAGCATCTTTTGCCAAATATAGTGATTAGATTTTCTTATGGCTTGTTAGTTTTAGAATGCAGGGAATTTTTAAGTTTGAATATATTAATGAATGACCTAATTATTATATCTTCATATTGTGCATCTTACCTTATAGATCAAATTTCCTCCTTGATATACAATAATGATGATGAAAAGTGTCAATCATCCTTGTCAACATGGATCAAATTTGTAATTTATAATATTTACTCTAGAACATATTTAATTGAAAGGTTTTGATTCTAATTGATGAGTTGGTCTCTTAGAGAACGAGAATTAGCATGTAGAATGGGTTTTTGGTAGAGTTGGAGTTGAAACAATTATATTGCATAAAATCTTTGTAATTATTTTTTATTGGTGAGTACCATAGCAAATTATTGAGTTTTATATTTTGGTTGAGCCCATTGTAGTTCTTTTGATTTTTGCAATTGAATCTTTTATTGTCTTGTCTTATTATTATAGTTTTTCCTTTGTCTCTTATGTTTTTCTAATTTATGAGCTTATGTTTTAGTTGTTCATTTCACCCACATTTGGCTCTTGCACTATTTTGGTATGAAAATGATAATTTTGAGTCCTAAAGGTGATCTTGTGAGAATTTTCATTAATGAAGGATAGAGAGATCATCATCAAGGCAATTTTTTACCCATCCATGAAGTTATTTCTTCCTTGGCCTTCTTAGAACTAGATAAGCCCTACCCTTCACAATGGATCTAGTAATACGAAGCTCAAGAGAATGAAGGAATCTAGTACAACATGTATATCTAGACATCCAAACATTCATTTACTAATGCTCTTGCAATTAAATCCAACTAAATGCATACATCCATCAAATAAAATGGTATGGTAGAGAATACAACCAATCCAATCAAACACATATAAGTTGAGCTTTAGTCAAAGAATTTATATGTTGTACTATATACCAAACATATATTGTAGGCTAATTTACCTACTATTCTCTAATCTCCATATTTGGTACCTATCCAATCTCTCATGTTCCCAATTTCCAAATGCCATGAAAATAAAATAATATGAAGTTACCATAATATAAATGAGTTAATCTTATGACATATTAAGGCTACTAGCTATTTTATTAGACAATACTTATTAACAAGGTGTTCCTCTGATCCTCATTACAAGGATTTGTAACCTAACCAATATTTGCTTTCTAAAATTTTCCATTCTAGATTTTCCAAGGGGTAAATTACATTTCTAGTGATGCAAGGTAATGTCAACTAAAAAATTTAATCATCTCCTTTAAATTATTTCAAAATTGTTCAATATGTGCTTAACTTCCAACTATTAATAATTCTAGTGTAAGGAAATAATTAAGTGTTCTTGTGTAACGATCCACTTCTTTGGTTTAGTCTTGATAACCTTATATATAAAGAAGATAATATTCCTTCGCATATCTGTCTTAGTTCATTGAATTCTTTTGAGTATATGGTTGATTTTATTATTTACACACTATTCATCAAATTATAACATGAATTTTGAATCTTAACATTATGTGCATGTGGGTGTTGTTTATCCCATTTGCAAATATAATTATACCATTCTTAATACAATTATGGATGGAGGTTCTAAAGAGAGGATTGCCCAATCATGCAACTAAGAGTTAACACAACAAAAATAACATAGGATAGGAAATAAAGTATTATTGATTCAATATAATACAATGATTATAAAATACTCATTGTCCTACTATATGCAAATTATAGATGGTCTCATAGGTTGCCACATGCTTATTACAAACTTACATGCAAATGTGGCAAAAAGGCTAAGACTCAAATTTAAACTCCTAACTCTCAGCTCTTTCATGCTAATTATTTCATTAACTAGCTATTGATTAACTAATTATCAATGAATGCTACTATTCGTATATATCATATCTATTGGTGTAATTTATGTCTCATGTAATTACTCTTTACATTTTTGTAAGAATTTTCCTATAGCAACCCAAGATCTAGAGACCATGAATAGCACAAAAAGAAAGAGAGAACAAAATAGACAAGAACAAACTGTATTCTCATCAAGATACAAAATGCCCAACTAAGTATAATGTACATGTGCCTGAATATGTAGGCAAGGCCATAGGGAAACGAGAGCACACAATCATGACATGTGACCCAATGAGATACAAGGGTAGGTATGGGTAGATAAGAGAAACAATAGATAATTCCACTAAAGGTAGATCACCCACTGAAAGTAGAATTTCTCCTGCAACCATATTCCCTAGATATGCAATTCCCTAAGTGTCTTATATGCAAATTATTATGAAATTCCTAAATCAACTTAAGTAAAGTATAATTACATGAGACATAAATTACACCAACAATATCCAAACCTTAGAAATTATCCACATCATTCACAAGGTGCCCCAACATTCTACATCCTATGAAACATGAAGGTTGGCCTAAATTTGATAGTGAAACTCTAATAGTTAATAAACTATAGAGTGATTCCAATTGAAGATATTCCTAGTTCCACTATGCTCTGTGATGCTCCAAGATATGAAAATTATTTGCAAGCCATGCCCAATGAAATATGCATTAACTATTATGTATTACGAACATCTAATGATGATAATTTTTAGTAAACTAATCCAAAGTTTTTGTAATCTAGATATGTTATGGATGAGATATCACGAGACAAATTGAGATTATGTGGCACAAAATACAATAATATTTTTTAATATTCTCCTGCATTAGACACTTTAAGTTACTTGAAAAGTGAGTCTTGTACCTTTGTTGATTCTAGAGAAAATCCAAAATGTTCCAACTCAACTTGTGAAATACAAGATGAGTCTTCTACTAGCCTTCCCTTGCACTTGATTATGTTTTCTTTGTATTCTTTATTTTTAGTTTTGCATCTAATTATTCTATAGAAAACCTATTCTATATGCTCCTTTTGTTGGTGTGGCAGATTTTATTTGAAGGAAGATTTTATGGTGTTAGTACTTGAATTCCCTTCATGATATTAATGAATATTTATGTCTAATGTAGGATCATCTTTGAGTTGGTGTAGTTTTGCATCATCAAATATCTCTTGTTTTCTTGTGTTCAAGCCTAACTTGTATGTGTGCTATGTTCTATTTGGTAGTTTGTTGTGCACAAGCTTAAGTAGTATGCATATGTTATTTAGAGCATGTCTAGGTTGGTTACCTACATATCATATGCATCTTACTAGGGCAAACCTATTTGGTGTTGCATAGACCTAGTTGATTTGACATATGTCCATTTGAGTGCATTTTCAACTTGCATCAAGTTTTCCTTGCATTAAGTATGCCATTTGTCTTGTTCATGTCTTGTGCATTTGTATGTAGCACACACAATTCCTTGCACAACAATCTCTCCTTACACAATCAACCTCACAAATGTACCTTTAGAAAGGTCAACAAATATCAAGATATTAGAATAATTTATCATTTCTAGAGCATCTTTTTCCAAATAGTAATGATTAGATTTTCTAATAGCTTTTTAGTTTTGGCATGCAAGGAAATTTTCAAGTTTGAATATATTAAGAAATTTGGCCTATTTCTTCTATTTGCATATTGTGCATATTACCTTATAGATCAAATTTCATCCTTGACATACAATAATGCTGATGACAAGTGTCAATCCTCCATGTCAACATGGACCAAACTTATAATTTACACTATTTACTCTATATCATATTTAGTTGAAGGGGTTTGACTCTAATTGATGAGTTGGTCTCTTAGAGAATGAGAATTAGCATGTAGATTGGGTTTTTGGTAGAGTTGGAGGTGAAACAATTGTATCACATAGAGTCTTTGCAGTCATTTCTCATTGGTGAGTACCATAGCATTGTCAAGTTTCATTTTTGGTTGAGCCCATTCTAATTATTTTGATTTTTTAAATTGAATCTATTATTTTCTTTTTTTGAGTCCTTGGACTTCTTCCAACTAGATAATCCACTACCCTTCTTAATGGATCTAGTAGTTTAAAGTTAAAGAGCATGAAGGATTCCAGTGCAACATTTATATCTAGATATCCAAGATTCCATATACTAATGCTCTTGAAAGAACGTATAAATAAATGCATAAATCCATCAAATAGAATGGTATAGTGGAGAATACAATCAATCCAATGAAACACATATTAGTTGAGATTTGGTAAAAAACTTTATATGTCAAGTAGTATACCACACATATATTGTAGGCTAATTTACCTACTATTCTCTAGTCTTCATATTTAGTACATATCCATTCACTTATGTTCCCAATTGCCAAAAATCATGTAAATAAAATAATATGAAATTACAAAAATATAGATGAGTTAATCTTATGACATATCTAAGGCCATCCAACTCTTTATTGGATAATACTTATCAATTGTCTTCCTATGATCCTCATTACAAGGATGAGTAACCTAACCAATCTTTGGTTACTAAATTTTGCACTCTATCTTCCAAGGAATAAGCGACATTTATAGTGATGCAAGGTAATTCCATCTACAAATTTTAATAATCTCATTTTAACTATTCCAAAATGTGGCCTTGAGATATGCTTAACTTCCAACTATGAATAATTTTAGTGTAAGGAAATAATTAATCATTCTAGTGCAATAATCAACTTCTTTGAATTATGCCCGATAACCTTATATATAAAAAGAAGATAATATTCCTGAACTTTCATTGAATTCTTTTGAATCCATGGTTGATTTGATCATTTGCACATCATTCATCAAATTATAACATGAGTTTTTAATCTTAACATTATGTACATGTGGGCATTGGGTATCCAATTTCAAAATATAATTATACCATTTGCAATGCAGTTGTGGATGGAGGGTCTAGAGAGAGGACTTTACAATCATGCAACTAAGAGTTAACATGATGAAAATATCATATAATTGAAAATAACTTCTCATTGTTTCAATATAATAGAATGATTACAAAAAATTCAATGGCCTACTATATGCATATTATATATGAGCTCACAATCCACCACAAACTTAATATTACAAAGTTACGTGCAAATGTGGCAATAAGACTAAGACTCAAATTTAAAATTGTAACTCTTATCTCTTTCTTGCCAACTACCTTCACTAACTTGTTATTTATTAGTTAATTCTCCATGAATGTAAGTGATTCTTATATTTCATACAAAAACTTTAGAAATGATCCACATTGATCACAAAGTGCCTCAATACCCTAGGTCCTATGAAACTTAAATGTTGGCCTAAATTTGATAGTGAAACTCCAATAGTTTATAAAATCTAAATCAAATTCAAATAAAGGTCTTCCAATCCCATTATGCAATATGATGTGTCAATTTTTATGTTGCAAGGCATGCACATTCTTTGCAAGATATGCCCAATGAACTACATTGTAACTATTATGTACTATGGATTTCTAAAGATGATAAATTTTAGTAAAGAGGTCCAAATTTGTTTTAGTCTATATTTTTTATAGATGAGATGCTACTATAATTTGGTTCCTTGTCATGATAAAAATTGATATTATGTGTGAAATATGATAAGGTATTTTAGGATTCTCCTCCATTAGACACTTGGAGTTAATGGAAAAGTAAGGCTTGCACTTTATTTTATTATAGATAAAATTTAAAATGTATTAACTCAACTTGATCAACATTCTACTAGTCTTCCCTTTCACTTGATTATGTTTTCTTTATATTCTTTATTTCTAGTGTTACCTCCAATTTTTCTATGCAAAACCTATTCTATATGCTCATTTTGTTGTTGTGGTAGATGTTCTTTGGGAGTATTTTGTAGTGTTGGTGCTTAACATCCCTTAATGATACTTATGAAGATCTAAAATGTTGAATATAGGTGATATATCTATTACTTTTGGTAACTTGATATCATTTATGTTTCCTGAACCAAACCTCTTAAGAATATTACATGAACCAAACTTCTTCATCTTTAACTTGTTATATGTGACTATTTGTTGGGTGAAAATTTTGTAAACTCGGGTAGGTTTACAGAATTTGGTTTTCACCATAGTATGCGAGATAATATCTCTCAAAAGGCAAGATATGTTATCTCTTATTTATAAGGGAAGGATCCCCCTTTAAATGCAATTTATATCTACACTTAATCTACCTGCTAACTTTACACTAATTTAGGATGATACAATAACTTAGTTCTCTTTTTCAAAACAAGTATTTATCCAAATCTCTATTTAAAACAAATATCTCCTTTTCACAACAAAATAATTCTAACTTGCAGTAACTTAAAAATCTACACTAATTGAAAGCAAAGTGTCCATGAAAGTACAAAGCCTTTTGTTGCTTCATTTTTCTGAAAATGACTTAAGGGATGAGTCTTTTGTATATAAGAGCTCAAATTATCCTTCAAATACTCAAGTCATATCAACCACTGTAACCCAAATTATAACTATTGTCAACACTGAAATAAGGTTTACAATATATTGTAAGCACAAAGTCTTTCGAGTATATCACAAACCTTCTACTCTAACAAGATAACTCAACAAATCACAAAGTCTTTGCCTAATTATTCACTTAATACAAACTTTCAGTAAAATATCATAACACAAAGTCTATAATAATTTACTTAATCTCTTTTAACTCAAATACTTTTCATAAAGAAAGATTTAATCTAGAAGAAATTAGAAAATAATGACATAAGAAAATTCCCTCACACAATAAAGCACTCACAAGACAAAGGTTGGATGCAACTTATTTTTTCCTTTGATTAAACCTCTTGAATACACTACAAGCTCAAAGTCTTATATATCTTTTCAATTCTGCAAAGTTTCAATGTATTAGTGAAAAGATACTTATTAAAAAAAAGATCCCTCATATATATAGAACAGGGTTGATGCACAAAAATAGGGAAAAATTATAGCTAATTGTGACTAAGTCAAAAGTAGAATCTAATTTGACTTAGGACACATGCAAGCCTATACATGTACTAGTGCATACATAGAATGACACCTAAGGTGTCAATAGCTTATTATAAAATGACACTAAGAAAGCATAAAATAATCTAAGTATCTTCATCTTCACATTGATTTCATTTCTACAATTCTTCAAAATTTTGTAATACAATTTTCATTTGGGCTTCATCGGGTCCATGAGTATGACTAGTGATGATCTTGACGGGTATAATGGAATCTCCCAAATCATTGTAGCATTTCTTATGTTTCTTCAAGAGAGAATCCAAAAAATCCAGATTGAATTGAAGATCTACCAATTTGTCAATAGAGGACAAAGAGAAATCCTCTTTCTCAATTTCAGCGGTTAGAAACAAACTAAACTCTTTGATCACCACATCCACACCAAGAGCTTTCTGATTTTCATCTAAGAAAGTGCAGGGAATTTTTTATACTTTTATCAACAATTTATTTCTTTTTATCTATTTATTCCTTTTGATCCTTTCTCATGTCCTTGATAAGATGCTCCAGAGTATTCATTTGATGCTCTAATGCTTCCCGTTTCTCAACATACATATTCTGAGAATAAATGACACCATTTTCTACAAGAGTATTTGAGTCAAAATATTCAAGTTTCAACCATGTATCAAAGTCCTTGTGCTTCCAACTATTAGGAGAAAAGTTATATAGTGTTATCCACCTCAGTTTTCATAGCTTCAATATTTCTGACTATGGTGACAACAAAACTCAGTAGTCGTGTTCCTTGACTGAGCATTATATCCATCCATTCACCCACTGCCCTGCTCCGCGTATCTCAAGATTATGTTTACTGGCTTACTAGGAATGAAGTGTTTAGTATCTACCTTCTTGCACCAACTTAATTGGAATGAAAATATGAAAGGAGTGCATGGGAATGTAGTTGGAATTTCATAGAATTTCTCTATGTGGTCTACATATCAATTTTTTCTCTCTATATGACTGCATTTTGACTAATGTTGACATTATGGGAGATTTGTGATTATTTGGTCAACAAGGCTTGATTTATCACGTGCACCATGTATCTAGGTGTTTATGCTAGATTTGGAGGATGTGGCAAGATTATTTTGGGTTGAGATAATTCATGATGTGAACTATAATGTGTAATTTCTCTCGACAAGTGTGTTTATGGGTCGACTAGTAAAATGATACATGTTACCTTGTTGTCGAGCTGGAGTGCTTTGTGTTGATTTTTGATGGATGTACCTATTTGATAATGAGTGTCAAAGATGATTTTGGTCTCATTTATCCTCTACATAGGAATATAGTGGGTTTCCTTGCTCTGCAAAGTTTTTTTGGACCAACCTAATGCACATTTCATGTTTCTTATCTCTAACTGACTTGGAGAAGGATTATTGGGGGCGTGTAGAGAATATATATTAAATATAATTTGTTGGAGAAAGGAGAGACAATCTTTCAAGGTGGATTATCAATAGAACGCTATATGTAGTGAGCCAAAGGCTTTAACATTTGTAGAGGTGATTTCATTCTACTAGAGGCAATGGGTCAAAGGTAGTTGAAGTGATGTCAATGATCTGGATGTAGTAAGCCAAAGGTGGTTGTGGTTCAAGTTGTTTTTCTTCATTGTATGTCTCTCTAAGGTAGTGAACCTTTTCAGCAAGTCTTTATAAGTTTGGTAGACATTACAGAGTGTGTACTTCCTTTGGGCTCATCCTATAAAATAAATTATAAACTTGTTTCTATTTTTTCAGGCTAGATTTGCACATAAGTTCCAAGAAGCTCTTCTCACCGTGTTTTTTTCCCTTGTGGGGTTTTCCACATATATATTGTGTTCTTGTGTGCACTTGTGTTGATTTCTTTATATTTCATTGGTGCTAATTAGTTTAAAGATATGAATTAAAAGTTGTTGTAGAAAATTTTAAGTTTCAAGAGATGCTCATTCACCCCCCTTTCAATATTTTGTGTGTTCAATATAAATTTTATTTTAAGTTGGGTTTCTTTGAATGTCTCAATGTAAAAATGTCCTAGAAAAAAATCATTGAGCTCCAAGTCATGAACTTTGTAGTGCCCCTCCTTGATTCATCTTTCCTTTTTATGCATCGACAGACTATATTGATAAAGCATTTTGTGATGATTTGATTAGATGTTTATGGATTTACTTATGATCTAGATGATTCATCATGGATGATAGACATATTATATTTGCACTTGGCATTGTGATTTCATGTAGATGATGACATTCATAGATTATTATGATGATAGACTCTTGTATGTACTAATTTTATATGTGTGGTTTATATTTGGCTATGGTGATTTGATGGTATCATATGATGTACTAACCCTATTTCATGATTATATTTGATGCAATAATGATTATGGAAATGCTTGCTTGATTGTCAGTGTCTTTTATTGTATTCAGGATGGAGATGATGTCATATCACTCATTGCAAGTATGATATGATGTCGTGATTCTCTTCACTTGTCTGCTTGTTGTCACAGGGATTTTCACCCAATGCAAGCATGTAAAACCTACAATCTCGTGAAACATGGGACTACTCTCAGGCTGTGGGTATCTTCTTGGGAGAGCAGACTTCTGAATTATAGGCCGACTTCCTATTTGGTCACCTAAAACTGACTAAAAAATAACTGGAAAAGGGATAGGATGATATGCATAAGAATTGAAAATTAGACTACTGAGGTGATCCACCAATGATGAAAATGATTCAAAAATGCTTTCAAAATCACAAAAAGCTCAAGTATTGAAGCTATACACTCTCACAACTCTGTTACTTATTCCCGCAAAAATGATTCTTATGAAAGGCTCTGACTTTCTAATGTATACAAAAAGGAGAACAATGAGGTTCTCACAGCCTTGATCCAAAAGAATGAGAACACCAAAACAAAACCGCACTATGACATAACATTCTCAACAATCAACATTAAAGGAATTTGATAAGATAAAGGATAACACAATATTTCACCATAAAAATGATGGCAATTGACACTCATTGGATTTATTTTGTTGTCATTGATGGAAGCAAGATCGGATAGAAGGCAACAAGACTTGAAGGAAGTCACAAACTGGCACTAGGAGGCATATACCGGTAGATACTGGCATTGGAAACATTCAGGGCTACACTGGCACCGGCATCAGTCCTTCAGGAAGCCGACATCAAGGAAGATTTATTTTGTAAATCATTTTGTAAGTATTGTCGAGGCTGACATTGAATATCTTTTGTAAATGCATTGTAAGCTGACATAAGGCATATCATATGTAATAGGTATATAAGTTAGTCTGCTAGGTCAATTTAAGATATAGAGAGATGATGGTATTATGATGGTATAGAGTTAGACATATAGCAAAACTGTGAGATGCGAAATATATGTATGGAGATCATTTTTGTATGCGAATATTGTATCATGCAATGATCTATAGTTAGCTAGGAAAGAACTCTTGGAGGAGAAGCAATACCAATAATAGTTCAAGACTGTGAACAGGTACATAGGAGAACCAGAACTGGAACTCTATCTAGCATAGTAGATTCATTCTTGAGTTCATTTTCAATAATTTACTTCGGCATAAAGCTTGTAGTCAGTGAGGCTCTTTAGTGCTGAGTAGTATGCTCTAGGCAGTATGCCTTCCTGCAAGTGCAGGCCCCTATTTATGTAATATTTTTTCATATGGCCAGTGAACTGATATTGTGGGTCACAAACCCCACTGTGGTTTTTCCTCATTGAGGTTTTCCACGTATAAATTTTGTGTGTTATGGTGTTCATTTATGTGGATGGTTTATTTGCTTCTTGTTATATGCTTATTTGTTTACTGGTACATACATGCATGGTTTACAAAGTTAAATATTGCAGATTCCGATGGAACACTGATTCACCCCCCCTCTCAGTGGTCTCAGATCCGAACAAAAAATTCACAAACAACACTTGAAAACCAAGAAATGATAAGAAGGAGAAAAAACTTCTTTATTGAGAAATAGGAGCTATTTGCATTCCAAATTTGTAAAACTGTTTACAAAACATGAACATTACTCATGAGAAATGAGTTACAAGAGTATGAATATTTGCTGCTGCACAAGTACAAACTCTAGAACTGGAGAAGATAGAGTGAAAAACCATCAATTATACAAACAACTTTTCAAATTTGAATTTTGGCTCCAAAATGATGATCTGTCTACAACCTCCAAGTCCCTCCACAAAATCAAGTACTTAATTGAAAGAGAACTCTCCTCAAACTGCAAAAAAAAAATGTCAAAATGATAACAACCTCCTTGGGCGGATTCAACTAAAAATCCCTCAAAATAAAGGATGAAACTAAAAGTGACAAGGAGTCAAACCCCTAAAAACTCTCCTTGACTGAAACTCAACCTCCAAGGACTCTTTAACTGATACTAAAGTGAGAAAAGGTGTCCCAATCACCTACTTTTGTTCCACATGTCTACAAATCAATTCAATTGCCCCCCAAGTGCAATAAAAGCACTAAAGCTTAACAATCTCACTCTATTTGTTTAACTTCTACAACTGAGTTAAACTTCAAACTCTTTTTGCATTTACAAAAATATCTATTACTTAAAGTGATTTATGAACATCACTTTAAATAAAGATTTACAAGTCTAAAATGCAAAAATAGAAGAGTTGAATTTAAAATCTACATACCTATGCCGACCATTCTTATATGAGTGTTTAACAAACACTTTTAAAAGGAATCACAAAAATAAAAATCATGGCATGGATGAGAAAAATAAATATTTCTTTATAAAAAAGTAGACCCATCTTCCTTATCGGGCTCTTTTAGGGTTTGAAACCCTGATCTAAAAAGAAAAGTAGATGAAAACACTTCTTTATTTTTTATTCCATCATTTCGAAGCTTATGTTGTTCAAAGAGGACTGCCATGATACTTAGGGTTTGTTGGTATTTTTAGTTTGTTGGCATTTTGCATATAGATTGCATTAATGATATGTTGTCATTGATGTCAATTGAATCGGTAATGGCATTCATGTTATTGCTGGTATTGTTGTTTTTGATATTGGCTAGTAACCGGTACGAAGAGCTTTGTGGAAGATGTTGTAAACTGGTATGTTAAGTTTGTGAGTTGAACCGATAAACTGGTGTAAAGGGTTAAACCTTTCTATGCAATGTAACCGGTAAACCCTATTGGTTGTTAAACCCTAACCGATCAAGTTTGTTGGTTTATTATCTGATGAGCGGTAATGATGGAGACATGTGTGATCATTGTATGAGGATAAGTTCAGATTGTTTTAGCGTGTTTGTTTGTTGTCTAGGGAAGGAGCAAAGTGGATTGCATCTAATGCATAGCACGTGATGAGTTACAAAGTCTGATGAAGTGGTGATCATGGAGCGGTTGGAATTTTCTTGAAGATTTTGAAGAGATTGTTATGATTTATAACTATCAAGATTTTACCAACTTGTTTTTAATCTTGATGATGAGAATTAGGTTTTTGTTGTGTTACTGACCTAATTGATTTGTATTTAAGGTCGATGAAGTTGTTTGTAAAAGTTGTTGGCAAGATTGGCAGAAACCTATTGAGTGTGTAGCTGCCTAACCGGTGAATGGATATGCACTTTGAGTAAAGGCAGATTGAAGCTTTAAAGGATCTGATCAGGCAAATGTAGTGCTATTCAGACAGATCAAGAAAACTTGTTATTTTCTAACAATTACAGCAGAAGTGAAATCCCTAAAACTGGGTAAGCTCTAACAAGCTTGGTTACTTATTAAATCCTCTAACAAGGTGGTCCATTAGCTTGGATTCTTAAATCCTCCGGCGTGGTTACTCCTAATAGGGTATTGTGCTTTTCATCAAGGCATATTTGTAAATCCCTTAACCAGGTGATTCCTAACCGAAATTAGTTCTTAACATGAATTATTATAAAGCTTTAACAGGCTTGTCTCCTAATAGGGTGAACTTCAGAAGAGTTCATATAGCTATCCTTGTGAGTCTCATCTCATTGTGGTTTTTACCTATTTGGGTTTTCCACATATAAACAATTGTGTCAAGTGGTGAACGTTTTTGTGGTTATGATCTTATTTGTTGATTTGATTAACTTCTGATAAGGAATGATAACTAGAAGCATTGACAGATGAATATGTTGAGATATGATTAAGCATTGTTGATGTTTACAAGATTGGAGTTGTTTACTGTTAAGTTGTCATAACAGTCAAACCGGTTGATGTCAAGTATTCTTATGAATATTGATCTTGACTATGATATGTTTACTTTGTGTGATTGAATTTGAGTTTGGGAACTTTGTATCAGTTTTTAAGTATACTGATTCACCCCCCTCTCAGTATTCTACCAGATACTTATTCTTTCATCATACCATCAATTGGTATCAGAGCATCTCGGGTCCTCTTTAATCTAAAAGCCTAATAGCTTGAGGAAAAGATCTTGTAGATCATTATGAAGAAAGAAGGCCCGAAGTTCAACAAAGATAACTATAGAATATGGAGCAACCAAATGAAGATTTACATTAAGAGTCTTGGTAGTCAGTATTGGGATCATATAGAAACTAAGTATATTACACCGACTGGAACCTTGACTGATGATCAGAAGAAAAACAACAAGAAAATCATCAAGCATTAGAGGCTATTATCAGTTCCCTATTTGATGTTGAATATGTAGATGTTCATGGTCTTGAAATGGCATATGAAGTGTGGAAAAAACTTGAAGAGATTTATAGCGGTGATGAACATGTTAAGATTGCTAAAGAGGAGAGTCTAAGAGGAAAGTTTGATGACATGAGAATGTCTAAAGGTGAGAATATCCAACAGTATGGTCAAAGGATAAAAGAGATAGTTGGTGAAATAAAAAGTGCAGGAGGGAAAGTGGAAGATGCCATAGTGATCAGTAAGGTACTGAGAACCCTGCTACCGGTCTATGATATCTGAGTTGTAGCTATTCAAGAGCTGAAATCCATTGACAAGACAAAGGTATCTCTTGACTCTATTATTGGAAAACTTACTGCTTTTAAATTAAATGGCTATGATGGTAGTGTACAAAAATTAGAATCTACATTTAGAGCTTCTATCTCTAACCCATATGTGAGAAGAAGTAGAGATACCAGCCATAGCTATGAATCTAGATCCAACAGAGATGCTGATGATGAAGACAACTTAGTGGAACTTGAAGCATTGTTGGAAAAATGATTGCCTAGAGGCACTGGTAAATATAGAGGTGCGCTACCTTTAAAATGTTTTGCATGCAATAAGATTGGTCATATAGCAGCTAATTGCCCTAATGGTGAAAATGAATACAAGAGAGACAAATTTAAGAAGTATAAGGGTAAAGGCAAGAGAGATTGTCTTGTAGCTATTGATCGTGGTATTAATGATGAAGAATCTGATGATGATGCTAGCTAAGATATTGTTTTTGTAGCTATTAAGGAAGAAATATCAGATCAGAAGGCTCTAGTATCCAGGATGGATAAATCTAATGATTGGATCATTGATAGTGTTTGTTCACATCACATGACCGGTGATCGGAGCAAATTTATTTCCCTGAAGGAATTTGATGGCGGTGTTGTCAGATTTGGCAATAGCTCACCATGTATGGTTAAAGGTAAGTGAGTTATTTCTCTTAATGGGAAGAGAAGTACTGATGATGTCTATTGGGTTGAAGGGCTAAAGCACAATCTTTTGAGTGTGGCACAACTTAATGACAAAGGATACCCACTAGAGTTTAGAAATGGTATGTGCAAAATCTTTGACAACAAAGGTGAATTGATTGCAACAGGGAAACGGACTAGGGGTAATCTATTTCATCTTAATCCTAAAGTTAGCAACTGTTTGATTGCAAAGATAGATGATAGCTGGCTTTGGTATAGGAGATTTTGTCATATAAATTTTGACAATATTGTTAAAGTGAGCAAGTCTAAGATAGTAAGAGGTCTGCCTCAGCTAGACAAATTGGTTAATGCTCTTTGTAAAGAATGTCAGTTAGGAAAGATGACTTCTTCGGCTTTCAAGAGAAAGTCCTTCTCAGCAAAGCACTTGTTAGATTTGTTTCATACAGATCTATGTGGACCAATAAGAACAAGAAGCATTCAAGGTGACAGATATTTCATGATCTTCACAGATGATTGTTCAAGGATGATGTGGGTCACATTATTGAAGGATAAGAATGAAGCTTTTGGTAAATTCAAGGCATTCAGGGCCTTAGCTGAGAAAGAGAGTGGAAAAAAGATAAAATGTTTGAGAACAAATCAAGGCGGTGAGGAATTCACTAAGTACTGTGATGAGAATGGTATCAAGCGGCAACTTTCTGCACCAAGGACACCACATTAGAATGGTATAGCAGAGAGAAACAATTGGTCTGTGGTTGAAGCTACTAGGACTATGTTGATACAAGGAGGTGTAGTGAAAACATTTTGGAAAGAAGCTGTAAGTACAACTGTCTACACAATGAACCAAGTTCTGGTGAAAAGAGGTAAGGACAAGACCCCTTATGAATATTAGTATGAGAGGTCACCTGATGTTAGCTATTTTAAGATATTTGGAAGAAAATGTTTTATTAAAAGAGGTGATTACATAAGCAAGTTTGAAGCTAAGAGTGATGAAGGCATATTTCTGGGCTATAAATGCTTCAACAACCGGACACAGAGAATTGTTGAGAGTGATGATGTTCATGTAGATGAATGTCCCAAAGTCTCTAAAGGAACTAGTTCAGAGAAAAAGGATTAAGATCCTTGCATTTTTCTTTTGGAACCTAAAATTGTTAAATCAGAAACCGGTAAAGCAAATCCTGATGTACTTGTTCAACCAGAACAAATAAATTCAGAAGATGATGATAATGAAGAAGTTGAACCTAGAGAGAATGATCATGTTATCCTAGGTATGTGAGACTGAATCACATTCCTGAATAGATTATTGGGGATAAGGATGTTGGAGTACTAACTAGAAGGAGAATAAGAGAGAACTCTTGCATGATCTCCACCTTTGAACCTAGAAGTGCTAAGGAGGCATTTGGTGATGATCATTGGGTTAAAGCTACGGAGGAGGAATTGGATCAAATTGAGAAGAACAACACTTGGACCCTAGTACCCTGACTGATAAACAAGAATATTATAGGTACTAAATGGGTTTTCAAAAATAAGTTAAATGAAGATGGTGTTGTAGCTCGCAACAAGGAAAGATTAGTCTACAAAGGTTATGCTAAAAAAGAAGGAGAAGATTATGGAGAAAGTTTTGCACCAATAGCAAGACTAGAAGGTGTCAGAACTTTACTTGCATCTGCAACTCATAAGAAGTTCAAGGTATACCATATGGATGTTAAGTCTGCATTTTTGAATAGGATATTAGAAGAAGAGGTTTATATAGAGTAGCCTGATGGTTATGCATTGACAGATAAGGAAGACATGGTATGCAAATTGCATAAATCTTTGTATGGATTAAAGCAGACACCCAAAGCATGGTATGAACGACTTCATACACATTTGATGAAGATAGGATTTTCTAGAACTAGTGATGACAACAACATTTATCTCAAGTCTGAAGGAGATGAAATACTAGTCAATGAAGTATTTGTTGATGATATTATATTTGGAGGTAATGATGACATGAGCAATAGTTTTGCAGATGAAATGAAGACTGAGTTTGAGATATCATTAGTAGGGGAAATAAAAAAATTCATCGGCTCGCAGATACAACAAATGAAGAATGGTATTTTCATTACTCAATCTAAGTATGTGAAAGAGGTTTTGAAGACTTTTGGTATGAGTGATTGTAAACCAGTTGGATCCCCAATGGTTACAGGTTGTAAGTTGTCCAATAAAGATGCATCTAAGTCTATAGATGAAAAGGAATACATGTCAATGATTGGCAAATTACACTATGTTGTTCATAGTCTACCGGATATTGCCCATCCAATTGGTATTGTTGCTAGATTTTAGAAGAATACAAAGGAAGCACATCTGATGGCAACCAAGAGAATTTTTAGATATCTAAAAGGTACTATTGACTATGGGTTATGCTATCCATATGGTGGAAATTTTGATTTGAAGGCATAAATGTATGTTGATTGGGCAGGAAATATTGATATCTGGAAGAGTACTACCGGTGGAGAATTCTTTCTAGGAGGAAGGCTAGTTTCATGGAGTAGTAAAAAGAAGAGTTGTACCTCACAATTTATTGCTGAAGCTGAGTATGTAGTAGCTTATATGAATTACATGCAAGCTATTTGGATGAGACACATTTTGGAAGGTTTTAAGATGAAAATCTCAGAACCAATAAAGATTTTGTGTGATAATACAAGTGCAATAAACATTTTTAAAAATCTTTTTTTGCACACAAGGACTAAGCACATTGAATTGAAGTATCACTTCTTGAGGGAAAAAGTTCAAAGTAAAGATGTTATCTTGGAGCATGTTTCTACCAAGGCGCAGCTTGCAGATATCTTTACCAAACCTCTGCCTAAGAAAATTTTTGATTATCTTAAAAGCCAATTGGGGGTTGTCCCTCTTCATGAAGTTAGTTGAGCATGATGTTGATTCCATCAGTCCTTGAATTACTTGTAGAATCTTAGAAGAGTTCAAATAGCTATCCTTGTGAGTCTCATCTCATTGTGGTTTTTACCTATTTGGGTTTTCCACGTATAAACATTTGTGTCAAGTGGTGAATATTTTTGTGGTTATGATCTTATTTTCTGATTTGATTAACTTCTGATAAGGTATGGTAACTAGAAGCATTGAGAGATGAATATGTTGAGATATGATTAAGCATTGTTGATGTTTACAAGATTGGAGTTGTTTATGATGAATAATGATGAGCAACAAATACCCTAATTAGTATTGAGAGGGGGGGTGAATCAGTACATACAAAAACTTCTCCACAACTTATCAAGTTAAAACAATGATAACTGGTTGTCTTCATCACTGAACTTAACCATGGCAATACCGGTTAAACACAGTAAGACTTTAGACAGCTAAAGTAGTAAAACTGAATACTTCAAATAACATTCAACACTTGATAACTACTTCAACAATATACTCATGCATGTGTTGTATCAGTAATACCATAACCATTAGCTTTGCATGCATATGCACCTAGACAAAGACTGCTTAATCATCACATGAAAAATGCACAACTCATGACACACAGATTTTTCATGTGGAAACCCAAATGGGAAAAACCACGGTGGGGATGAATACCCATAAGCTTGTTTTTGGACTCTTTTGAAGCTCGCTCTGTTAGGAGCCTAGTCTAGTTAAAGACTTTACAATAAGGTTTTGTTAGGAACCGATCTTGTTAAAGATCACCTGGTTAAGGGATTTCTATATACCTTGTCAAAGGTTGAAACCCTATTAAAGGTTACCTCACTAGAGGATTTGAAGAACTCAATGATCTTGAGTCACCTGGTTAGAGGATTTGCAATAAGCTTGTTAAAGCTACCCGAAAAAGGGATTTTCCTACTATTGAAATGGTTAGAAGACAATAGGTAAAGCTCTGATCTGATAACAACACTACATGCTAAGGCAGATCCTTTTCAGCTCCTCTACTTTGTAATCGTACTCTGCAGTTTTCCACTCACTGGTCTGGCAAGTATCTCATCACTCGGATAAAAAACACAACATTTGCCAGCACAAACAATAACAAACATCATCGACCTTATAGACAACAATTAGGTTGGTAGCATAAACCCTAAACCCTAAACATTTTAGGTTTACAATTACAAGTGGTCCAATCCCAACCATTCAAACACTTTGCATAGAATAAAACAATCTCAAATAGATCACAAGTCATTCTGTATCGTCCATTATTCACCGCATATAGAAATCAGTAACCCATCACACTCTCTTCACATACCGTTAAGAAGAATGTTCATTCCCGAGGTAGACATTTAATGTAATCGATCTTCACATGCAAGATCCTCAAGGAAATCCTTCACGTGCACAAAACTGATGCGGCATCTCGATCTCATCCTTATCTCTTAGCTAACTCATCACAGAATGTCACCGGTTGCATCACACAAGCTAGATTGCCAAATCGAAAACCCTGACACTGGTCCACTTCATCTATTCATACCGGTTCTCCTACTTTAACATCAATAACAACTTCTTCCAATCTTCATATTGGTTCACCTGCACTTATTGACATCAATGACAACATACTTTGTCACCGCTTCATCATATGCCAACAGTTTACTGTTAAGTTGTCATAACAGTAAAACCGATTGATGTCAAGTATTCTTATGAATATTGATCTTGACTGTGATATGTGTAGACACCTAAAAATGGTCAACGCTTGTGGAGTCATACTTTAACATTTGCGCATTGCCTCATTTTAGGTTTTTGCGTCACATTAACATCTCTCCTATGTCATGCACTTGGTTTTTATCATTTGCGAGCATCGAGTCCTTCTTCTACATTCTTCAGTTGTCTTGCTTTCGAATTTGGTCTTGTCGATAACAATCTTCATTCATGATTTTGGTCGATCTTTGTCCTTGTTAGTCTTGTCATTTTGCGATTGATTTGTCATTGATCGTCGTCCTTCTCAATCATGTCAATTTGGATCAATTTGTCATTGTTCCTCGGTGCATTTATCAATCAAAGCATTTATCAGAATCATAATCATAATCAAATCAACATCAATTATCTTTCATCAAGACCTAATTGTCGTTCTTGCATTGTTAATTCATCTTTTAGGGTTTCATGATTTAATCATTTAACCTTGTTTGTCATTTCTCTCTATAGGATTAATAAATTATTTATTTATCCTAAGTCTTCTCATTGCAATTAAATGTTCATTTAATTGGCTAATTATTCCTCTTTTTGTGAATTAATTAATAAATGACAAATTATTAATTAATTCACCTAATTTATCTTAATTCCTAATTTTCCCTCTTTTTCTAATTTTCTAATTTTCTAATTCTTAATTTCAATTTCCTCCTATTTCTCTCCTAAATTCATGGAAATGACATGCCAATTTGTCATAATTGACAATCAATCAATTTTTGACATAGAAGTTGTCATAATTTGTCATAAATCATCAATCAACAAATTTTGCATAGAAAGTGCATAATTTGTCATAACATGTCATAATTTTGCTATTCTTGATTTGAATTTCCATTCAAATCATTATCATGCTAATTTGATCTTTTTCTCCAATCTCTCTATAAATTGGATGAATTTCTTCACTCAAATCCCTTGATTCTTGACCCCTAATCAGATTATCGAATTTCTAATCAATCACGCTTTGAGTACTTTTGAGCAATTTTCTTACCTACTTGCTTTCAATTATGTATGTGCACTTGTAGGTGAGATCCACAACCAAACTATTTGAAGAGGAAAGAAGAACAATGGAGCCGCATGAAGGAAACATTTGGATTTACATCTAGTTTGCATAATCTTTTTGAATGTTTTATCTTTATGTCTCTATTGGATGTAATTAGGATAGATCATTGCAATTGTGCTTTCGTGATTGAGCTAATGATTAGTATGTTTATATTTCTTGTGATGATTTCCTATTTCCTAACATACATTAATTGGTGAACCCGACATGAAACACTAACCATCTAACCCCTTTATGGTGTCTTTGAGTGCTTTTGAGTTGATTTGCAGGTCAAAAACCCAAAAATAGGGCAGTGCAGGGCTTTCTGGAGACTTCTGCACCTATGTAAGACAACTTGCACCTGTGTTAAGCATTCTGCACTTGTGTTGAAGACATTCTGTGCCTGTGTCATGACTTTTGCGCTTGTGTAAAGCCCAAAACAAAGGTAAAAATGCAATGTTTTACTTGAAAATTGTCTTGTTTTTGCATTCTATTTTCTGTGTTTTGGTTTTTGGTACTAATTATCTGTGCAGCATCTTGGCATACGCATGGCAAAGACAACAAATTAAACTACTAACATGTTTTATGCAGAATTGATAGTCAAAGAATAAATATCTCAAACTTCTAACTTGGGTTTTGCAGGTTGCCTTGGAGAAACAACTAAACTTGGTGTTTGTTATTAATGTTTTAGGCACCTAGTGATTTCTAAATAGGTTGGAATGAATATGTTTTTTCTTTGATTGTTGAGTGTGACATTGGAGTAGGAGAATATGCTCTCATCCTTCTTAGGGTGATCAGAAATCCAGATCTTCAATACCATGCTCGTGTCTTTGATTGTTTGTCACCTTTAGAGGGCCTGCCTTCCCAACCACTTTGCTTTTGCAAGCAAGTGATAATCGTGAGAAGGGAATGACCCAAAGTGAGTACGGCTAGAATACCTTGGCATTCTAACTCACTATAAAAAAATACCTGATGAGCGAAAGCTTTGAAGGAAGGGTTACGTGGGAATTGCAGTTACTTGGGAAGTGATGACCCTTGAACTCTTTCTCATATCAACATCTAAGTAGGACCTCATGGTCTAAATCATGCTTGCATGACTACATTTGTTTGGTATCTTGATGGGCTTAATGTCTCAATCATGCTTGCGTGACATCAAGGAGTAACGCTTAACAAAAATCTTGACTAAACACCTTGTTTTTAGAGGCCAAAAACCCTTCTAGTTGCTTGAGAAGGACAAGTTCGGATACTTGGAAGAGATACTAAGTTTGCCATGGGGAGATTTCCATGGGGACTAATGCTTGGTTGCCCTGAGAAGTGAGTGCCGTGGAGGGGAGCCCGTGGGGTCAAGCATCTATGTATTCTCCTTGAATCCCATAACAAGTCTACCTCTCAAGTACCTAATGTCCTTGCCTACCATAAGAAATGTGTGAATGAGCATGATTGTCTTGAGTCTATGTTAAAATATCTTGTCTTCTTTACTTGTCAAAAGTTTAATTGCATCTCATTTAAAAAACAAAACAAATTGATTCAAAACAAGGTTAAACATAAGAACATTTCATCCAACAAATTTCAAAACACCTTCAAACATGGTTATCAAACATGGTTCAAAATCTTGTCTCAACATTCATGTCACTTACATTTAGGTTCATCCTAGGTTGCATTTTGCAAAGTTCATTGTCAAGTACCAAGGTTAGGTTTCACCTAAGTCATACTCCTTTGCATATCAATAAGGGTCATCCATTTGCATGTGTCCTCTTGCATTAAAGTCATAACATTGTCATACATTTGCATTTGCATACCCTAGGTCTCTTCATCAAGCTTAGGTCATTATCATATCATATTAGGGTCATTTGCATAGTAATTGTCCCTTTGCATATAGTGCCAAAACTAGGTTTTGTCATACTTGAGTAATCCAAATCTTTGATAAACCCTAAGTCATTGTTAGGAAGTCTAGACCTTGTCAAACTTTTGTCTTTTTGTCATCAATGTCATTTGGTCAAACCTAGCTTAGTATCCAAGCATATAGGTGAGACATTGTCATTTTGTCCTTTTGTCACTTGGTCCTTTTGTCTTTTGAGGTCTAGACATCATTTCAATTTCCTAAGGGTCTCATTTTTTAGAATTGCATTCAAAAAGTTTGTCCAAAACTTGAAAAACAACAAAAACATAGGTTGCATTCTTGCCATAGATTGCATTTTCATCTATTTAGTTTGCATTTAGTTGCATATCATACATCATCCTTTTAAAATCAAAAAATTCCAAAAATATTGCATTTGCATAGTGACATGTCTATTGAAACAAGGTTCCAAGCACCAATGATGCAGCAAAGTTTGACATATCAACCAACAATGCAATCACAATTCTATCCAACCCAACAACAAGGCAATATTGATCAAACTTTTTATGATGAAACAAGTCTCCAAATACATAAACTAGAGGAGAAACTAGCTCAAGAAAATGAGATTTTGGAACAAAGAGTGAAAAACATTGCGAAGAATAGATCACAAATGTCCAAAATGTTTCAAAAACTTCCAGGTCGAAATCCAAATATTGAGCCAATTGATGTAAGGTCTCTTATCAAACGATCAGACATACCAGCTCTCCTCTCCCAAATAGAGATGATGAAAAAATTTCAAGAAAAGAGACAACATCAATTTCAACATTATGTGCCTCCACAACAAGAACAAGAAGGTGTTTACTATCAATCAGATTTTCAACCAATACAACCAATGGCTCAACCAATTGTTCAACATATGCAACCAATACAACCAATGGTCCAATTTCAACAATATGTCCAACCAACTATACAATGTCAACAAATGGTTCAACCAATGGTGGAATATCAATGTCAACAACAACAACCAAACATTCAAAAACAAAGGTTGTAGCACACACGAACCCAAGTTTCAAACATGTCAGAACAATTGAACCAAGTCCAATATCAAAACATGACATCAAACCAAAAACAAGTTCAAATTCCAGATCCAACTATGTCAAAACCTCGAAAGAAAGGTGGCTTTATTGTAATGATCTTAAGGAAACTACCAAGTGAGTTCTTTGAAGAAGATCAAAATAATACACTTATGTCTAGCAATGCCTCATTCCCTCGCAAACAAATTGACTCTCCAGTGGCATCTATCCCTACACCTCTAGAAGTTTCACAAGAATCTTCCATATTGTCCTCATCAAACAATACACCCAAGGATGAAATTACCCAAGGGCTATCCATAATTGATTGCCACGATAATCCAATTCATGATGCACATCCTTGTCATGTTTCAAAAATACAAGACCCAATGCCACCATGCACTTTATGGCCATTACCTATTTTAGAGGACCCCATTCGAAGTCCCTCTTCCTCATGTTCAAGCATTGATTCCTTGCCAAAATCCATCACAAATGTTCAAAGTTCATTTCCTTCATCTCAAAACATTGAGCCCTTGTCAGAATCCCCCATGCATATCCAAAGTCCAACCCCATGTCAAGAGGATAATCTAGAGCATGAAGAAACATGTCTTGAAATAGATCAAGATCAAGATCTTGAAACCTTATCATCCCATCCAATTGTTGACCAGGACCCCATGTTCCCAGACACTCATAATGATTCCCCTATTCTTGTCCATCTTATCCAAAGTCCTATTGACACTCCATTCCCCGAGCAAGATCAAGATATCCCAGTCCATCCAATCCCAAACAATTCCCTTCCATTTCATGAACAAAATGTCCTTTCAAATCCCATTGGCATTCCACTTCCTAAGAAAGATCAAGATATCCCTTCCATCCTTTCTGATGATCCCATTAAAAGTCAAGAGCAAAGCAATTTTAAAGAGGAATCCAATGATCTTCCTCCTTGTCAAGACCCTATCATTCCTTCAGATTCTCCACAAGATCCTTTTGTTCCTCCAGTATATCCACTCCAAGATCGCATTTCTTTTGATGATCCCATTATTTCTCCCATCCCATCTCTTGAAGAACCAGTCATTGAACCATGTCCACTACATAATCCTAGTCTCTCTTGTGATCCTGATCCCCCTAGTGATCCTGATACCCCTCATGATTCTAACATGTCAGTGCAAGATGTTCATGAACCCTCGACATGCATAATGGGTTCTTCCACTTTGGTCCAAACCGATCCACTTCATGATCTCATTATTTCTCGCATATCATATCCACCTCATAATGGACTCGCGTCTTCTTCCCAAAGAAAAGAGTATCCTACAAGTCAAGATATTCATAAAGGCAAAGGAGTAGATCTCCATAAGAAAGAATCCCTTTATGTCAAAGAAGATCTTAAGGGTCATGTCTACACAACTCACTCTCAAGATGTTGGTATTCCTCCATCAAAATCAAAAAATACACCTTCCCCATCATACCTTCCATCCATCTTAGGTCCTTATATCCCTTCATCCTCTATGCAAGGTCAGCAAAGGCACACATCCTTGAGTAAATTTCATCCATCCAAAAGAATTCCATTTCATTCATATCCATCCATGCATTCCTTTCCCCCTCCAAGCAATTTGGATGCCAATTATAAAAGTCATAAGTCTAGAAATCCACATGTATTCAAAGATCAACATGTCCAATATAATCGTCATGTCAAAACAAAGAACAATATGATCTATAAAGAAAAAGAAATATCCAAAAGGCCACAGAGGCCCACTGAGCAAAATAAAGCAAAGTCAAAATTTATATGGGTTCCTAAATCCCTTATGCAAGCAATGCACTCCAAGGAACCACAAAAGCATGAAAAATCAAAAACCATGTGGATCCCTAAGCGGCTCCTTGAAGCACAAAAGCCTAAAGAAACATCCAACTTGGCATCCAAAATTGCTATTCCTCCATCCAAACATCCCAAGTCTATTCCTCCATCACCCTCTTTATCCATTTTGGGCCCTTATGTCTCAAAATCCATAGCTATTCCTTCATCAAAATCTCCATATCCAAAACCCACTCTTCCTCCATTAGTCCATCACCCCTCAAGGTGTGTGTCAATGTCGATCTTGCCTTCATTTCCATCCACTCAAGCCCAATTCTTCCAATACCCTATCCATTATCCAATGCATATTTTCCATCCTTCCATCCCTTTGATCCAATCCTTTGCATAAATCCTTGCCTTAGTTTCATCTCATTTTCCATGTCCTTATCCTACCAACGTCTTTGAGCATACTTTTAAAGGTCATGGTCCATTTTTTTCAAGGCTACTATCCAAACAAAAAGACGCTTGAGTCCTTCTTCCATCCCCTATCATGTGTCCATCTTCTATTGAAAAAGTAAAAAAAATAAAAAAAATAAAAAAAAAAGAAAAAGAAAGAAAAAAAAAGTAAAGCAAAAATAATTCGTCCTCTGGTGAAAACCTGGCAAATAGGTGCCTTGGGCAAGTACCATGATGAAAACCTGGCAAACAGGCGTCATGCATAATCTATGAACTTCTTGCACACCACACTTGGGGGCAGGTTTCCTCCTTCATATCTTATTGCTCTTCGTTATCCTATCATACCATGTCATACTCCTTCATGTCCAGTTTCCCTTTCCACCTTTGATCTTGACAAGGCTGAGGATTGTCATGAGCATCATGTATCTTGTTTGCAGCTTTTAGTCCATCATAGCTTTTGGTCTTTATCCATTTGCTTATTACAACCTTTCATCCATATTCCCCGTCTTATTGCAACTTTCTACCACTATCCCTTAGCCTATCCCGTATCCTACCTCAACCTTCAGTCCATGTCCCTTATCCATTCTTGGTCTTGCTTATCCTATCCATATCTTATCACTATCCATACACTCTTTTTCATTCCTTGATCTTGATCTGACATAAGGACGCGAAATGCAAAACATGGTTTCAAAAGCCTCTTGACATGTCCCTCATGCCATGCCATTGATTTACATTGTCATATCCAGTCTCTTGTCCCATCACGCAATAGCCCTTGAAAATTGCATCCGTATTGTCTCCATAATCAAAGGCCTTTATCTTCCCTCTATCCACCATCATTTCAGCAAGCCTATTTATTCACCTATCATATTCCTGGCCTTGCTAGACACTGGGGGCAAAATTCAAAAAAAATGAAAAATATCCTGAAATAATTCAAAAAAATTGCAAAATGTCCTAAAATAAATCAAAAAAAAATTGAAAAATGTTCTGAAATAATTCAAAAAAATTAAAAAATGTCCTGAAAAAATCTCTTAAAAATTGAAAAATCTCTTGAAAAAAATCCCTAAAAAGTCAAATAAAGTCCTGAAAAAATGAACAAAAACATTTCAAAACATTAAAATCCAAAAAACAAGCATTTTGCAATACATGATCCCTTTTGTGCATAAGACAAATCACTGAGCATCCATCCAATGACACACAATCCAACATTGTGCTTTAATGAAATCACGCTTAGACCGATGAACTTTTCACTCAAACCAGACATTCAAACTGATCCGAGTTGTCATATCAATCAACCTCAAAATAATTTGTCCTTGTCTCTACTATCATGGGTCTTATACAGGGTGTGGTATACTCGAAACCAGACTATGTCTTGTCTTAGACAGGGTACCGCATGCCTGAAACCAGACAACATGATCGTCCTATCAACACTTTCAACTTTTGACAACGAAGATCAAGGTGTTTGTTTGATTTGTTGGAATTTGTGCATCTTATCTTTTTACTGATTTATCTTTGGCTTCAGTCATGTTCCTATGTTGCTCGATGATGTCACTGAGTGATTTAGAGTGACCGGGATGGTTCATGGTCCTTTTCTTTTTTTTTTGTTGTGATTGTTGTTTGTCTGTGATGTGTCTGTCTTTTGCAAAAAGGGTTGCATTTCAGCTCTGGCCTTCAATGCCATGATGCTCTGCATCCGCTTTGCTACATTAAATAAAGGTTTTCACCTACAAAGTGCATTAGTGAAAGCAAGTTTTTCTTCGTCTCTAACTGTTTTCTATCTCATTTCTTCTTACTAACATTTCTTCCGATCTTTGATTGTCAGTCTGTTTGCTCGTATCATTTTCTATCACTCTTATCGATCAATTGGCCTCTTTTCTGGACATTTCCGGCCAATTCCTCGAGGGGGCATGCATATGTCATTGTCATTGTCTGGGGCATTTTCATTACTGTTCTTTGAAACAATGCTTAAAATCACATTGTCTCAAAGAGGGGCAAAATGTAGACACCTAAAAATGGTCAACGCTTGCGGAGTCATACTTTAACATTTGCGCATTGCCTCATTTTAGGTTTTTGCGTCGCATTAACATTTCTCCTATGTCACGCACTTGGTTTTTATCATTTGTGAGCATCGAGTCCTTCTTCTACATTCTTCAGTTGTCTCGCTTTCGAATTTGGTCTTGTCGATAACAATCTTCATTCATGATTTTGGTCGATCTTTGTCCTTATTAGTCTTGTCATTTTGCGATCGATTTGTCATCGATCGTCATCCTTCTCAATCATGTCAATTTGGATCAATTTGTCATTGTTCCTCGGCGCATTTATCAATCAAAGCATTTATCAGAATCATGATCATAATCAAATTAACATCAATTATCTTTCGTCAAGACCTAATTGTCATTCTTGCATTGTTAATTCATCTTTTAGGGTTTCATGATTTAATCATTTAACCTTGTTTGTCATTTCTCTCTCTAGGATTAATAAATTATTTATTTATCCTAAGTCTTCTCATTGCAATTAAATGTTCATTTAATTGGCTAATTATTCCTCTTTTTGTGAATTAATTAATAAATGACAAATTATTAATTAATTCACCTAATTTATCTTAATTCCTAATTTTCCCTCTTTTTCTAATTTTCTAATTTTCTAATTCTTAATTTCAATTTCCTCCTATTTCTCTCCTAAATTCATGGAAATGACATGCCAATTTGTCATAATTGACAATCAATCAATTTTTGACATAGAAGTTGTCATAATTTGTCATAAATCATCAATCAACAAATTTTGCATAGAAAGTGCATAATTTGTCATAACATGTCATAATTTTGCTATTCTTGATTTGAATTTCCATTCGAATCATTATCATGCTAATTTGATCTTTTTCTCCAATTTCTCTATAAATTGGATGAATTTCTTCACTCAAATCCCTTGATTCTTGACCCCTAATCAGATTATCGAATTTCTAATCAATCACGCTTTGAGTACTTTTGAGCAATTTTCTTACCTACTTGCTTTCAATCATGTATGTGCACTTGTAGGTGAGATCCACAACCAAACTATTTGAAGAGGAAAGAAGAACAATGGAGCCACATGAAGGAAACATTTGGATTTACATCTGGTTTGCATAATCTTTTTGAATGTTTTATCTTTATGTCTCTATTGGATGTAATTAGGATAGATCATTGCAATTGTGCTTTCGTGATTGAGCTAATGATTAGTATGTTTATATTGCTTGTGATGATTTCCTATTTCCTGACGTACAATATGTTTACTTTGTGCGATTGAATTTGAGTTTGGGAACTTTGTATCAGTTTTTTAGTATACTGATTCACCCCCCCCTCTCAGTATTCTACCAGATACTTATTATTTTATCATACTGTAGTCACATAAATCTATCCACTTAATTAAATGAATACTTAGTATTTATTTGATTATTTAACCATCAATTAATAATTAATTAAATTAATATTTAATTAATTCATCTTAACCCTCTTCTCCTATTAATTAAATAAATTATTCAATTTATTTGATTTAATTCACTTAACCAAATTCAGACCATTAATTAAGTAAATAAATCATATTTATTTAATTAAATATTCTCTCACATTTAAATAAATTAATATTTATTTAAATCCCACCTCTTACATTTAAATAACTTAACATTTATTTAAATCACCTTTATCCTCTACCCACTTGCATTTTCCTACAAATGCAAGTTGCACAATTATTTTAAATAAATAATTTATTTAAATCACCTTTATCCTCCACCCACTTGTATTTTCCTACAAATGCAAGTTGCACAATTATTTTAAATAAATAATTTATTTAAATCATCTTTATCCTCACCCACTTGAAACCTTTAATGGTTTCCCTTAAAGTCTTCAAACTTGATGGCTTTAAAGTCTTCAAACTTGATGGCTTCCTTCTATAGTCTTCTTAAGACTTTAATGGTTTTCCTTAAAGTCTTCAAGCCTTTAATGGTTTCCCTCAAAGTCTTCAAGCATTTTAATGCTTTATCTTCCTTTTTCTCATTTAAATAAATTAATATTTATTTGAATATTTATCCAAATGCAAATTACACCATTTAATTGAAATAAATGATTTTATTTTAATTGAAAATACCAAAATTTCTCCCACTTGCATTTTCCTACAAAATCCACTTGCATGCCTAAACCCCTTCTAGATTCTTCTAAACCCTTCCTAATTAACCTAATCCATCCCCTAAATATTGTCACATTCCTAAGCAAATTGGAGTCACTTCTCAAAGACTCCAAAGTCTTTGAAAAGCAATTAATGCTTTGTGTATTCAACAAATTAACCTCTAAAGTCTTCCAAACCACTTATGGCTCTTACATGACCATTAATGGTTAATTCCACTTGCACCCATGGTTAAGGACTTTGACCCCTAACTTAACCCTCATGTAACCCATGTGTCTCTTCAAAGCATTTATTTCTTTGACTAGGGTAACCATCATGTCCCCTCAAGCATTTAATGCTCCTTATCTCTCCTCTCAAGCCTCCTCATGGTGACACTTGTCAACATGGGATTGGGTTGAAAGTCTCACATGGATTGAATATCTTTCAATCCTAACCCTTGTTACTCAATCTTAACCCTTCATTTCCCCATTTCTTCTATAAATAGAACCCTTCTCCTCAAGCAAAAGAGGAAGCATTAGAGTATTGTTGTTATACTGGCATTAGCATAGAGATTTCTCATAGCATCACTATCTACACTTGCATAGCATTTGCTTATCATATTCAACCATCTTGAATCTCCATATGGCATCCATGGCTAGTGCTAAAAGCTGAGAGCTACACTCATTTGGGACTTGGAGAGGAGAGGAACAAGGGAGGAGCAACTATGAGCATCTTGATTAGCTATTTTATTCTATGTTTATATGCTTTCTATTTCATGCTTAATATCTCTCTTGATATGCCTGTTTAGGATAATCTTTTGTTGCTAACACTAACGTTTGTTTCTTGTGCTCTTGTGTGTGTTGCCATCAAACAGATTTTCTAATCCTTTTTGCAGAGCATCACATACCATCAGGGTTTTCATCTTGAAAATAATGTGTAGCCACTGTTATGACTATTTGCAGAATATTTTGGCAAGGAATGCGAGGAAAGTTTGTCTTCTGTGTAGATCTGGACTTTTATTTGAGCTTTCCACAGTTATTATAAATGTTGTCTCTGTCTTAGTGATGGATAGAATAGATTTTAAGGTTTTCTTGCTGACTATCAACATGGTTGTAACCTTCTTACTATGGTTTTCTATCTCATCATGATATACTTATGCTTTGTGAGTACTGTTGATTGTCTAATACTTTGAAATTGCTTCTCTTTCCTTGACGAGAATGCTCTTTTAGTCATCACTTTAGGCCCTTTTGACGATGTTATGGCTGCAAATCTAAAAATGAGTTCTATGTTATTGTCTTATGACTGGTGAATGACTCCATTATTCCTTTTTCCTTGAATACATAGGCTTTGGCTCTATCATTATTCTTAACTAATTTTAGGGCTATATCATTGCATTACCGAGACTATTATGTCTACCTTCATGAATAATGTTTTGATGATAGTTGTCCATATCTCTGATATGGTTTTGTGTCCTTCAGCTTCCCTAAACACTATGAACTTCTTTGCTAAGACTCTTAACCATTTAGCATATTTATGAAAGTCATATGTGACTACTATTGTTGATTGATGCATGCATAATCTGATGTTCACTGTCCTCTTTCACTATATTTTATTGTATTTCCCAATATCTTTACCACTAATTTCACTGTCAAGGATACCATTGTGTTCACTGTACATCATTACCTTTGAGACTACTACTTTTCTTTTGGTTGTCCTATGACTATCTTATCCCTCCCATGATGGTTGTTTTCTCTATGACTTGATGGATATGTGATTTTGGTGCTCACTGCTCACTTCAATGTTTTTGTATGCCATCATGATCTTAATCAATGAATTCACTGTACATGTGCCTTTACAATGGATGTTTACTGTGATTACTGGGCTTCAAGGCTGATATTAGCTCACTGTAGGTTGCTTTCTGATTGCTCTTTGACTAGTTTTTGTGACTAGAGAATTCCATTCTTCTTTGTATGGTCATCAACATCTCTCTCATCAATGACTCCTATGCTATGATTGTGACTAATTTCCACTTTTTGTAACTTCTCTGAGAATATTTTTACCATTCTTCACTATGATACTGTGATCTCTAACATGATAGTATATCTCTCACTTATGCATTGTATGTGCTTCTACTGACTGTCAACTATCTGGAAGCATCACTGGGACTGTATTGAGCTATGCATTCATGTTGCATTTATACAAGGTCTATTTGCTTCCTTTAAATACTCATAATATTGTTGTTGTTTTTCCATTGTTGATAGTAATGGGATCACTGTGTCTTACCTTTGTGGTGTTGGAACTTATGTTGCTCTCATAACTGCTTGTCTGTCTATTCATTGCTTTTAGATATACTTGTAAGTGAAGTCTCTATTGAAAGTTTCACCATCTTGGAATGCTCATGCATTGATATTGATGCCTTCACTATTAGGCTGTGAATAGTCCCAATGTACTCAAAGTGTAGCCTTCTTTATGCCTTCATAATGCTTTGTAGAGGCTTTATTTTTTTACTGCTATTTGAGCAGGCTCTTTCAGAACTTTGTCTTTTTGTGCACAGGCTTATGATTGCAACTCTTGGGTGATACACACCAAAATATAATGGACAAACCTTCATGCCAATTCTTTATGGAATTACTCATGTTTAATTTCTCTATGGCTGAGACCTCCTCTCACAAAGTTATCTCTATCCTTCATGGAGCCCTAAATTTTATAGTTATACTAAGTTCTTGTGTTATGGATCTTTGATGGATGCTCATGACTATCTTGATATCTCCATTTATGGTATTGGCTGCAACAAATCTATCTCCAAAACTTGGTGTACTTTTCACAAGACTGCATATCACTAGTTTGAACTATAGATTGTATCTCTACTTTATCTTGAAACCATTGAGTACTCGTGAATGCATTTAATGTAATTTCCTTTTTGGACTGTAGCAAGCTTGCAAGGTTGATTTTACTTAATCCTTAAGCTCTAGACTTGGGTTTATACTTTATCTTGAATGATGACCTTTCTCTTTCATAGTGCTTTCATTGGTATGACCTTTATTGAACAATGAATACAAAGACCGTGTTGCTCCTTAATTGATTGTTATATTGCTATGGCCTAATGTATTGACAAGTTTATGACTCACAGTATCCTTGAAACCTAATGTCTTTGGCTAATTTCACTGCTACAGTGCATTTACCTCATGGGTTGAAATGTGATCACCCTTCTAAATCTAACGTTCTTGGTGCTTGGTGATCACTACTTTTTATGTATGAATAACCTTCTATTTGTTTTCTTTGTGGCAAAAACACCATTCCTTTACTCCATATTGTAGCTTGGTATGCCTTTGTTCTCATGTCACCATTTCTTGAAAATGGATTCTTGTCATGTCTGAAACATTGTCACTATACTTGTCATGGTTGGAACTATCAACATCAGCTAGGTTTATGATTGGCAAAGATTTGGTTACTATTTGAGTGCACTTTATATGTCTTTTGTAGTCCTTTGATTACTACAACAACAATCATTATCTTATATCTTGCACTCAATATGTCTTTTGATCACTGTCATATATGCCTTTTTCCTTTAATATTGATTCTTTGTGATCTTTGTGCTCTATCTTTGCTGATCTTTAATTAATAATTCATGTATTGAAAACTGTATTTTGACATTGGCATCCACTGTTATACTCTCTTGGGCCTTTGTCTCTGACTTAGAAACTATCGGTCTGCCTTCTTCCAAAGATAACTATTTTACCTTGGTTATTTATTGTTAGCCTTGTATTTGCAATACATGAATGTTTTTGTCATTGGTTGTTCTAGCAGACTTGTTCTGCAACTGGTTCTCCTTTGTTGGTGGCTTTTTAGTATGATTGCATTATTTCTTCAATTGTCACAAATGCTGGACTTTTATCATGATTTTGAGAATATGTTGATTATGTGCTATTAGGACTACTCTCTCATGCACTTTGATCACTAATTTGGAACTGTGACTTTTTAACATTTAATGAGTTGGGCTCAACCCTTGTAGGAGCCACATTTTACCCCACTCATATAAACTGATAAACAAACATGTTACTTTTCTTGAATTTGCACAAGAAGCAAACAAGTTAGACAAAACAATGCATTATCTGATTTCTTACTAATGGTTTGATCTATTGCTTGTCTCCTAGACCTAATGAGATATAAGTTGTTGTGATGCAAATGAGGGATAGGTTTGTTGGCATTGCATGAAGATTACATTAATGAAGTATAGTGCTGTCATTGATGTCAATAGAAACCAGTAATGAAGATGTATTGTAACCGATAATGATGTAGTAAACCAATCGATAGAGAAGCAGTGTTGGAAACCGGTATTACTATTGAAACAGAGTGATCAACCGATAACCCTTACCGATTGATCTTGGTGAATCGGTTATGTTGATCTATGATCGAATGGTGATAGGAGATGATGATGCGACGTATGCATGATGCATGTGATGAGTTTCAAAGTGATTTTTGTAATACCCTAAAAATGGTCATCTAAACCATGGGCCCCTAATCTTGACAACATCACCAAGGTCCTAACCAAAGGCAATTAAATCAATCTTGAGAACACAAATAATTAATTCTTTAATCATCAAATGTCACATGGCAAATGAATTATTCTATATTAATTAAATATTTATTTAACTAATTAAATCATTCCAAGTAAATAATTTTGATCAATTATCCTATTTAATTTATTAAATATCCTAGCATATTTAATCAATTAATAAATTGCCATTTAATCGTAAAAAATGAATTAATTTATTACAAAAAGGAATCAATATGCAAAGCAAAAGTTAAATTGAAAATAGAATAAAAGAATTGAATTGAAGAGAAATCAAACTTGAGATATTATTTATTCTTCTAAATTGAGATAACTTGCAATCAGAAAAACAATTAAAATGATTTATTAATCATTCTCTAAAATTGGAACTCAAAGATTTTGAGAAAAGAAGTTCAGTTGCATTGAAAAGACTTTTTTCTTGAATAAATCAAAGATATCGCATGGAATCACCTATTTTTATCTCAAATGCATGGAATTAATTGAATTTTATCTCCAATGCAAACTCGAACTTATAATATGAATACATTTCAATCAAGCTATAAATGGAATCTACCTCATGGTTAACTGAATCTGATCTCTCAATTATTTCATTTATTCTAAATTATGTTTTTTCTTGAGGAATCTCAACCGCTCGTTGCTAATCAATCTTGATCGTTGGTCTCTCTTTTGATTCTCTATAAATTCAACCTTCATCTCTCATTCAAAACACCTTGGAGATTTGTTGTTATTATACAGTTTTTTCTCTAGAGTCATTGAAGATATTGTGTTTTTTGAGATTATTGCATCTTAGTTTAGCCTTTTTACATATTTAGTTCAATTATGATTGCTTGAATTCATATAGCTTAATATTCATCCATCTAGCATAATCTTGCATCCATTTAGCTTATTCTCATGCTTGTATAGATTAAATCCTTCATCTTGGTGTAGTCTAGTCACTGGTATTGCTTATACAAATATGAGAGCAAGTCTATACTCATATCTTTTAGAAGGAAATTGGTCGATTTGTTATGGTTTTCATATTCGTGCTTATATCTGTCTAACCATACATGTAATGACTTAATTGAAGTGTTGTGTCTTATAGCTTATAGATCCTTATCCACTTTTCACACACACAATTTTAGTGCGTGAAGATAACTGTTTTATCTTGGGAATAAAAAATGCATAGCATGAAGTGAATAACGCGTGATGAGTTACAGGATTTGATGAACGGTGATCCAGGAGTGATCGAAGTTGTCTTGAACAATGTGTAGCTGATTATTATATAATCCAACGATCATGTTTGAACCAATATGTTTGTAATCTTTATGAGATCTTAGGTTTTGTGTTGTGTTACCAACCTATTGTATTTCTTTTTAAGGTCGATGAGTTATTTTGTAATTGTGTTGGCAATTTGGTTAAGTGTGGTAGTGTGATTATTGTCGAACCAAAGGGAGTGTCTGCAAAATGTTTTGAAGGAAAATAGGAGCATAAAAGGATCTGACTAGGCAAGATAGTGCTATTACTAGATCAACAAAGACCATGTTGTTCTCTAACCATTACAATAGTTAAATCCCTTAATCGGGTAAGCTTTAACAGGCTTGGTGTTGTCTAAATCCTCTATCCAAGTGATCCATAGTTTGGATTTGAAATCCTCTACTGAGGTTACTCCTAATAGGGTATTGCCTTTAATAGGGTATTGTACTCAATCCCTTAACTAGGTGGTCCCTAACCGGATCTGTTCTTAACAAGACATTATTGTATAAGCTTCTAACAAGGCTTGACTCCTAACAGGGCAAACTTCAAAAGAGTTCAGAATACTTGTGGGTATTCATCCCCACCGTGGTTTTTCCCATTTGGGTTTCCATGTGAAAAATTATTATGTCAAGTGGTGAATAATTTTGTGGTTATGTTTTGATATGGTTGATTTGATTAACTAGTAAAGTCACTTAGATATGTCTAGATAACCAGAAGTAATCTAAAATGAGCTATTACTGATGTTAGTAAAGTTTTTTAATATTTTAGTTAAATGGTATGTAAGTTACAGGTCTGTTACACTGCATCATTGATGTTTTAGTCAGTCGGTAAAGTTTGACAGTGCAGTTGCAGTTTTGGACACAGTGTCTAAACTGGTTAGTTCAGTGATTGGTTTATGAGTTGGGATTAAATTTGGTGAAAGTTTAAGTTTGTTTTCTACTTAATGATTCACCCCCCCCTCTCAGTAGTTGACTGGATCCTTACTGATTCATCATATTATCAATTGGTATCAGAGCATTTCAGGTCCTCTTGTGTTTAAGCCTAATAGCTTGAGGAAAAGATCTAGGAGAACATGATGAAGAAAGAAGGCCTGAAGTTCCATAGGGAAAAATACAAAATCTGGAGTGATAGGATGAAGATCTATATCAAAAACTTAGGAAGTCAATATTGGGAACATGTTGTTACTAAATATAATTTGCCTAGTGGGATTTGGTCAGATGATCAAAAGAAGGAGCAATGGGAGAACAATCAAGCATTGGAGGCCATTATCAGTTCCTTGTCTGATTAAGAGTATGTTGATGTCCATGGATTGGAGACTACTTATGAAGTGTGGAAGAAACTTGAGGATATATATAGTGGTGATGAGCATGTTAAGATTGCCAAAGAAGAGAGTCTGAGAGGTAAATTTGATGATATGTGGATAGATGAAGGAGAGAATATTCAACAGTATGGTCAGAGGATCAAGGAGATAGTCAGTGAGATCAAAAGTGTTGGTGCTATAGTGGAGGATACCACAGTGGTTAGAAAGGTGTTGATAACCCTTCTACCAGTCTACACTATCTGAGTTGCAACCATTCATAAAGTCAAGTCTATTAATAAAACAAAGGTAACTCTTGATTCCATCATTGGTAAATTAACTTCATTTGAATTAAATGGTTTTGATGGAAGTGTTTAGAGATCAGAATCTGCATTTAGAGCTTCAATTTCAACCTCACCTGTAAGGAAAATCAAAGAAGCTAGTTACAATCATGAGTCTAGATCTAGCAGAGAGGTAGATGATAAAGACAGTCTAATTGAGCTTGAATCATTGTTGGTCAAGCGGTTACCCAGAGGTATCGATAAGTACATAGGTAAATTACCTTTGAAGTATTTTGCATGTAACTAGGTTGGACATATTGAAACTAATTGTCCTAATGGAGAGAATGAGAAAAAACATGAGAAGTATAAGAAGTACAAAGGAAAAGGTAGAAGAGATTATCGCATTGCAGTTGATGGAGGAATTACAAATGAGGAGTTTGAAGAAGATGCAAATGAGGACATTGTCTTTGTTTCTATTAAAGAAGAGACATCAGCTTAGAAGGCATTATTCTTTCGCATGGATAGTTGTGATGATTGGATTATAGACAGTGGTTACTGACACCACATGACAGGTGATCAGAGTAAGTTTCTTACTTTGAGAGAGTTTAATGGAGGTGTTGTGAGATTTGGAAATGACTCACCCTACATGGTAAAAGGAAAGGGATCCATCTATTTGAATGGTAAAAGAAGTGCAAATGATGTCTACTAGGTTGAAGGACTGAAACACAATCTTTTAAGTGTAGCTCAACTCAATGACAAAGGTTACCCACTAGAATTCAAGAATGTAGTCTGCAACATTTATGGAAGCAAAGGTGAACTAATTCCAACTAGGAAGTAGACCAGAGGCAACTTTTTTTCATTTAAGTTCTAAAGTCAACAATTGTTTAATTTCAAAAGTAGAAGATAGTTGGATCTGGCATCAGAGATTATATCATGTAAACTTTGATAACATTGTAAAAGTTAGTAAGTCCAAATCAGTAAGAGGTTTGCCTCAATTGGATAAACCAGTGAATGCTTTGTGCAAGGAATGTCAGTTAGGGAAGATGACATCCTCAACCTTCAAGATAAAATCTTTCTCAGCAAAATATTTTCTATATTTGGTTCATACCGACCTTTGTGGACCAATGAGGACTAGGAGTATTCAAGGTGATCGGTATTTCATGATTTTTAATGATGATTTCTCAAGGATGATGTGGTTCACATTCTTGAAAGACCAGACATAAGCTTTTAGCAAGTTCAAGGCATTCAGAGACTAATCAAGGTGGTGAATTTACTTCAGAGTAATTCACTAGTTATTGTGAAGACAATGGAATTAAGAGGCAACTTTCCGCACCTAGGACACCACAACAGAATGGTATTGTAGAAAGAAACAATTGGTCAGTTGTTGAAGCTACTAGGAATATGCTAATACAAGGAGGTGTAGCTAATACATTCTGGAGAGAAGATTTCAGCACAACTATTTACACAATGAACTAGATACTAGTTAAAAGAGGTAAGGATAAAACCCCTTATGAGTACTGGTATGGTAGATCACCTAATGTCAGTTACTTTAAGATTTTTGGTAGAAAATGTTTTATCAAGGGAGGTGACTATGCTGGTAATTTTGATGCCAAGAGTGATGAAGGCATATTTCTTGGTTACTCCACCAAGAGAAAATCTTACAAGTGTTACAACAACCAAACCAAGAAGATTATTGAAAGTGTTAATGTCTGAGTTGATGACTCTCTTGAGAATTCGGGAGAAACTAGTGAGGATAAGAAGGAAGAAGAGCCTTACACATTATTTTTGGACCCGACACTAGTGAAGCTGGAAGTTGGAAAATAGAACACAAAAGCCCCAGTTCAACCAGAATAAGGAGGTCCTGCAGAGGAAAAAGAAAGTGAGGAAGAAGAAGAATCCAGAAATCAAGATCATGTCATTCCAAGGTATGTAAGACTCAATAAAAGTCCCAATCAAATTATTGGTGACATGAATGCTGGTGTGCAAACAAGAACAAGGCTTAGAGAGACCTCATGTATGATTTCCACCATTGAGCCTAGAACTGCAAAAGAAGCATTTGCAGATGAAGACTAGATCAAGACAATGGAAGAAGAAATTGACCAGATAGAGAAGAACAATACTTGGTCATTGGTACCCAGACCAAAGAACAAGAATGTTATAGGAACAAAATGGGTATTCAGGAATAAATTGAATGAAGATGGAGTAGTAGTCGGAAATAAAGCCAAACTAGTATGCAAAGGATATGCATAAGAAGAAGGTGAAGACTATGGTGAGATATTTGCACTAGTTGCAAGATTGGAAGGTGTTAGGACTCTACTTGGATTTGCAGCATACAGAGGATTCAAAGTATATCAGATGGATGTTAAGTCAACATTCCTAAATGGAATATTGGAAGAGGAAGTCTACATTGAACAAACATATGGTTATGCTTTAACTATAGAAAAGGACATGGTGTGCAAATTATATAAGGCATTATATGGGCTAAAGCAAGCACCTAGAGCATGGTATGAAAGATTGCACTGTCACTTGGTGAATATAGGTTTTTAGAGAACCAGTGAAGATGACAATATATATCTAAAGACTGAAGGAGATAAGATACTAGTAAGTGAGGTATTTGTTGATGATATCATTTTTAGAGGAAATGATGATATGTGCGATGACTTTGCTGATGAAATGTAGAATGAGTTTGAGATGTCACTGGTAGGTAAAATAAAATTCTTCATAGGTCTGCAAATCCAACAAATGAAGGATGGTATTTTCATTACACAGTCCAAATATGTGAAAGAAGTATTGAAGACTTTTGGATGGGAGACTGTAAACTAGTTGGAATGCCAATGGCTACAGGCTATAAATTTTTTAAGGAGGATGATTTTGCATCAATGGATGAAAAGGAGTATCGGTCAATGATAGGTAAACTACATTATGTTGTTCATAGCAGATCAGATATTGCTCATGTAGTTGGATTAGTTGCCAGATAAAAACCCAAAGGAGACACACATGATTGCAACTAAAATAATATTCAAATATTTGAAAGGTATAATTGATTATGGAGTATGGTATCCATATGCTAGATACTTTGATTTAAAAGTCTATACAGATGCAAACTGGGCAGGCAATGTTGATGACAGGAAGAGTGCAACCGAAGGAGCATTCTTTCTTGGAGGAAGATTAGTGTCTTGGAGCAGCAAGAAACAAAGTTGTATATCACAATCAACTGCTGAAGCTGAATATGTTGCACCGTATATGACTTGTACTCAAGCAATCTAGATGAAACACATTTTGGAAGGTTTCAAGTTGAAAATCTCAGAACTGGTAAAGATTTTGTGTGGTAATACCAGTGCAATAAACATTTTAGAGAACCCTGTATTACATGCTAGAACCAAGAATATTGAGCTGAAGTATCATTTTTTGAGAGAGAAAGTGTAGAGTAAAGATGTGTCACTGGATCATGTTTCTTCTAAACAACAGCTTGCAGATATGTTTACTAAACCTCTACCTAAGGCAACATTTGAGTATCTTAGAGGTAAGCTAGGGGTTGTACCCCTACATGAAATTCATTGAGTAGATGTGGAAGACATTAGTCCCAGAGCCTATTGGAAATATTGAAGAAGGATTGGTGTTGAATGGAGCTACTCCACAGGGGGAGAAGCTAGTTGTAGAACAGTGAAGTACGACACTGTATGTTTTACTTTCACTTTGACATTGTTGTCAAAGGGGGAGAAGAACTATATGATTGTAAGAGGAGAAGAACTCTATATGACTGATAGCTAGTTACCAGCTGAAAACACAAAGATGCAGTTGAAGGAGAGTAGATTGAAAATGTAAACCAAGATTCCTATACCTGTGTATGTACATTACTCTCAATCATCACAATCAAAGGGTATTGATATTTGTATTTCCATCAATGTGAAAGAGGAAGATTTTTGGCATTGCATGGAGATTGTATTAATGAAGTATAGTGTTGTCATTGATGTCAATAGCAACCGGTAATGAAGATGTATTGTAACCGGTAGTGATGTAGTAAACCAACTGGTAGAGAAGTAGTGTTGGAAACTGATATTACTATTGAAGTAGAGTGATCAATCGATAACCTTAACCACTTGATATGCCAAACCCTAACCAATGGAGCTTGGTGAATTAGTTATGTTGATCTATGATCGAATGGTGATCGGATATGATGATGCCACGTATGCATGATGCATGTGATGAGTTTCAAAGTGATTTTAGCGCATGAAGATAACTGTTTTATCTTGGGAATGAACAAATTCATAACATGAAGTGAATAACGCGTGATGAGTTACAGGATTAGATGAGCGGTGATCCAGGAGTGGTCGAAGTTGTCTTGAATAATGTGCAACTAATTTCTATATAATCCAATGGTCATGTTTGAACTGATATGTTTGTAATCTCTATAAGATCTTAGGTTTTGTGTTGTGTTACCGACCTATTGTATTTCTTTTTTAAGGTTGATGAGTTGTTTTGTAATTATGTTGGCAATTTGGTTAAGTGTGGTAGTGTGATTGTCGCTGAACCAGAAAGAGTGTCTACAAAATATTTTGAAGGTAGAAAGGAGCATAAAAGGATCTGACTAAGCAAGATAGTGCTATTACTAGATCAACAAAGACTATGTTGTTCTCTAACCATTACAACAGTTAAATCCCTTAATCGGGTAAGCTTTAATAGGCTTGGTGTTGTCTAAATCCTCTAACCAGGAGATCCATTAGTTTGTATTTGAAATCCTCTACTGAAGTTACTCCTAACAGGGTATTGTAGTCAATCCCTTAACCGGGTGGTCCCTAACTAGATCTATTCTTAACAAGAAATTATCGTATAAGCTTCTAACAAGGCTTGGCTCCTAACAGGGCGAACTTGAGAAGAGTTTGAAATACTTGTGGGTATTCATCCACACTGTGGTTTTTCCCATTTGGGTTTCCACGTGAAAAATTATTGTGTCAAGTGGTGAATGATTTTGTGGTTATGTTGTGATATGGTTGATTTGATTAACTGGTAAAGCCACTTAGATATGTCTAGATAACCAAAAGTAATATGAAATGTGCTATTACTGATGTTAGTAAAGTGTTTTAATGTTCTAGTTAAATGGTATGTAAGTTACAGATCTATTACACTGTATCATTGATGTTTTAGTCAACTGGTAAAGTTTTACAGTGCAGTTGTAGTTTTGGATATAGTGTCTAAACTAGTAAGTTCAATGATTGGTTTATGAGTTGGGATTAAGTTTAGTGAAAGTTTAAGTTTGTTTTCTATCTACTGATTCACCCCCCCCCCCTCTCAGTAGTTGACCAGATCCTTATTGATTCATCATATTATCAAGGTTATGTATTTGTAGATGTAGATGCAGATAGTGAATGATGGTTCTCATTGCTCTAACATATTTTCTTCTCAAATGCAAGTATAGGACAACAAGGAGGGACAATTGAATGTGTCATGGGAGAAGGATTGCAGATACTACAGGTTAACTTAAATAAGGCTCATCATTGAGGAAATGATGAGTCACCCTTCCCTATTTTGTATTTTTATTTACTTTTGCATCTACAAGTATATAGTTTTCTACTCATTTGCACCACCAGTTAGTCTCACGCCTTGTGTGAGACATTGTACATTCATTTTTAATATATATATATATATATATTTAGAAAAATGTGTACTCTCATACTATTCTAAATTTGAATCTTGAAGATGTAATCTTTTTCTTTCTCTTTTCATGCACAAGAATGTAATAATAGCAGAATAAATATGTACCTTTTTGTATGTTAAAACACTAAAGCTCTACCTGATTGATCTTTTTAGCAAAAATAGGTAAAAAAAATTGCGACAACTGCTATATGTTTGTCTACTAAACATCTTGACTAGCTGCCTTATACTTTCCATTGGGCACAGAGTCACTGAAACTTGTAGAAAACTGAAAAACCACATCTCATGACACAAGAAGGACTCTGAAATCTCATCAAACCTATCCTAATCCATTGATTACAGGTGTGTGGTTTGTGACAGTAAGCTAAAACAAATTGTTGTTAGGAGTGATATGGCTGTAATTAATGGACTGTGGTAGGGTAACAACAAAACAACTCTGAAAAAACACTATTGTAGTACACTATAGCTATATAAAGGAAGTATTTGTTGTCTGTGGTAGTGAATACACAATTTCTTTGCCTCATATGATGAAGATTTTCCTTTAATAACTACAGTGCATTACAGTAGTGAATAAAAACTCCTTATAACTCCTACAGAACTATGCACTAGGCACTTAGGGAAAACAAGACTGCAATTGACCTACTGTGCGAAAGCAGTTATTAACAACTAGAAACTGCTGAAATATGTATAGACTTTAGGCATGCCTCAAAATCAATGCTTGAGGTGAATCCCATTAACTAGGATTGGTTCAACTTCACCATCCAACTTAGATAGTTGGAAGGCATTGTGTTGCTTGCACTCAGAAATCATGTAAGGCCTGCTCCGAACAACATCAAACTTTGTATGCTTTCCTGCATGCTCTTCAATTCATCCCATTTCAAGACAATGGCACCTTCCTTGAACACTCTAGGAGATTCCCTCTTATCAAAAGATCTTTTCATTTGAGCTTGGTGATGCTCAATCTTTCTCGTTACATCATTTCTTACTTCTTCTAGCTCAACCAATTGAGCCAATCTTGTTGTCATAGGCTCTTCTTTAATCATATCTATCTAGTTAGGTAGATCAAGGGCTGGAAGCTCAAGTGAGATAGGAAATCTAGCCTCTTTTCCATACACAAGCATGTATGGTGAAATTCTATTGGACCTCTTTGGCATGATTCTATCAGCCCATAAGGTTGATTTTAGCTTGGTATGCCAAGCTCTCTGATTTCCTTCCATGGTCCTCTTAATGATCCTGCACATGTTCTTATTTGTGGACTCAACTTTCCAATTTCCCTGAGGGTAATAGTTACATGATGTATTGAGGTAAACACCATTTTTAATAGCCCAATCAGATATTTTTCTCCCTACAAAAGGAATAGCATTATCTAAAACTATAGACTCGGGAAAACCAAATCTGGTTATTAGCTCTTCATAAAAGTTAAGTACAACTGTCTCATTAGCTTCTTTGAGTGCCACAACCTCAGTCCACTTTTAAAAATAGTCAGTGGTTGTGAGTACCCACTTATGGCCAATTGTTGAAGGAAGATTTATGACTCCAATGAAATCCAAACCCCACTTCATAAAGGGTTGTTCTACTTGATAGGGTTGCAGGGGCAACACTGCTAACTTTTCTTCTCCTGCAAACATGACACATTCTTTACATTTTCTAACCCATGAATGTGCATCTCTAAATAAATTAGGCCATTAATAGTCTCCTTTCATAATTTTAAGAGTTGTGGCTCTTGCTGAAAAAATGTCCTCCTTCTGATCCTTCATGAAACTCAGATAATACCTTATCAACTTGACCAACTTCAATGCATCTTAGTAAAACAACATGAAAATATTTTCCCAGAAAAAAAATCTGTGTGAGCTTGAATTTCATCCTCGGAATGCTACCTGCAATAAGTTAGTTTCACAAAATACAAATGGAAATGCATACAATAAATCCAAATTCAACCAATGAAACTACATGAAATACATATTAAAATAAAACATTATTTTACCTTCATGGCTTATGTCTCATTGTGTCCTAACTCCACTACTATTCTTGGTTGCAGATGGTGTGCTCTCAGACAATGCACTGATGGCTTCCAAGATGGCATATGAAGAATGGACCGATAACTTGTAGTTAACTGATGCTATGATATGCAAATACTACATGGTTATGCTAAATGATTGTGCTAAAATGCTATATGATATTTGTTATTACTATTTACTATTTGCTTCAAAAACTCACAGATGCATATGATCAATTTGAAGACTAACTCTCTCTCAATTGAAGCTCTTGATTTATAGACCTTGAGAGGATTAGATGATGTGGCTCAAATCAACGGTCATGATTAGATCTGCAGATTTGGATGGATGTGAGCAAAGGTGAAGGTTGAGAGAAAGGGGGAAGGAGAAGACAAGTGTCACTCATCTCACCTTGACTGGGTTGCTGACTAAGAGAATCTAGGGATGGTTAGAGAAGATTTAGGCATGATAGGACAAGTGGACTCCAGTCCTTCCTAAGATGTAGGGGTGTTGGAGAAAATATAGGAAATGGTTATGAAATATGTGTATGTACACAATTTTCATTAAGTTTGGAAGTTGGAGATAAATGATAAATTAATATTTAGAAATATTAATTTCCTTAGCCACATATTTGATGAGTTGGCAAAGGGAAGATGAAGTGGAGATGGAGGGTGAGTTGGAAAAGGGATTAAATAATTTAAGAATTATTTAATTTTTTGAGACTATAGGATAGGAGAATAACTATTAAATATTAGATATTTAATTGTTTGGAGGAGATAATTAAACATTAGATATTTAATTAATTAGAGGAATAGGATAAATGAATTAATTAATAAAATATTAATTAATAGAAAGATATGAAAATGAATTAATCTTTTCAAATTAACTATTTAATAGAAGAATAATTATTAAATAAATATAAAATATTTATTTAATTACTCATAGCCAATTTTTATATGTATAGATTTTGCCCCTCTTTGAAATAATGTCAAGACAACATTGTTTCAAAGATTAAATCAAGTCTCGATAGTGCGCCTGATAGAGATTGAAAATCCTGTTTGTGTGCCCCCTCAGGAGATTGATCGTGAAATTGTCAAAAATTTTGGTTTGAACGATTGATCTCATGATAATTAATAAAAAATTAGTCAATTAAATTCATTTGGAAAAAACAAATTAAATTGCCCCATTGAAATTAATTACTCTTCAAATAGTAAATATAAAATTAACCAAGCCTAATTTTAATTTCATTGTTATCCTTGTCAGCTTGTGAAGAAAATATTCTTGTTGAGGTGGCGAAATGGTGATTCTGATGGAGTGTCATCGATTTGAGTGTGTTCGGCATTACCAGTGACCTGTCGAGTATGGATATCCAGTAGGTATCTTATCCCAAACCTTGTTTGCAAGTTTTCATTCAAATTTTCATGTTTTAGGCACGTTTTTGAATTTTCCAATTTCTTTTAAATTTTTTCGGCGTTATGTTAGCTCAAATGCAATTTATTTTAGTGCACATGCAATTAGGATTAGCACAAATGAATAGATTAGCGCATATGCTCTTTTTGTTAGCGCATATGTTAAAAATGTTAACGCTTATGCATAGGATAGTGCAAATGCATCGTTTGTTAGCACTTTTGCTAAAAAAGGTAGCACTTTTGCATGGGTTAGCACGTATGCTTGTAGTTTTAGTGTATTTGCTCAAAAAGATAGCGCATATGCACTAGGTTAGTGCAAATTTCTTTAGATTTAGCGCATTTGTTGTAGGTTAGCGCAAATGCTCAATAGGATAGCACTTTTGCTCAAATTTGATGTTTTTTTTTTTTGATAAGTGCAAAGGCTAAAAATCACTTTGATGATTAGATTTAACATGTTTAATATGTATTGATGATAAAAATAAGGTCTTTATTATGTGATTGCGTGATTGATAAATAGCTTTGATTGCTGGATTGATTGATAGGATTGCTTTGATTAGTTTGATTGATAGAGTAGTTCTGATTAACTTGATTGATAGAGTAGCTCTGATTAGCTTGATTGATAGAGTAGCTTTGATTAGCTTGATTGATAGAGCAACTTTGATTAGCTTGATTGATAGAGTAGCTCTAAGAAAGCGATTTAGTTTCTAATGTAAGAGCATAGCAGAGTTTTTGAGTAAACTCAATGATTGATAAAAAACCATGATTGATAGGTTTTAAAATGTTTTGATAGCATAAGTTGGTTCAGTTTGATTTGATAAATAGATAGATTTGATGATTCTATTTTGATTTGATAGATAGATAGCGTAGTTTGCTTCAGTTTGATTTGATAAATAGATAGATTTGATGATTCAATTTTGATTGATTTCTCTTGACAAAATAGGAGAAAATTAATGTTCTCTAGTGTCAGGAGAAATTACCCGTAGTGCGTCATTTAGTTCTGGAGTTGACCCAGGCTGAGATTAGACATATAGATGCTTGTGGTTTATGCCATTTATTGTATATGCATGAGATTACACATAATAGAGGATTATTGACGATGTTGGCCGAGAGATGGCACAGCGAGCATAACACTTTCCACCTGCTGATGAGTGAGATTAGTGTGACTCTTGAGGATGTCTACAGGATTTTGCATATCCCAGTGACTGGCGAGCTTGTGCAGTATGATTATTAGGATCGGGTTGGGACAAAGGCTTATAGAGGTGTGTTTGCTGCTGATAGCATTGGTAGAGGAGAGATCAGATGGGTTGATATGGTGATGTATTATGAGGCTCTTCCTGTTATTCTTGCTAGTTTGATTGGTGGATTTATATGTCCTGATAGGAGATCATGAGGTTTTTTGGTTGGATGGGGTGAGATTCTTCTGAGTATGATGCAACATCGTACTTGATATGCTTGGGGTGTTTGCATGCTAGCACATTTATATCATGATCTTCACCAGGTAGTGTATGATGAGAGTGCGAGTTTGTCTACAGGTAGCACTTTATTATAGATCTGGTGTTGGGAGCACATTGTTATTACGTGGCCTATCCATCAAAAAGTTCATGGAGAGAGGTAACCATATGTGCATTTCTATGCAGGTATCCTTACTTAGCATAAGCTAGGTAACATGGAGTATTGGCATTGGGTGCTTGATTCATTAGATAACATTACTTGGAGACCATATCTTGATTGTGAGCCATGGATGGATGATGCACATACATTACCATTTATCATGCAGAGTAGATATCTCATTGGTCGGACACCTTTCATTGTTGAGCGACAGTTGATTGGTCGGATTTTGAGATAGTTTGGTATCATCCAGCCTATGCCTACTAGTGTGATGATATATGCTCGGTGTTATAGAGATAGATGAGATTGGGGACCTTCCTTGTCATTTGAGATTGCTCATGCAGAGTTTGTTGCTACTTTGAGAGTGGGTTATGATATGAGATTACACATTCTTGATACTGGGGTTAATGAAAATTATGCATAGTATTTATTAGCTCATCCATTTCCTCGCATTATTGATCTAGTAGATCCTCCTCCTAGTTTAGGAGATGATGAGGATGACTCAGATGATCCAGTTACTAGCAAGCATAGATGGAGACAAGAGCTTAGAGCTACTCATGAGGTTGGGGGAGGTGGAGATGATGGTGGGGATGGAGGTGGTGGTGGTAGGAGACCTGGATGGAGGGGAGGTCAATTGAGAGTTCATGGAGGCCTTTTTGGACCGGCTGGCAGGATTGAGAGAGTACATTCTATGGGTGGGAGAGATGTTGGACAGATTGGGAGAGAGCATGGTAGGACAGGCATGAGATCACTAAGAGGGTTACCATTGACAAGAGGCAGGGTGATTGGACTGAATGGGGGTTGTGGGAGAGGCATTGATTTTGGATAGATTCAGCCAGATCCTAGGGTTATTGCAGTGCATGGTGGAGATGATGAGGATCCTGAGGATCATGTTCCCCTAATTAGATGATGGGTTTGGAGAGTTACTCGGACCGAGATTCTAGCAGTTGGACATGTTGTTGGTGAGGGGATTGGGGTTCATGCACCACAGTAGGATTTACCAGAGCAGGATGTACCAGAGCATGATATGCTAGAGAAAGATGCACCAAAGCATGATGTGTTAGGGTAGGATACTATTTACAGTCTGAGAGCACAGATTGATTAGCTTCGAGCATAGATGCAGACTCTTATTATTGAGTAGGATAAAGCTGTTAGGAGATAGTAGGATACTCAGGGTATTCTTGATCATATTCAGTAGGTTGGATCAGGTACTCTCTCAGTGGATACTATTAGAGCACTAGTTTGGGTCAAGAAGGAGACTTCCCACTGGCGACAATGATATGAGGAGGCAGTTGCAGAGAGCCAGAGAGCAAGTAGTTATCATACCACCATGTTGATGGATACTAGCAATGGTAGGGTCATGGGACCTCCTCAGAGGAGTGGTGAGCATGAGAGACAGGCATCTGGAGGATCTTCTCGTCCACAACCACAGAGATGGACAGAGTCAGGTGGTAGTGGTACAGGACAACCGTGAGTTGATTTGGAGGCACTTGTATTGTTTATTTGATATCATTGTATTCTTGGACTTTTATTGTTTTATGATGATCTATATGCAGACATGGACTCTATATGATGATGATTTTTATATACATGTTACTCTATTTGATGATGATATTTATGCTTTGATTATATGGATGCAGTGATTATATGTATAATGTTATGTATGTTATTCTATTTGATGATGATACTTCATATGATGATGCAATGATAAATGCTTTTGTTGATTTTCGATTTTGATGACCTTGGATGCAAATGAAAATGATTATTAACTTAAATAATATGTAAATGATGCAAATGCAATTATCTATATGGAAATGCAAATGAATGATTGATTTGGTTTTGTTTTATGATGATATAAATGTGAATGATCTATATGAAATGTTTTTTATTTTTATGATGCAATTGAAAATGATGGAAAAAAAAGCAAATGCAATGATTGAGTTTTATATGTAATGCTTATAATGATTATGAATCTAAGTGCAAAGATGCAACTAGATGATCTTTATGAAATGATAATGCAAATAATAATGATGATACTCTACATGGTTAATGAAATGTACTTAATTTGAATACACACTAATACAAATGATTGAAATGCAACTAAATGAAATGGATGATGATTAATATGATTCTAAAATAAGTGCACCTATAATGATTAAATGCAAATTGTTTTTGTTTGTCCAAGTATACTCAATCTTTATTTATGACTGTTGATCTGTTAATGAAATGATGCTTATAATGCAACTGACCATGAATGCTTATAATGTAACTAAATAATGAACTAATGAAATGATCTAACTAAAAATTGTGCTGCCATTCTTCATATGCGATCTTGTAACAGTGCTTGATTTCATCATTGAGATTTAAAATGTTGTAAGAAAATACAAGCAACTTAACATAATGAGTCAAGATGACTTGAGTATTCCTTACATGGATTTTGATATAGCAAGTTAATACAAGAAACTTGATATAATGGATCAAGTTGACCTAAGTATTGCTTGCAGAACAAACAAGGATTATCCCCTTTCATGCATGACTTGGAATGTCCTCCTTGATCTTTTTCCAATCATATCCTGAGACAAGATCATATCGTAGTAAGAGATAAACCACAAACAACAATCAAAGAAAAATAATCATGCCCCATCATAACTTCTCTAGTCATGGACATCCTTGAGTTGCATAGAGTACATGATTAGCAATAAAATCAAGATATAAACATTGAATCTTGTATGTCATTCACATGTTCTTATGGTCATTAACTGATATAATCATCTTGATGAATGATCTTTGATAGTCCTTTATTACTTGCTGATTTATTCTTCGGTTTCTGAGTTTCATGATTCAGTTGTTGATGAAATGCCTTGGTTTTTGTTGCTTTGTTGCTCATTATCTGTTTCAAAACCCTAGGTGTTTTTGGTTTTTTCCTAAGTTTTTTGAATGTCTTGGATTCTCAAAGATTCAAAAGATCACCTTAGAAAAAGGAATTAGGATTTTGCCCCCAGTGGAAACAAAAATTATTATGTATGTATGAATTGATCAAGATCCAAACCATGGCGGGATACAAATGCAGATTGATTGATTTTGATAAAATCTAAGACAGTGAGTACGACATGTCAAAGATTAATAACTATTGGTAAGCTGCATGTTTCTTGCTAAATGGATCAGAGCAATGGATGTGAAATATGGAATTGATAAGCTAAGATATATGGAAGCGATAGATGCGATAGGATGGAGTGGATAGGTACGCAAAGCAATCTTCATAGATGGAGAAACTCACTTTTTAGATAGCGCCTGTTTACTAGGTTTTCATTGTCTAAATTTATTGCATTTTTTTGGATTTTATATGCCTTTTGTTGATTTTTTCAGGATTTTATATGCTTTTTATTGATTTTTTCAGGACTTTATATGCTTTTTATTGATTTTCTCGAGACTTTATATGCTTTTTTAATTGATTTTCTCAGGACTTTATATGCTTTTTGTTAATTTTTTCAGGACTTTATATGCTTTTTATTGATTTTCTCAAGACTTTATATCTCAAGCATAGAATTTATTGAGATGAATAGAATTGATAGGTTCATCAAACCAATCACCTTCAAGGGTAGATAACTTGTATGCTCCTGATCCATATGTTGCTACTATGACAAAAGGCCCTAGCCAATTTGGTTCAAATTTTCCCTTCTTTTCCTGGTCTTGCTGATTTCTTGGATTCTCCCTTAGAACTATATCCCCAATCTGAAAAATACGCAGCTTGACTCTATGGTTATAGCTTCTTACCATTCTTTGTTGATATACTTTCAAATGTTTTATTGCATTTTGGCAACATTCTTGAATTAATTCTAGTTCTTGGAGTCAAGAGACTCATTGTTCTTCTTCTGGTATAAGACCGAGCAAGGATACTCATAGAGAAGGTATCTCTACTTCTATAGGTAATATAGCCTCTGCTCCACAGACCAGACAATATGGAGTTGCCCCTGTTGGAGTGCGGACGCTAGTTTGATATGCCCAAAGAGCAGGATTTAACTGAATGTGCCAGTCTTTTCCAGCTTCATTGACTGTTTTCTTCAAGATTTTCAAGATAGTTTTGTTTGATGCCTTAGCTTGACCATTACCTTGTGGATAATATGGAGTAGAGAAGCTATGTTGAATATGAAACTGTTCACATAGCTCTTTTACATCTTGATTTTTGAATGGTCTTCCATTATCAATGATAATGGTCATAGGAACTCCATAGCGATAGATTATATGATTCAAAATGAATGATGATACTTGTTTTCCTGTCACTGTTGTTAAAGGCACTACTTCAATCCACTTAGTAAAATATTCAATAGCAATTAGAATGAACTTATGTCCATTAGAAGATGAGGGACTGATCTTTCCTACCAAATCAAGGCCCCATTGTGAAAATGGCCATGATTCTGTCATAGGATATAACTCTTGTGCTAGTGCATGAATTAGATTTCCATGGATCTGACATTGTTTACATTTTCTAGCATAGGTGAATGAATCTCTTTCCATAGTAGGCCAAAAGTAACCCATACGAATAAGTTTCTTAGCCAATGTTAAACCACTTGAGTGTGTACCACAAATACCCGCATGAATGTCATTAAGAACTCTCTTAGATTCATCTTTTTCAAGACATCTCAACAAAGTACCATCTAGATCACACCTATATAGGATATCAGAAATAATAGTATAGCGAGAGGACTAATGGATAAAGTTTCTTCATTGATTACGAGATAATTCAAGAGGAAGGATATGATCTTTCAAATATTGGTAGGTTTGACCGTATAAGGATTGACTGGTTCCTGATATATGACAAATTTGATAGGTATGCTGGGATTGAATGGTAGGGGTTAAGACATATTCCATGAGAAATTTGTAACGTTGTTGATTCTCCTTATTTTGCAAGAGAGATGCTATTATAGCCATTGCATCTGTTGCTTTATTCTCATTTCTAGGAATTTGGGTGAATGTGATTTCCTTAAAGTGTTCTTTAAATTCCTCCACTAGCTATTTGTATGACATAAGCTTATCATCCTTTGTTTGATATTCATCATTTATTTGATTAATGATAAGTTGTGAATCACCATAGACATGTAGTTCTTTGACATTCCATTCAATGGCCATTTTAAGCCCTATAGCCAATGCTTCATACTTTGCAAAATTATTGGTGCATGGAAATTGCAGTCTATATGATTTTGAAATTGTGTGTCCTTGAGGTGTAATGAAAAATATTCTTGCACCTAATCCATATTGAGTATAAGAACCATCAAAGTAAAATTCCCAAAAGTTTGTACTTATTGTCAAGATATTTGCATCAGGAAATATGATGTGCAAAGGCATGTTATTTTGTAGAGGTGCATCAGCCAATTGATCAACGATGACTTGTCCCTTGATAGCTTTCCGGTCAACATAATCTATGTCAAATTCACTCAATATCATAACCCATTTGGCTAGTTTCCCTGTCAATGTTGACTTGCTTAGCAGATATTTGAGAGGATCTATCTTTGCTATTAGTTTGACAGAATGAATCAACATATAATGTCGCAGCTTCTGAGTTGCAAATACAACTGCTAGACATATCTTTTCAATTGAGAAATAATTCAACTCATAGCCAATAAGTGTTCTGCTAATATAATAAACTGCTCTTTCTTTTCCTTCACCATCATGTTGAGCTAGGAGAGTGCCTAATGATACACTTGTTGCTGAGACATAGAGTAACAATGGTTTCCCTTTGGCTGGTGATATCAGTACTGGAGGACTCATAAGGTATTATTTTATTTGCAAAAAAGATTCTTCACATTTTAGATCCCATTTGAATGGAACATTTTTATGTAGAAGATGGGTAAATGGAAGAGATCCATCAACCAACTGAGAAACAAATCTTCTGATTGATTGTAACCTTCCTTGTAAAGATCGCAATTGACTTATGTTCTTGGGTGACTCCATCTCCATGATAGCTTTAACTTTTCCAGGATCTACTTCAATGCCATGAGCTGATATAATGTACCCAAGGAGCTTTCCAGAGGTTACCCCAAATGCACATTTCTTTGGATTTAATCTCAATTGATATCTTTCCAGCCCGTCAAAAATATTGCTTAGAATGTTCAAATGTTCTTTTCATGTGTGAGATTTTGCAAGTATGTCATCGACATAATCTTCCATGAATGTATGCATCATGTCATGGAAAATTATTGTCATAGCCCTTTTATAAGTCGCTCCTGCATTCTTAAGCCCAAATGGCATAACATTCCAGCAATATGTTCCCCACACACAAGTGAAAGTTGTTTTCTCTTGATCTTCAGGTGCGATTCTTATTTGATTATATCCTGAGAAGTCGTCCATTAATGAAAACATCTCATGTCCTACTGATAAGTCTACTACGATATCAATGTTTGGTAGTGGGAAATCATCTTTTTGACATGCTTTATTCAGATCTCTGAAATCTATGCAGACTCTTATGCTCTTGTCTAGTTTTGATACTGGTACAATACTTGAAACCCATTATGGATAAGCAACTGGTCTTATGAAACCCACTTCTAATAGTTTCTTGAGCTCAGTTTTGACAAGGAGAGCAATATGCAGATGCATCTTTCTTAGTTTTTGCTTAACAGGTTTTGCTTTTAAATCCACATTAAGATGATGCATGATAAGATCTAGGTTAAGTCCTGGCATATCTACATAAGACCAAGAAAAATTTATTTGTCTTTTCTTAAAGAATTCCATGTATTCTTTCCTCTCTCTTTTTGATAATGAGGCAGCAAAATGAAGTATTTTAGAATCTTTTGATGTATCAATGTTTACTGCTTCTGTTGGTTCTATCAGGATAGCAGATCTCTCTTGAAAATATGCAGGAAAAATGTCAAACTTTCCATCTTCTAGTACCTCAAGGAGGTTTTCACCATCAGATACACCCTTTGTTTTCTCTTTTGATTGATCTAATGTTGCCATAAAATGGTTTTCAACAATAGGTCTCTTTCCTTGTTTTATTTCACTTTTACGACTGGAAAGTTTGTCATTTCCCTGACTATGAGAAACATCACTTGATTCTGCAATGGAAGATATCTTAGGATGGATGGGTTCAACAATGTTAAGGTACACGACTAAGTCATGATCATTGGAAAAGACATTTAGTTCAGGGTTGCCTAAATTATCCCAATCAATTAGTTCAGGATGCAGAAGGGGTAAATCATTATCATTATCATCATTAGGTGTTTCAATGTTCATGACATAATAGTCATAACTTGGCGTAGAATAGGTATTGTCATAGATTAAATGTTTTTGAGAATTGTCTTTCTCAAGCGTTTCTGAATTAGTCTTAACAAAATTAATATTAGCATTTTGTAGTTCACACTCAAGTGGTTCTTCAATTGATGTTTGTCCCTTAAATGAATGGATTATATCCACATGCACATCTTTGATACTGCAAATTCCTTCTTGATTGACCTCATTTTCATTTTGGAGTTGACATATTTGTGTATATGGTAAAGTGGATTCTTTTAATAAATTTTGGCTCCTTTCAAACTCAACTTCTTCTGGACTAATAGTTAGTCCAACTTGACTATTTCTTAGCTCTTCCATGGTTCTTCCATTTCTGATCCATGTTTGTGCTTCCTATGACATTACTTCTCTGTCTTTGTCATTTCCTTTCCTTTTTGCATATGCCTCTTTTCTCTGAATTCTGAGTTTTTCTTGCCTTCTTTCTAACTTCATCTTTTGTTATGCTATAGACAAGTCTTCTTTCATGATAGCTGCTTGATCTTCATTGTGTTTTTTACTTGATGTATTGGATAAGGCATTTGGACTCCATTCATATTCATTGGAATTTGTTTCTGAAACCTGATCTAAGATTACTCCACTATACCATACTGGAATGTCGTATGGTGCAAAAAGTTCTTTGATTTCTGTCATCCCTATTTTTACTGCTTCTGGAATATCTTGTTCAAATTTTTCCTTTGTTTGTATTTTCAGAACTTGTTGACAAGATTTTTGTTCACCTTGGATGATGATCTCCTCCTCTTTCTTTTCATGTTCTTCTTTCTTCTTTTGTTTATTGGTTACTATTTTGGTCACTTGATGTAGCTTTTCTTGCCAATTTTCTTCTTTAGAAACTGATTTCTTTCTCCATTTTTGTTGTTGATGATTATGTTGCTTTTGATTAGACTTTAGATATCCTAGCCTAGATTTATCTTTTGTGGATTGTGAGTGCGGACAAATAGGTTCTGAAATACCTTGATGTTTCTTACCAATTGGTCCTTTTCCTTCATATCCCATCTTTTGCATGATTTCATATCCTTTGCCAAATTGTTTTATGGGAATATTAACTTCTGCTACAGTTGCTATAGTTTTATCTTCATCCTTGTACAACCAACCAAGAATGTCCTTGTCTTCATTTTCCTCTGCAAGAGTTCCATCACTAACAAATGTTCCTTTAAACATCTATTTTTATTTTTCTAATGTCTTCAATTTGGTATCTGTAGGCTTTCCATATGACTTAGGGGAAAGTGGAAAATTTTGCAAAGAATATTTTCCCATTCCTTCATCATTTAACTTGAGCTTTTCTTCAAAAGTTTCCCATAACTTTGCTTGAATTTGTTTGGTAGGATATACTGATTCTTTGTTATGTGGAACTCTTGTATCTTGTGTTGGCTTCAAATTATTGCAATATTGACTGGAATCTGCAATTATAGTGATTTCTTTTCCTTCATGAGGAAATTTTACACATTGATGATATATAGAAGGAATCACTTGCATCTTGTGAATCCATGGTCTTCCCAGAAGAATGTTGTAGGAGAGATTCAAATCTAAAACTTGACACAATGTATCCTTTTCCACAAGTCCTATATTTATTGGTAGCACAACAGTTCCTTTAGAAGAACGTTCTGCTTCATCATAAGCCTTGATGGTTATTTTCTTTTTTGGGTCTACTACATTCTTTTAATATCCCAAAGCTTTTATCAGACTTAATGCACAAATGTTTAAGCTAGCTCCTCCATCTATGAGAACACGTTTGACACAAGTTCTATTTATGGAGACTTCAACATGTAAGGGAGCATTATGAGGATGTTGTAAGGATGCGTCATCATTTTCAGAAAATGACAAACAATGAGGAGCTACAAGGTGTCCTACCATGTTTTGGAACTGATCTACATCCAAATCTTTTGAAACTGTTGTTTCCACTAAAGCTTTCTCCAAAATTTCCTTATACATAGGTGAAACCTTGAGAAGTTCCAAAATTGATATTTGAGCGAGTATTCGTTGTAATTTCTCTACTAAATTGTATTGTTGTGGATTGGGTGTTGGGTCTTTTGCTATACCTGGAAAAGTAACCTTTGCTTTGCTTCTCGTGATAACATTGATTGGTTCTGAAGATGGATTTTCGTTAACAATGATCACAGTTACTACATCATCATATGTATAAGTGTAATTCACTTTGGCTTTTCCTTTGTCATCTTTTACTTGGGATGATTCACCTTTGTCATAATTTGGAAGTGGAGTTTTGAAAGCCAAGTGTGATTTATTTGTCTTATGGCTGTCCACTGTAATGGTTCCATTATCGATTAGATCTTGGATAAGGTGTTTCAATCTCGGGAAATCATTTGTTAGGTGTCCTTTATTCCGATGGTAATTGCAAAAATGATTGTCATTCCACCAATTGGGCTTGACTAGTGGTTCATAATTTCTTGCTTCTAGCAAAACAATCAATTTGTTAGCAAGCAAAGTTTTTAGAGCTGATTCCAAAGATTCTCCAATGTTTGTGAATTTCCTCCATGGATTGGAGAAAAAGGACTTAGCTTTATTATTTTCTGGATTGTTATTGCTTGGGATTTGACTTGATAGATTGAAAATTGGTTGTTGTTGTTTTATAGTACTATTATCATCATTCCCTTCATTGTTGACATTCCTATTCTTTGACCAGAACTTGGGTTTGTCATTGTTGTTGTTGTTGTTGTATGTATTATTATAAAATTTTAGTTCTCCTTTCTTTACCATTGCGTTCTCTATTTTTAGACCATTCTCGATCATTTTGGCAAAAGAGGGAGGACATTGCATCCTTAGTCGATAACTCATTTCACTGATAAGATTATCAATGAATATGTCCATTTTTTCTTGATCAGGTACATCTCTGGGATACCTATTAAACATGCATTTCCATCGTTGCAAGAAAATCATAAAGGATTCACCATTCTTTTGTTTAAAATTGCAAAGATCCAGCATTGTTATTTCATTCCTTATATTATAGGAGTATTGTGAAATAAACCTATTCACAAGTTCTTCAAAGGATTTGATTCCGAATAGTAATCTTGAAAACCACTCCATTGATTGTCCATTTAAACTCCTAGGAAAAAGATGCATAAGGTAAGTTTCATCATGAGCAAATTCCATGCTCATAGTACAAAACTCCCTAATGTGATCTTGAGGATCAGAATTTCCATCGTATTTGTCATATTTAGGAATCTCGCAATGTTGCAGAAATGGTATCATATTCAGATTTTTATCAAAAGGATATGGGCATATATCTTCTAAAGAATATTTCTTGGAGCTTGTCCCATTTTGCATGTCTTGTATCTTTTGTTGTAGAGTTTGTATTTCTTGAGTAAGGTTTGATAATGGATTATCCATATAGTTTCTCCTTGTTTCTTCGTGAGCTCTCTTATCACTATGCTCTTTTATTTTGTCATCCTTCTCTTTCCTTATTTTTTCATTGCTTTCTTTGTTCACATCTTCATTATTTGGCTCATCTGTGTTTTGGGTGTTACTTGCCTCCACATCTTGTTTCAAGCTTTCTATGTTAAAGTCCTGTGGTAGTTTAGCTCCAGATTTTGCCAACATCAAGAGATATTTTTTGTTTTTGTTTTGCCAACAATTTTTCCATTAGCCTATCAAATTTGAAATCTCTCTCAAGGTCTCTAGTGGTGCTATTGACTGCTTCCTCATCAACAATGGTAAATCCAAAAGTGTGGAATATAGGAGTATCTTTTTCCTCCATTTGTTGTTGCTTTCTAAGTTGCTCATGTTGGGCTCTAGTCCAAACTAGCATGTGATTATTTCAATGTTGTTGAAATTTCCAAAGGAAAAAGTCAATAGGTGATTATTGGTTTAGGAATATATGCTTTGTTGATCTTACCACTATTGTTTGTTCATTGGGATAAAGCATCTCTTTGTTGAAAGGCACATCTTTGTAAAGCTTCACCGTCAAATTCTGTGCCGTAGCCACATAAGTAGTGATGAAAATGGTGTAGAAATGTCCTATGTTTCAATAAGATCTTGCGATTGATATACAAGAATCTTATCCTTTTCTGAGTAGCTTTGTAACTGGGTTTTCTTTTCTTAAGGTGATACTTAAGAGTCATATAAGCATTTGACAATTTACAAGTTTGTTTGATTCCAATGTTGGTGCAATTTTGGTTTTGATATGACCTATGTTCAAAATAGGAAAGATATATCCAAGATTAGCAACCTAGTATAGATTTGATCAAGCTTCGTGATAGAGGATTTGATTATCCTGATGAGAAACTTGACAAAGATGTTGATTTTTGCACTTAAGATGGTTGAATCGATAGCTTGTTAAATGTTGATGTTTATAGAACCTTTTGAGTATAACCTGTTGGATTGGTAACCTAGTTGTTTGAGCTAGTTTGAAAAATATATGATGGTTTAGAGACAAACCTACTTCAAGAATTATTTTGATACTGACGTTTTGATAGTTTGATTTTGATCTAGTATTTTAAGTGTTGGAAAGCTTTTTGTATTACCCTTTTGATCAAACTTTTTCAGCAATTTGTTGGATTTTTTTTTTCACTTGTAGATGATAATTTTTTCAAATTTTTACCATTTGAAACATGATACAAACATAGAAGACACAATGTCTAATAAACAAAATGCACAAGCAAGTACAATTCCTATGGTAGGCTGAGACAATAGTTGTTGAATCTCACATGGGGTTTCCCCCGAGGCTATGCTATTTAAAGCAGATATTTAGATGCTTGACCCCACTAGCTCCACCCTCGACACTCACTTATTCAGGGTAGCCAAGCACCAGTTTCCATGAAAACTCCCCATGGCAAACTTTATATCTCTACTAGGAACCCTATGTATGTGAGCCACTTCAGAGGTCTGACCTCCTGCGCCAACAACTACAATGATTTTGGCAAGTAGTACATGTGGTTTTTAGTAAAGGCTTCCGGTCATGTGGCCATACATGCGACACTTTCAGCTCTGTAAATAAAGAAGGTTCCCAACCTATAGAGGTTACGCTCCATAGGGTTTATGGGGAAACATAGTGTCGGTATGAACTTATCAGCACATGTTGTTTGGGACTTTCGTCACAAACATGATTTATTTATAGTGGATTGTAAGGGCTCAGTATTAGCCCGTTTCCACTTTAGGTCATTCCCCTCTCACTGGTCCCCACAAGGCATCTCAGGAAGGTAGGCCCTCTAAAGGATTTAATTGCTTGAAAGTAAAGAAAGCGTAAAAGAGCGGATTTGGCTTTTTGGTCACCCAATTAAGAGAGAGCATATACCTACCACTTTCAAGACACAGAATACAAGTGTTATTTTTATCCTTTTCAAAGCAATTATTGGCTAAGTCCTATTTGGAGATGTTGCTCCAACAAGCATGGTGTTCATTTTAGCCTTTTTAAAAGTCTATGTGTAACTATTTTTAGAGAAAATACTAAAAATGCAAGTTGCATGCTGCCAATTCATCCTCTTAGTTAAAATAGATGAATAAGATATGATATATTACTTCCCAAATGAAGAATTTTAATTAACTAAATGATGAATTACATAAAATTTGCCTTAAATGCCATCCTACATATGCATGTTAGTAATCTGAAAAATCTGATTTCTTGGACATTCAGACCTGTAAGAAAATTTTGTCAGTTTTATGAACAGAAGCGCTAATCTAACATATGCGCTGTCTTTTTGCTCAAAAGTGCTAACCTGCAGATCATAAGCACTAACCTAGACTACAAAAGCGCTGCTCTATGGATACAAAAGTGCGATTTCTTTGACATATGCACTAACCAAGGGCACAAATGCGTGAACCTGTAATACAAATGCGTAGACTCTAAGACAAAAGCGCTAACCTAGAATGCTCATGCGCTAACCTATGTTGCAAATGCGCTAACTTGCAGAACAAAAGCATTGTCAGAATTCACACATACGTGAATCTGCATTACAAATGCATTAATTTAACTATTTGCGAGATTTTTAAAAGTATATGCGAGGTTTATGAGCCCCACGGTGGGCACCAAAATGTGTGAGCTTGAATTTCATCCTTAGAATGCTACCTGTAATAAGTTAGTTTCACAAAATACAAATGGAAATGCATACAAGAAATCCAAATTCAACCAATGAAACTACATGAAATATATATTAAAATAAAACATTATTTTACCTTCATGGCTTATGTCTCATTGTGTCCTAACTCCACTATTCTTGGTTGCAGATGGTGTGCTCTCAGACAATGCACTAATGGATTCCAAGATGGCATATGAAGAATGGACTGATAACTTGTAGTTAATTGATGCTATGATATGCAAATACTACATGGTTATGCTAAAATGATTATGCTAAAATGCTATATGATATTTGCTATTACTATTTGCTATTTTCTTCAAAAAATCATGGATGCATATGATCAATTTGAAGACTAACTCTCTCTCAACCGAAGCTCTTGATTTATAGACCTTGAGAGGATTAGATGATGTGGCTCAAATCAACAGTCATGATTAGATCTACAGATTTGGATGGCTATGAGCAAAGGTGAAGGTTGAGAGAAAGGGGGAAGGAGAAGACAAGTGTCACTCATCTCACCTTGACTGGGTTGCTGATTGAGAGAATTTAGGGATGGTTAGAGAATATTTAGGCATGATAGGACAAGTGGACTCCAGTCCTTCCTAAGATGTAGGGGGTGCTGGGGAAAATATAGGAAATGGTTATGAAATATGTGTACGTACACAATTTTCATTAAGTTTGGAAGTTGGAGATAAATGATAAATTAATATTTAGATATATTAATTTCCTTAGCCACATATTTGATGAGTTGGCAAAGGGAAGATGAAGTGGAGATGGAGGGTGAGTTGGAAAAGGGATCAAATAATTTAAGAATTATTTAATTTTTTGAGACTATAGGATAGGAGAATAACTATTAAATATTAGATATTTAATTGTTTGGAGGAGATAATTAAATATTAGATATTTAATTAACTTGGTTAATAGGATAATTAAATATTAGATATTTAATTAATTAGAGGAATAGGATAAATGAATTAATTAATAAAATATCAATTAATAGAAAGACATGAAAATGAATTAAATAAATTAATCTTTTCAAATTAACTATTTAATAGAAGAATAATTATTAAATAAATATAAAATATTTATTTAATTACTCATAGCCAAGTTTTATGTGTATATAAAAACCATTCAAAAGCACATAGGGAATGGAATAAATCCTATAATATATTCTCTTTGAATTACTCAATCCATAAGGACACTCACCCGTGAGCAAAAAGTGAGTCATTTCTTGTACCCAGTTAACAAGAGGAAAATGAGCAACTGTTGGATCTTGATCTGGAGGGCTAAGACAACCTTTTCTTCACTTTCTTAACTGTTGTTTGTGTGATCAACAAGATTCTCACACGTTCACTTACCTCTTACCAGCTTGGTGACCTTGATATCCACATCAAACTCCATCACCTTAGTCACCCAACTAGCTCTCTTATCATTAAAATCCTTGTTGACCAAGAACTCTTTAACTGAAGGGTGAGAAAGCATCAACTTAATCCTATTGTTAGACATAATATGCTTACACTTTTTCAAACTTCTAACAACATCAAGAACATTATTTTCAACAAAAGAATACTTCTCTTCATAGTCCTTAAGGCCTTGACTGAAAAAGGATAGGGGATGCCCTAAACCATGTTCATTTTCTTGAACCAGCATAGCTAAAATGTTGTCAATGCTGCCATAAGCATACAAAATAAAATCTTTTGAGAAATTTGGGTTCAACAAGGTAGGAGAAGCTCCAAGTGCTCCTTTTATGAGCTCAAAACTCCTCTTTTTATCCTTAGACTAGCTAAAAGGAACATTCTTGTTCAACATAGAGCTTAAAGGTTTTAATAATTCTACAATATCCAGAATAAACGTCCTAACAAAATTAATCCTACCCAAGAAGCTTTGCAAGCCCTTCTTGTGAGCTAGTAGGGGAAAAGATAGAATAGCACTTACCCTCTCTGGATCAATTGTTATGTCTTCCTTAGACACCACATAACCCAGTAACTTACCCTCATGAACAACAAAAACATATTTCTTTGGGTTAAAGGATATACCAAACTTTCTGCACCTCTCAAAGATCTTCCTTAGATGAGCTAAATGTTTATTTGAATTTGTGGAATAAACAATTATATCATCCAAATAAACAAGTATAAATTTATACATTAAACCTTGAAATACCATATCCATGGCACGTTGAAAAGTAGCACCAACATTCGACAGACCAAATGGCATTTTCTTATAAGCCATACTTCCCCATTTGGTTGTGAATGTTGTCTTGAACTAATCTTCCTCCTTTACTAAGACCTATTTATAACCTGAGAAGTCATCTAATAGAGAAAATATCTCAGAACCAACAACAACTTGTAGGATCTTCTCCATGGAGGGTAGTGGGTATCTATCTTTAAGGGAGGCCCTATTGAGGTCTCTTAAATCAACACAAAGTTTGATTTCACCATTCTTTTTTCTGACTGGGATGAGGTTTGACACCCAGGAAGTGTGTTTGATTGGGAAAATAATGTTGCTCTCAATTAGTTTATTAAGTTCTTTGACCATTAGGGGCTCAAGCTTGGGGTTAAGAGGCCTCTATTTTTGCATCATGGGTTTAGCATTTGGCTCAAGCTCTATGGTATGTTGGGCAATGCTAGGATCAAAACCTTTCAAAATAGAATATTGCCAAGAAAAAATGTCACTAAAGTCTTGTCAAAGAAGTATAAAAGCATGTCTTTCTTCTAAAGTACATACCTTGCCAAGCTTTAATAGCTTGTCTTTGAAAATCTCAACTTTTTCATAATGCTCTTCTTTAATATGCAAGTAGGATTTTTCTTTTCTCAGCTAGTCATCCTCATTGAAGATTAACTCCAATGTGACCAAACCTTTAGGTAGCTTGTTTGATTTCAGCTGTGTGATCTGATCTTCATACTGTTGTTTGAATTTCTCTTGATTGGCATTTGAGAACTCTACTTCTTCCCTTAAAAAAATTATATTCTACTAATCACTATCAAAAACTTGTCAATGATCAACATTGTTAGGAATAGAGGATCTAAAAATCCCTTTAACATACTGTTGTTCTTTAGTATTCCTGATATCACTGGGAATATCATACTACGCTACTACTGCAACAAGTCTATCAACATTCGTATTAAGGTTTCTAGGAATAAACAATAGATTAAAAGCTTGAAAATCCTCAATGAGATCCCATACACTATGTTTATAAGACTTCAAAAGCTCATTTTTTGTAGTATGGAGACCTTCTTACCTAGTTGACAATCAGTTCACTGTGACCATACACCAGCTGATACCCCTCTTCTTTTCCCACTGTAGACCATGAACTAAGGCCTCATACTTAGTTGTGTTATTGGTGCAGCTGAAGGAAAACCTAAAAGTTGCATAATACTTATAATTATTACGGGAAAATAGCATACAACCACCACCACCACCATTCTTACTTCTCGACCCATCAAAATAGAGCTTCCAAAGCTCATATTGGTGTTGATTATCTTGTTATCTTGCATTATTTACCAAGTTTGGAAAAACATACCCTTGCTCATGAAACATATTAACTCCAAGGCTTACTTCATCCATGTTCTTGAAGGGATCTTCATCAAGATTTTTAGCTGCCCACTCATCTAGAGTAATGTTAGGAATATCATCAGTAGGGGTATTTGGATCATGCGGGATAGGCTGATCTTCTTGCTCGTGGATGGCCAAATTGGCATTAGCAGCACTAGGGACATATGGTTCTATGTGATCATTAGTCAAGGCTTCAGATTTGATGTAACTCTAGTCCCATACCTTGTCCTAAAGAATATATGTGACCAATCAAATGACAAATAACCCCCCAACTTGGTTGTGAAGTCTCTTGATAGGTAAATTACAAAATAGGCTGGTAGGTCTATCACATATGCATCTTGCGGAATTGCAAAATTGGGGCAAGCATGGAGGGTAAGACTCAAATTTTTAATGACTCCAATAGTATTTACAACAATCCCATCTAATTTAACTACATCCTTATTCAATGTCTCATAGGTTAGTCCTAATTGGTCTACTAATTGCTTTGGCATGACTGAACTACTTGCACCTAAATCTATCATGCAGTTATGTACTAGGTGTTGGCCAATGGTTAAAGTAACATAGAAGGGGGGTGGCTTGATTACCTTGGACTGTTTTAACTAATCTTCACTCTTTTTTTGAGGCTTATTGGTAAGAACAACCTTAGAAGCTTGCTGATTGGAAGACTGAGTAGTCAAAGAAAGGTTAGACAAAGCATCATGTAACAAATCCTTTTGCTTGAGTGGAGCTAGGGAATCTCAAATTGACACATTGACATGAGTTTTCTTCAATTGATCCAAAAAAATTAAAATTAGTCATACTAACCTTCTGTTGTCCTTTAGTAATAGTAGTGTCTTTTTTCACTTGTGTTGGCCGAGGTTGGCCTTTAGGCTAATCTTTAGTCACCACAGGCTATGATCTCAAAATATTTTGAGTATTTTGAGATGAAGTATATCCCACTTGACCTTAAATACTTGTAGAAGACTAATTATTGCCTTTGTCAGTCTGTTGTCCCATATCAACATCCATTTTCTTAGATCTTGTGTTGGCTGCTATAGAGGTATATGACTGACTTTGAGGTTGATTAACCCCACAAAACTCCTCACCTTGCCAGTTCATCAAGGTGACATCAAGGCTACCTTGTTCCATGGATGCATATTGTTGTTCATTAACTTCTTGAGATGAATTTATTGGAACAACAACATTGTTTTGCACCATCAATACCTGATTCAACATGCCATTGGAGCATGTAGACTGGTTATTTGGCTAATTACAAGGAAACCACCAATCATAATCATCTACTAAATTGTTCTTGACTGGAGCAATGTCCCTTGAGGAGCTGGGTGTATTGGGATTATACAACTGAAAGGGCCTTTGGTTTCCATTCCTCCTTTGAGGTGGAGGATTAGGTTGGTAAGGGGCATGATAAGGAGCTTGGAAAGGAATTTACATAGTTTATAATGATAAATTAAATAAATAGTTGACATTAATATTTAATATTAATAAGAGATTTTATATTATTGATTAATTATTTATTAATTTATGATTATTGGATATTTATTATTTATTAATTTGGGTATTTGTTTAGACACCCTTGGTTATTTAATTAATGGGATTTTATATTTAATTGTGCCCATGGTTTAATTTATCCTTGGTTGTTTATATATTATTTACTCTTTTATCCTATTGGGTCAATTAAATATTATATTATCTACCTACCCTATTTTACTATTAGCTGTGAGTTTGGGGTAAGTTGATTAAATAATATTTTATTATTCTTACCTTGGTATTTGGAAAGGGTTGGTAAGAAATATATTTTTATGTAATATTTTGATTGGCTGACATTTTCCTATAGTTTTCCTTTGATTTTCTATTTATTTGATTTCCTGTGCATTATGTTGGGCTGGCTTTTTGGAAGAAATTTCGCATTATTGATGCTTGGGTTTTGGATTTGGATTTTGGAGTTGCTTGTTGCAACTTGGATTGATTTGGCTGAGCTTTGGATTGGATTTCTCTGCAACAGATTTCATAGACCTCTTCTATTTTTCCAAGTCAGAGGACTTTACCTATACCTTTACAATTCTAAAAGATTGTTTTCTCCGTGATTGTATTCCGAAAGTTTTGGGAAATATTTTGCATGCAGATTAAAAACTATAGTTATACTATTTGGTTGGCAGGTGTATGTATTTAGTTGTGAATTTGCATGATTGTTTTGTCGTGAATCGCTTTAGAGATGGTTCTGTATTTTAGTTTCTTTCTCTATAATTGAGTTTACAGGGAACTCTTTTTATTCTCCATAGTTTGAGTTTGTTTTTGGATCTAGCTTGGTTCTTTGATTTTATTTCTTCCTAGCATCTCTGTCTATGGTATTTTTGGCATTTATTTTAGCCTCTGTGATTTATCTTGCCTTGTTGAATTTTCCGCTCTTCATCTAAGTTTTTGGCAAATGCGCTATTTTTTTTCTCAAAAGCGCTATTTTATTTTATAGATGCAGTAATTTGTTTGTCTAAAGCGCTATTTTATTGTGTGAATGCGCTATCTCTTGATGAAAATGCTAATGCATTATGTAAAGGCGTTGTAGAGAATTATAAAGGCGATATAGGGATATGTATATGCATTGAAAAAATGTATGAAGGCGTTGTCTCAATTATCTTATGTGCTATTTAAGACTTAATAAAGGCATTATTCTGCATATTTTGACTTTTGTCCCTGATTTTGATGTCTTAATCAAATTTTTAGGTTTCTAGTCTATTTTTATTATCTGTCCAGAGGCTCTGCTAGTGTGTTTTGAGCACCCTGAGGTATACCAGGACTGTATTGTTGATTTTAAATTGATCTTTTATGTGTTTGATTATTAATTGACTATCGCCTTTTGGCAAATTAAGTGAGATGTGCTATGCCTTGCTGTTATTATTCTTTGGTCTCATTTGGTTGATATTATGTTCATGATGTGTGTTCCATGTTGTTTATATGGATAATGACATATGCTATTAATGTCTCATGAGTTTATGATTGATTGAGTAACCTTGGTTATCCGAGTGATGTTGCATTGAGAGCCCTTGTTCTTATTGCGTATGTTTACTTTAAGGCCTAGGTGCATGGTTAGGGAGAGTGGGATTCCATGAATAAACTCCTAGGATTCCTTTTTGATTGGAGTCGGGGTCTAGACCGTTTGGATGGCTCATTGGAGGTTTATTGTAATAATCAAGTGATAACATAATAATTAATCTTAGGTGGACTGGGTAGTATTAAGTCATCTAAATAAGATAAGAAATGTGTTTGTGGTGTCCCATCTTGTGGATTGGAAGACAAAAGTGAGGTGGTAGATCCGATAACTGGATAAACCAAACTCCCTTGATTTCCTCAAAGGTTGAGACAATTTTGCATGTGTATCATGGACGTCAAGCTAAGTTTTAGGATATCCTTATTGGTGATAACATGTGATGACACTCTTCCCTACATGTTGGTTCTAGTTCCTTATGCTTTGTATTGTGATGCCTCTGGATGTCCTTTTGGTGGATTATGTGATGCCTTGTGGTCTTGGAGTTGTTTCATCTCTTTGGTAGTTATATGTCATCCTAGATCTAGAGTGGTGAGTGGGTTCTTGTGTCATCTCGTAGCATGGGGGGTGGTTCCTTTGGTTCCACATGGTCAGGTGGTTTGATGCCTTCTTCCATTGGGATATTCTTCATCAGATGCTCTTGTGTGCATGTGGATCTCTTATCTCTTCATCTATGGATGGATACTAGTAGTCGATTGATGTATATGATTTACATGGCATATGTTTGTGTTAGACTATTGATATAATTGTATTTGTAATTATGAGTTATGCTCCTTGATGCAATCGAATATTGTGTGGTAGATAGTATAGTAGTGGACATATTGATGTATCATATGTACTTTGGATATTGATTCATTAATGAAAATAACGGTATTGGATATATTGTTATGCATTTGGTCTCATGTATGGGAATAGGAACATTTAGTATTGGTTTTTTAAAATGAACCTAATGGGATGGTTAATGTATGAATAGAAGATGAATGTATTCATATAGTAAATGATCATATATGCGTGGAAATGATAAATAATGCTAGAATTTAATATGCATTAGATCATGGTGGTAATTGTGTTATCATGTCTATGATGAGATGCTCTTGGCTAGGCTATGTTATATGCTTGGATTAGGTAATGGTATTAAGATACCTTAAAGAATGTTATTGATGTATATAATTGTGTTTATTTCAGCTTGTGTTATGTTCTCTTGTGAATATGCTCGTGATTGATTATGTCTTTATCTTGTTAATGAATGTTAATGCACTTGATTAGTTAATTGTTATGTTTCATTAGTAGATGTTTAAAAAAATATATATCTCTAATTGCTTGTTAGATAGTTGCATTTCTCTAGGGTATTTTGGCGAGCATTACAAACTTGGAAACATATGAAGCTAGGGATAACTATGATCACATGGGGAAATTGAAATCCATAATGCCAAACACTTCTCCTAGTCATGAAAAGCATTGGAAGATTTTTGGGTTAATTTCCAAAATAATATTGGGATAAGAAGAATCAATTACTATAGGTTAATCACCTTCTAGATGAGGGCCTTTGAGGCAAAGGAGAATATCCAAAATAATTTTTTAAAGAATGGGGAGGTATTGGATCCGATATATGATGAGAAAAAGATTGCTCAAAGACCACTTACTCCAATAAGGTGGCCAGAAAAGAAGAATACAAACATTAAGGTGATCACTAATAAAGTCATCCAAAGGACTCTAGAAGGGATTAATATAAGGCTACCTAGAGCCAAATATAAGAGGAGACATTAGTAAAGGGACAAGGAAATCCACAATCCTCCAAAACTACAAAAGAATATCAAAGAAATAAAAGACGATAGAAGAGGACAAGGGAAGAAGACGAAGAAGAGGAGATGGGTCATAAAGAAGGTGCAAAATTAATAGAATAGTTGACCAAGAAGTTGAGAGAGTCACAAATTGTGAAGAAGGCAATAAATGAAGGGGTAGCCAAGGGGTTATCAACACTAGTGTAAGCCTCTACTACTCTTGTAAGAACATCACTAGGTATGAGACCAAGAAAAGGAGAAAAAGAATAACAAGCTCTAAATGTCACTGGAGCTCCTTCCTCACAAAGATGACAAACCAAGAAGAGGAATCCTCCACAAAATAAACAACCACCTCCACTTGCTAAAGACAAAACATCTAAGCCTCTTAAGGATTAAATAGAATTCCAAACAAATGAAGGAGAATGCTCTAAGGACATAGAGTTGATGAAGAAGTAGGGCGAGGCCAAATTCCAAAGGTCCATGAATAGATAAGGGAAGAAGAAGAGCATGTCCCTCCTCAAAAAGTTGCAATTGTACAAGTCACTCCTAAAGAGAAAAAGAATGAAGATTCTAATATGACTCAATAGGAGCAATCTCATCAAGTTTTTATAGGAGATAATGAAAAGGCGCCTTCAGATGTAGAAGCTCCTATCATAGAACTACAATTGGAAAAGACTCAAAAGCAAGAACAAAGCCAAGATTTTGAAGGGGATAAAGGAGAAGAAGAACAAAAGAAAGGAGAACATGAGCACAAAAAGGGGGTTTAGGAAAAGAAAATAAGTGTAGATAAAGGCCTTGAATCTTTGAGAATGGAACCTAAAAAATAAGATCAAGTAGAATTAATAAGGTATATAGAAGAGAAATAAAGGAAGGAAAGGAAAGAGTTGGCTATGTTCCAAGTGGACTCTTAACAACATCAAACACCCCTCCCTTGAAGACATTCCCTCTAGAAGAATTGAGGTCGATAGAACTGGACAACAAGAAAATGGTTTAGATAAATACAAGTCTACTAATACAGAGGATCCATCAACAAGTATGGGAGCCCCTTCACATGCTCCAACATGGATAAATATGAATTTTGAGAAGATAAGGAAATCCATAATAAAGAAAATAAGCTTGCAAGAGGTAATAGTGGTGGTAGATACTCCAAGCAAGCACAAAAGGGAAAGGAATTTATATGCCACCTCTATAAATGACAAAGGAGAAACAATAGCCATCATCGCCACCTCTACTGTAATAATGATAATAGGGATCTATCTCCCTCGTATTACAAAATAACCCAAGTTAATTTGGGAAATCAAACTATATTACGAGAACTTGCTTCATTTGATGTAGTTGCAAAGACTCTTAAGTCTAGAATGCAAAATATATTGATTCATTATATGTTATGAAGGACATGGTAGAAGTGATGGAATCTTGGGGTAGCCAAAAAATAGGGAATATTAGGTTATTTTTATTAAATCCTATGACATTTATGAGGAGTTAAATAAGATTGAGGTAGAGGTGGTTAATTTGGCCAACAAATGGGATAAATATATCCCTAAGTATGATAAACATATAGAGTTATTAAAGAAAATAAGGGAGCTAGATGCAAAGTAAATTTATCTTGGGAGTGTTGGCATTTTGGTGCATTTTGTATGACCGGTGAATGAAATGGTTGTCATTGTTGGCAACATCATCTTCTAAGTCTTCATAGTCCATCAGTAAAGAAGTAAAGAATACCCGGTAAAGAACAAGAGTTCTTATTCCTATCGACAATGAGTAGACCAGTATACAAAGGTTAATCAAATAAGGAGAGTATAGACCGGCTAAGCAATGTGTAAATAGGGTAAGCAGAGTGTAGACTGACTAAGAAGTGAGTAGACCGACACACAAGAGGTCAACCGGCTAAGCAGTGAACAAATCGGTACATAGGAGGATAATCGCCTAAGTAGATAATAGACCAGTATACAGGAGGTAACCGGTTATGCACAATTTGATCGGTACTCCACCATAATAGGAGTCTCAACTGACAGACCAGGAAACATCCAGTTGAAATCCAGTTAAATTGGTAGTCTTCTCCAGTAAACCGATGAACTTATCAGCATGAATGACTATCTTGACCGATATACCTGGAATGATTTCTAGAGAGTGATTTATGGTGCAGTAACATAATTTTGAATCTGATGTTTTGGAGGCAAAGTTGGCATTAGAACCAAAGGCTAATATATTCACACAATTCATTCAAAAAAGGTTGTTGTTCATGTGAAAAGAGATCAGTGAAAGTGAACACAGGGGGAGCAGAATAGAGTATAGCAGATATAGGTATGAATCAATGAAGCTCAGAGAGTTTTTTAGTGGCGAATCTTCACCAATTGGTGAATTCCACGTATTTTTACATTTTTTTTAAGAAAATGGCGAATAGTCTGGGGCAACATAGTGGTCAAATCACCCAAAATTTCAGGGTTAACGATGCATTGTATTCTGGCTTTGCTTTTGCCCACATACCATTCTACATGCATTCCTGTAATATTCACCTAGAATCACTCGGACATGGGTATTAGATCACCTTCGTTATTCGCCAGAAATAGTAAAACAACCACGTACCTAGGACCTAATTCGCCAATGGTAAATTAAATGTTCATTTCACGCATTGAACAAATTCACCAATATCAATTAAAACATTATAAGTATTCGAGGACCCATTTCACCTCGCTTAAATTAAGATGCATTTTGAAACACCCGCGCAATTCACCAAAAATGCAACCATGGATTGATATAAGTATACTCTTTCTTACAATTTCTTCGTGTTTGATTAGTAAATTTGGGAGCTCTTGATTTGCATTCCGCAATTTGAGTTGGAACGTCAAAGTTAATTATAGGGCAGAGGGCCAAAGTTACAATCCTGCAACACAGGCCTAGGCATTCCTGATTCCTGAATCAGAGAATTGAGAAGGCATAAAGGTGAGTAATCATTTCTTCATACTTGATAGTATTAGTTTTAACTTTTAATTCATAGTGAGAGGTCAAGACTCAAGATGTGACTGTCAGACATGGGTGAGACTCCTCAGGGTGGTGAAGGGATTGAGATGTCAGACAAGGGTGAGACTGAGACTCCTTGGGGTGGTGAAGGGATTGGGATGTCAAAGAAGGGTAAGACTCCTCAGGGTGGTGAAATTGAAGGGATTGGGAGGCCATCAAAATGCCCAAAACTTAAACTTAAAGATACTACCATAAAGTCTTTCTTTGGAATTGGCAAAGTTTCTAGTCCATCAACTTTTGCAGTTGCAGAAGCCATTCACAGTAGCTCACCACCACCACAAGGTGGGATTATCATTGAGTTAAATGCATAAAATGAGGATGACAATACCGACATGGCAGAAGATGTTCTAAGGGATACACACAATGAGATAATTCACTCGGATGCAAATGCTAGTACTAAAGATGATGTTGGTAGGAAGAAAAGAAAAAGGAAAGTAAAATTGGGGCGAGAGTGGGAGATGACAAGGAGTTTTAAGATTGATTGGGTAGAAAAGTACCCATTCATTGAACTAGTCCCAAACAATGATGAATAACCAATAGAATGCAGGTGTAAGATTTGTAGCTGGAAAACTAAAAGAGAGAAGAAGATGGAGCTAAAGCTTGACACCATAGAAAAGCATATTGGTAAGGTTTATGAAAAATAGATCATAGATAGAAAGGAAACACCAATAGTAAGATGGAAATCAAAGGAAGAATGTCTTCATGTTAAGTATGCCGCAGAATATGAAGAGCATAACCATAAAATGACACTAATTGGTAATAGTGGATTTGGAAATACAATCAAGGCTGGGCTTGAACATGCAGCGAAAGATGCAAACCTGGCAAAGACTATTCAGATGAGTGTTATTTTTCATATTCTATCAAGAGGGCGTCCTATGAAAGATTTCCTAGAATTTAGTAATTTATTATCTTTTTTGAATGTTCCTCACTATCCTATGTCACATTGGTCAATAAATGCTGGATGGGAAAAGGAAAACTATCTTGCTGAGGTGGAAAAGCAAAATTTACAAGAGAGTGTAAAAGATTCAAATTTCATTTCATTATCCATAGATGAAGTTACTGTGATAGATAACACTTCTTGGGTTTGTATGCATGTGTATATTGTAAAAGAATACATCCGCTGAGCTCATCTACTCTGTGTTCGTAAAATGAGAGGCAATTCAATAGCAGAAAATTTATATTTGGAAGTTAAGAAAGCTTTGAATGAAATTTCTGGTATGGATGACTTAACAATTGCCAAGAAGTTGGTGTGTGTTGAAGCTGCAGTAATGCAAGGTCAAAGGACCGGTCTTTATGCAAGATTACAAACTAGTATTGTACCATACATGGTTGACATTCACTGCATGGCCCATCAAATGAATTTAGCATATAGAATTGTAAGCAATTTCCCTACAATGTCAAAAGTTGAAGATCTGGTCCACAAGCTCCACTCATACTTTTGTCAAAGTCCTAAACATTTTGCAGAATTTCAGATTTTTGCTAAGGGAGTAACAATAGGAAACAAGCTTCTTAGCGATGTTGAGACCAGATGGATCTCCTTGCATGGACCAGCAGAACGAGTTCTAACAAAATATCAATCCTTGATCAGACTAATGTATGATCAATGCCTCACAGTAGACAAAGCTCATGATCTCTTACATAAGTTAAGTGATATAGAGACTCTGTTAACTTTAGCTAGTCTTCTCCCCATGCTAGATTCAATGAACGAACTTGTTAAGAAATCCCAAGACAGAACTATGTATATCAATGAGTATAGCACTCTACGTAAAATGACATGCTTGATCCTAGATGGTCTATATTCAGATCTAATAGGGCGAAGCCCAAATTTTTTTAGGTGGCAGATAATTACAGATTTGAATCATGCTGAATTTTTTTTACATTTCAATACAAAAAATGAGTTATGTGTCTTTGTAAAAGGATTTCAGATACCAATGCACCAATCTAAGACAAGCAAGCGAGGCAGAGCACTACCAGTTAAAAAGGAAGATTTTGACAGGATTGTTAAATTTGTTAGTGATAATTTGAATTCTATTGCATATGAACTTTCAACTAAGATTCATGAAAGATTCCCTCGAAAAGAAATACTTGAAGCCATGGGTTGTGTGTATCCTCAATTTTGGCATTCAATTGGAGATAATCCAAATGACGCAAAGGTGTTTCATAAAAAACTAGAGGAATTGATATTGACATTTTCAAAAGATGCATATTGCAATGGACAGTCGATAGAAGGAATTTTAAATTTAGATCACTTAAAAAACAATGTAAACATTTTGCATTGTTTATGAAACAATAGTTGGTTGACTTGGAGAATCCATTTGAACCTGGATCAATCACAAGGCTTTGGAAAAGGATAGATCAAAGTGAAGCATTGCGTATTGCAATACCAGAATATTTGAAACTTGCTTATTTATGTCAAACAATGATATTGGGGTTGGTGGAAGATGAGAGATTTTTTAATGCATTAGGGCTTTTGAAATCAAAGATTAGAAAAAAAATTAGACAAAAATTTGGAAACTTGCTTGAGGTTGTTTGTAACTTAGTATAATGTTAGAGATTTTCTATATGATATGGCACTGGCAATCTGGAATTCCATGCGTGAAAGATGAGGGTTGTGAAACACTTTAAAAGCTAGTGGTGCTACTGCTAGTGCTAGTGGTGAGACAAATGATGGATCACAGACTCAGAGTCAGCATGAAGATGAATTTTTTTTTGAATACCCGACTCAGAATGAAGATGAACCTGTTAGTACTAGTCAGTTTTTAGATCTTGAGTCCATTTGGGATATAGAATAATAGAAGCCTCAGACTGAGTCACTGAAGTGAATTAGCAGTCAGCCTATAGGTATTTATAATTATACTACAGTTCTTGAGTCATATTTGTGAGAGTTGATAAGTACAACACCACAGGAGCCCAAATGATCTCTGCAATCTGAATAACCTATTACAAGGAGAAGCAAGGAAGCAAATAGCAAAAAAACCAATACACAGAAAATATGTTCAAAAGGATGAGAGCTCAATATTCACAAAATGTGTAATGTGATAATTCTTACAATACAAAGAAAAGAGATAACCTCTAATAGGTCAAGAAACCCTAAAAAGGAAAACCTAGGCTTGCACATAATAATTAATAAAAGAATTAATTATTATGCACCTAAAGTTAGCTTAAGTGTAAAAGAGATAAAGGGAACTTAACTAATTAAACAAATATTATTTAATTAATCAAGTAAAGACCCGATTACTCTAACACCTCCCCTTAAGATAGACTTGGGGAGAAGCTAAAACCTAGAATAGCTACTGAAAGTAGGAAAGATGGGTCCCGACAACAAGGCCTGATTAGGTACCCAAAATACAACCAAATCTCTATGAACTGGAAAAATAGAGAAAACCACGTGGGAAAAAAACTCTACTCCAAACAAAGATGGAAAAGGCAAGAAGAAGGGCTGAGAAAGCCTCCAAACAAGAATGTTCCAAAAAGGTAGGAACAAGAGAAGATCAAAAGAATCACTGAAGCATGAAGAACCTGCAAACACTGTCGAAGAATAACTGCTGATCTGAAGAACCTCCATTGAAAAAGAACATGACCAGGTAGAGAAGACTGTAATCTGTATGAGTGCCCTCAAATAACACTACTCGAATCAGAAGGCAAACAAGGCAAAAAACTAAACTCGAAGATAAAGATGGCATGAGAAACCAAAGCCTAAAGAGATGATCAATCGAACCACAAAAGCATTAGAACCAACAGGACAAACCTCCCCATAATGTTGAAAAGGGAGAGGGACAGGTACACTGAAAAGAACGGCCAACAAGAACTGCATGATGAAGAACTGGGAACATCGAAGGTGTTGAGAAAGTACATAGTGTCATGGAAGGAACACTCACTTGACATACATCATGAGGTGAATGTCATGGAAGGAACACTCACTGGACAAAGGTAGATGGCAAACAAAAGGCAAACATCAACCCCCTCATGGCACTTTATAAGTAGTGCATGTACAATAAGACACAAGATGTGCAAGATCCCAAATAAACAATGCATGATGGCACTTTTATCTTAGTGTGTTTTCATAAAATAAGCTACAATGATAATAAGACTGGAAACAGAAAGAAGCACCAAAACTGAGATATCTTGCTTAGAGAAGAGATCCCAAGACTTGAAACAACCAAGATATTTACTAGAGTGCTGAAAAAGAAAAAAATTAAATAAAACATTCTTGGAGTAGAATCTAGAAAGAAAACCCATATGGCTAGAAATTACACAGAACAAGATTTCTAGCTATATAGTTTTCAAAAAACTTAGTTTAGATGCTCATTCTACGGTTCCCGGAGTGCAAAAAAGAGACTCCACTTTGACTGAAAAAAACACAGTCAAAAAGAAAAATTGGAAAAAATATTCCAACACCACAAGGTCCGGCTCAAAACCATCTTTCCGACTCCTATTTGTTTTTGAAAAAATGACTCCGTTTGCCCAAGTTATGGCAAAAAAACCAACCCCCCCTAAAAGAGGCAAGAGGGAGGTGCAACGGGGGTAGGGTCGGGCGGAGGTGGCCCGTGGGTGGCGCTCCGGTGGTGAGCGGGTGGTGCAGTAGTGGCCGGGTGGTGGAGCAAAGGTTTCCAGCAGAGTTGCGAGTGCGGGTGACTATTTTTGGCAGGCGTGGGCGGGGAAGGCCGACGGGGGCCGGGGAGGTACCAACGGCAGTGAGCGTAGGGGTCGGTGGGGACTGGGAAGGTGAGGCTAGTGGGGGCCAGAGGCCGATGGGGAGGGGCTCACGCTAACAGGTCCGGTTAGTCAGACTAATAGCCGACGGTCGAACTATCAGGGGGTACGGGGTACCCTCTGAAACCCCAAACTTAAATTTTTTTCGAGTTTTCAAAAACTTTTTCGCCTTTTTCAATAAATTTTTATTTTTATTTTTATCTTTTTTATTTTTTTAAAAAAATCAAAAAATCAACTTGCATGCCGTAAAAAGGCAATTTTTTTTTTTTGAAAATATTTTCTCGAACTACGTGTCAGGTTCGTATGACCTAGTACTGAAGAAAAAATACCCCCAGATGCTCAAGTGTCAAAACTAGGCAAGTTTTATATGACTATAGGGGTTTTGGGGCCTTTTGAGCATGATGGTGAGGTCCGTTTAGGCCCAAAGTGCTCAAAAAAAGGTCTATCCCTAGGTGCATACAAAAACTTCTTGAAACCCCACATCTGCTTCCAATGCAAAAATTCTCAAAACAAGAACAGATAGCTGCAGATTTTGAAGCTTTGATACCATGTGAGAGTTGAGAAATACAACACCACATGAGCCCAAATGATCTCTACAAGCTGAATAACCTGTTACAAGGAGAAGCAAGGAAGCAAATAACAGAAAAACCAATACACAGAAAATATGCTCAAAAGGATGAGAGCTCAATATTCACAAAATGTGTAATGTGATAATGCTTACAATACAAAGAAAAGAGATAATCTCTAATAGGTCAAAAAACCCTAAAAAGGAAAACCTAGGCTTGTACACAATAATTAATAAAAGAATTAATTATTATGCACCTAAAGTTAGCTTAAGTGTAAAAGAGATAAAGGGAACTTAAATAATTAAACAAATATTGTTTAATTAATCAAATAAAGACTTGGTTACTCTAACAATATTACAATTTCAATTTACAATACTATAGTTGTCATTGATGATTTTTGATATTGTATTCCTTGAATTTGTCAATCAGAATGAATACTTATTTCATATTTTTAATTGTGAATTTGAATTATTAGTAAACAATTAGAAAAAAAATTTTGAACTATTAGTAAACAATATTAGTAAATTGGTTCCACATTATGTTGAACATGAAATGCAACAATTTATGTCACAAGATCCATAAAATTATTCATATTGCATAACTATTAGAACCTTTCTATTGTTCTACATTAAATGCTTAACATGATGTTCATGGCGATTAGGGTTTTGTGTTTGTTTTTTGTCTTAGTTGGCTAGTAAACCGAAGTTGTTGTGCGTTGAAAATATGAGTTGTCCTCTCTTTATTTGTCCATGTCAACGTCAAGTGTGGTCAAACAGTTGGTCAGACAATGAGACATGTTTAATGTTTCATCTCTAACTTGCAGATAAATTTCATGTTTAACAATTTAAGTGGCGAGTTAGCGAGTGTTGGTTTGGGTTTAAATCACGAGATCTCTAGTTTTTTGGGTGTTAGCAATTAATGTTAGGGAGCCAGATATTGTTAATGAAATTGCTTTGGTTGCAAGGTCTCAAATTGGTTTTATGCCATGAATTATAGCCACGAGAGTTAGCGAGTAAGTCATTAATAGTCTGTGTGCCATTGCTCACGACTGTTTATGAAGGTAAGTAACATAAAACATCAATTTTTGTTGGTACTCGCTGGGTCGCTGCGGTCAAGAGATAAATAGTTTTGATATTTTATGGTTATCACTAGCTCACAGGTCCTTTATCATCAAGTCAGTTTAAGTCATGAGCTTGCGAGTATTGGGAGATTTTAGTTGTCGCTACCTTGCAAGATGTTTTGCACTTGACCATTTTATGTTGCGAGGTTGCTACTGGGTGTGATTTTATGTTATCACAAGGTCACAAGGTGTTCGCAGTTAATTCATTTTAATTTGCGATCGTGTGATGTGGTTAGTATCGCAGCTTAGTTGGTTTTGTCGCTTGCTTGCAGGTTTTGAAGTTGTTTAGCATTTTATGTTGCGATCTAGCGACAGGTAAGTTTTGGTCTAATTTTGTGGTCATTGCAAGCTCGCGAGTTTGTAAGTCTTAAGTCAAAAAGTGTTGCAAGCATGCGATGGTGGTTAAGTGTCTTGTTATCATGAGATTGCAAGGGTTTAAGTCAAGTTAAGTTTCGAGTTAAAAGCTTGTGATGAAATAAGTTGTTTTGTTAGATTTGTAGTGGTCACCAACTCGCAGGTAAAGAAAGAATATTACAAATGTTGTTGCGAGGTTGTGACTGAAGGGCTTGATGAAGATCAATGCATGTCACTCACTCACGAGATTCTTTGAGGATTTGTAAAAGGAGTTGCGAGCTTGTGATTAAGAGGATTTGGTAGCATTGTCGCTAACTCACCAGTTACTTTCCAAATTGTTATAACCAATTGTAAGTGTGTGATTAAAGATGGGGATTGACACGTGGACTTGTTTTCCAGGTTCTGTAAAAGTTTTGAATGGCAATCACCAATCAAATAAAAGGGCATGAATTCAAATTTCACTCAAGTACTTCAGCTTTGAATTAATGCCATAGTAGCTAGTTCATGCAAGTGTGGCAATTAATGAGCCTTGAGAGAAGTGATGGCACCCAAATACCATAAATTGCATGATCGAGACGAGATTTTGTATAATTGCATTAATGCATTCTATCTTCGAGGTAATCCAGTGAATTGAGCTCTGCAACAACGTTGGAGAATTCAGAGTGTTGGGTGCGGGAAAATTTCAAAAAATTGGTTAAGTTTTTCTCCTACATCTAAATTGAGCAAGGTGACGAGTGGAACTTGAGGTTCCAAGCCCAAGGCCACTAAGGAAAAGAAGGATAAGAAATACAAAGAAGAATTTGTAGATTTGTTTCCAAGGACTTTTGTTTCTTTGAATACAAATGATTTGGCATGGAAAGATTTATGGAGCTAATGCAGAAACCCGACCACGCTTCATATGACTGGTTCTGCTCTGTTTCATTATTTTTGGAATAATAGGGTTAAGGGTGTCCCGATGTCAAACCCTTGGGATTTAAATATGGCAAAGTTAATTGTGCCAGATGTGTATGTTGATGTGGATTTGATCAAAGAGTTGGCCAAACACTATTGCCCAGTATCTAGGGTAATCAGAAGAAAGAACCAGTCTGCCCTAGTTTCAATTAACAAAGCTAGCTTTGTTGAAACTTTCCAGATTACTGGTGCTACATGTACAGATATAGATTTGGAGCAGATTGCAGAGGATTATGAAAAATACAAAGGTGTTATCAAGAAGCATGCAATTCCCAGACACATGTCTAGGGTGAATAGGAAACTGGTTATAATTCTAGATAGTATCGAACCACCATTTGACATCACACCTTTCCACCATTATATGCATTGTACAATCTATGGATTATGTAGAGTGTTGGGTTTTGATGGAGATTCAATAGTGTTAGTTGAATTATTGATGATGGCTATGGACATTCAACACCCAGATGTTAACAAAGATTACGATTATGTGGGCTATGTGGTTGAAAAAATTCGCAATGCTCTAGTTGAAATTCAGAGTGGTGCACCCAACCCTACATTCAAGCATTATTCATTGCTGATGCATTTAATCTTATTCTATAATGTTGAGTTCATGGATAAAGAATTGGAGCTTTTCAAAGAGGAATTGGGTGTCTTAATGCCAATACAAAGATGGACCCAAGTTTGGGACAGTAGTTCTCCCCATTCTTCTTTCCTTTTCTTTGAAAATTGGATTATTTTGTCAATTATGGAAATGCTAGGAATAAATAGGGAACGATTGTCAATTAATGTTAGGAGATTTTTGAGACCTTACCAGTATGCTCCAAACTGGTATATTTCACATAACTGGGGGGACTTTTTCTTTTTTGATAACTTTACTGTGATCAGAGTCTATGGGTGTCCTCAGCCTCCCCATATTTTACCAAAATTTGTTCCAATTAGGATTGATTTTATGGAGTTTACTTGGCAATTGACCCTAGTTGAAAAAGAATACCTTGAAAAACACAGGAAGGGTTCTCTTCTTCCTAGGATTTGGGTTGTGTCTAATTCTACCATTGGTAGGAGTTCCTTTGATGAAGTAAATAATTTCCTTAAACAGTATAGGTTGGTTAATGTTGTGTCTAGATTCTGTGATCCTGAACAATTTATTAAACATGCATTGCCAAAAATGACACCTTGGGTCACAATAAAGGACCATGAACCATTGGATAATGAAGATGTGGTTATAAATTTTTTGAGAAAAGAGGAAGTACAAGAAAGGAGAAGAAAATGAAAAAAATTGATGAGAGTTGAAGCAGAATTGAAGGTTGTTGACCCTAGTTTCTCAGGTTTTTGCCCTGATAACCCGTACCTGGAGAGGATTAACAAAATGTTGAGTTTATATGAAACTCTGATGGAACAAATGCCTCAAATTCTAGAAGTGGTTGCTCAACAGGAAGACCCCCAAGATCGACATTCTTCACATGGCAAGAGGCCACTTAGTGTGTCTGTTAATGATGTAGAGAGTGGGGATGAAGTTCAATCTACCCAAGTGCCAACTACAAAGAAATAAAAAACCAAAGAGGTCAGTACAATTGTGAGGAGAGACCCTTCTAGAGCAATTATTACAGAACAAGGACACTATTTTCATCAAATAAGGACACATCTCAAAGAAGCAGGGTAGAATGAAGAATAGGGAGAAACAAACAAATCCCTTTCTCAAGGCTTTGATGAGCGTGTGATGTTGTCAAATGAGTTCATGAAAGATGATGACTTTATTAAGTCAGATGAATTTAAAAGGTATTTGACAAGGTTGAAACAGAATCAATTAAGACAAAATCTGATCATAGAGGAAGGAAATGTAGAAAAGAAAGAGGAGATCATCAAGGCACTGCAGGAATATGATCCTATCAAGGAGAAAATATCTGTGGAATAGGCAAGACAATTTATTAAGAGTACTGGTATGATTATGATGCCTAACTAGGATATCCAGTCTATTTTTATTATTGATCAGATTAGGAAGCAAGAGGAGCCAATGTTTAAAAATGAATTTGAAATTGGAGATGTAATAAGAGGATCAGGATTTAATCCTAAGTCAAAGACACTTGCTGCTTGGTCTTTGGCCCCTTCCACTCAAAAGCCCCACCTTCTAAATATCCAAGTAGAAAAGAAAGCTGACAGAATGATCTGGAATTTGTAGAACACAACTGACACGGAGATTGCCTCATTTTTTACTCAAGTTTATTTCATGAATTTATCAAAAATAGAGGATTTGTCAAGAAGATACAAAGAAACATATAAGCAATTGATTGCATTATCTAAAAAATATGAAGAGACACTGATGAAGAAGGGTGCTCTGGAGGAAGAGTTAGTCGAGCTGAAATAAAAAATTGCAAATGATCCCCCTCCAATACAGATTACAGAACAAGTACAAGAAATACCAACTGATGTGACAAAAAAAATGGAGGAATACATAGAGAAAATTGAAAACCTTGAAAAGGAACAAAATGTCAAGGCTATCTCTTTTGTGTCAAGAATTTTGAAACATAGGATTTATGTATTGTAAGGAAAATTGATGGTAGTGCATGATTTGCACATTTCTTTGAAAGAGGCAAGTAAAACATCCTTTGAGGTTGTCGCTTTTCTTGGACCTTTGTTCAATGTTTGGTTAGGAAGAAGCAGATTAATGGATAAGCTAGATATTGTAATGATGTATAGTGATGAGTTCCTTCCCAAGATCAGTGACACTAAAGACATGGTGGAGGTAATTAATGAAACTTATGAATTTTTCACAGGGAAGGATGTGCTTATAAATGAAAAATTACAGACATTTGGGAAAGGTTAAAGTAAATTGGTGCCTTCAATTTATGGTAGTAATGGAGATTTGAAATCAGTTTTTGATTGGACAAGCAAATTTGATTTGATTCTAGAGGAAGAAGAATTAATCAAGCATATAGATGAACAGGTTGATTCTGATTTCCTTAACGATATGCTTGATTCATTGTTCAAGGTTGAGGTTGACCATGCAAAGTTTATTGTTGAGGCCAAGGAAGTTACAGATGCTAGATGGATAGATACAGTTGCAAAGTTGGAAGAGGTAAAGGCATTCAGGTGGTCAATAGACAAAGAGGTGGACAGGTGGCAAGCCACGCTAAAGCAAAAGAAGAAATGTCAGGTTGCTACCCAAGCTTCCTCATAGTAATTCTAAGCTTGTTGAATCCTCATCTTATAAAATGATTCCAAGATTAATTTGAGAGGGATGGCCACTTTTTCTTTTTGATCGGTAGAGAGGGATGGCCAGTTGGCCACTTTTATTGATGTTGAAAACTCTGATATAGTTATAATAGTTCAACTATTCAAGAATTTGATAAGTGCATAGTTGAATCGCATTTTGAATCTACTTTCTGATATCATTATGAATATAATATCAATATCATTTGCAGTTTGAGATCTTCACATAATTGTCTTTGTGTTGAATTTATGTTTTCACTGTGAATTGAATGATCAAGGGTTTTTTAGTTTATGTATGAATTTGGGTTGTGTATGTAATGGCATATTTGTTCCTATTTATCTGTAATTGAATCTTATTGAAGTTTATTATCAGGTTGTCTTTAAATTGTAAGTGACTCTATGCCCTAGGATAAGGCACTGGTATGTTGTCTTGATGTTGACTTGGTGAAGTGACCTTCCAATTATAATAGTTGATTCATTGTGGGTGAATATGTTTTCTTGTTTGTCTTTGAATATGAAATTATGATTTGTCTATAACATCTATCATGGAATTGGATCCTCAAAATATATTCCCTTTAATTGAGTTGCATGCATGTTTTACTAATTATGTTGTATTCCTATCTATTGTGGTGTTTGATACTTTCATTCTTAATACTCTTATGATTTTATATGCTATGGATGTATATGTAATATATATGGAGGTGTTCTATGACTATCATGTACATGTTTTCCCTCCTCCATAAAGTTGGCATTTACTCATACCTATAATCCGCCCACCAATTACAATGAGGTGAATCCTTAATATGATTCCAGACTAATAGAAATTTTGCATTCCTGGGCATAATAGGAAGCATTAAATGAAAAATTACATACACCATAACAATGCAACAAATCAAAAAAGTTAAAACTCATGATTCTGATCATTTGAAAGAGATAGAATTATACACCGAAGAGAAATAGATCAGAATTTAATTTCTATTGAATAAAATTACTACTTCCATCGACCGTCACAAAATAAATTTTTTATATAACTCCTTCAAGAACCTGCACAAAGCTTGACATGAAATGCTTTTCATTTGCTCTATAAATGACTATACAACTTGCTCCCTTCACCTAGAGTCTAGAATCACTACTAGAACCATAAAAGGAACCCCAATGATCATACAACTTGCAAAACTGCTTGAGCCATGCCATTATCACCCTGATGACTTCAGATGGAATGTGAGATGTTACGTTCTATCCAATAGATCATTTCCAAATAGAGGAGGAAGCCTTCATGCACAGGAATAAAGAAAATGGAAAGGGGAGCTCGAGCCTTCATGCCCATGATTAGGGAAAGTGGAAAGAGGAGCTTTAAGGTAAATGTAATATGTTGGGAATGGGTTGCAACTTCTATGTCATCACAAAGATGACTGGCTGCCACTCCCCACCCAAACAAATCCTTATTTCATTCCTCTGCAGGCTCCTTCTTCAAATCCCCTGCCATCTTGTGGCAGAGTAGAAGCAGAGGATGTGCCATGCTTGGCCTTTCTTGATAAGAAAAGGCTTTCACACCCCCTCTAGCAATCCTTCTCACTTTCACAACCCCTCTGACAATAAACAAACTCACATAGGAGAAAACAAAAAAACACCCATCTAGTATCATAGAGCACACAACAACTCCATGCACGATCCTGCTCAAACATCATCTTCCTTTCTAAGGAAAAAACCACTCTCAGAAAATGAAAAAGGTTTATTTTCTCTTCTACCAATTAAGTCACCACTCTATTGTATTTATGACCTTTGAACACTTCATTTGGTGATGCTCATTCACAGGAAAAATCATCATTTTGGTGTTTTTCAACATGACTGTAGACTCTAGAAGTCATGCCTATCAAATCCACTTGTTCTGATTTTATTCCTCCTTGATTGGACAAATTCTGCTTCAGAATCCCTGACAACAAGCAACTTGAGCTCTGATTTCTCAGAGAAATCTGTGATCTCCCATCTCTAACTCAGAAGCTATCCAATCCTTTTATGCCTCTGAAACCATTGTCCTCGCTTGTCTAATCAACCTCGACTCGGGAGAAACCTTCAAACTAGTCCCTCAGGAATGAGTCAGCAACCAACCCTTAAAAATTCCTCATCCATATTAGCTTGCACCATAGTTGTCGCTAGCTCTCATGTTTGTTTAATGTTAGCATTTTTAGGTTGCGAGCTAGCGACCAGATAGTTTGTAGTTAATTTTTATGGTTATCGCTAGCTCATGAGGTAAAATGTCTAAAGACGTGATCAAGCTGGGAGCTTGCGACAAGTTGGTTTGGGTTTACATCGTGAGGTCTCTAGCTTTTTGGGTGTTAGCATTTTATGTTACCGAGCTGGAGATTGTTAATGAAATTGCTTTGGTCGTGAGGTCTCGAGTTGGTCTGATGTCATACATTATAGCCACAAGAGTTAGTGAGTAACTCATTTCATATAGTTGTCACTAGCTCTCATGTTTGTTTAATGTTATAATTTTTAGGTCATGAGCTAGTGACTAGACAATTTGTGGTTAATTTTTATGGTTATTGCCAGCTCGCGAAGTTAAATGTCTGAAAACCTGATCAAGTCATGAGCTTGCGAGTGAAGTGCTAGTGGTTAAGAGATAAACAATTTTATGTTGGCAAGTACGCGACAAGGGTTAAAGTTACCACTATCTCCAAGTCGTTGCGGTGATGAGGACTTCACATTTTGTGGTCGAGAATTGGTGAGTGGCAGTTCAGTTTCCCTTAGTTGCTAGATCTCAAGGTTATGAAGGCTTAGCATTTTCAGCTTGCGAGTTGGAGATAGAGTCGTAAGGGCTTGTCGCTAGGTTGCAAGATTTTCTAATGGGCAATCTTTCAGGAAGAGAGTTGATGACTGTGTGCCACATGTTTTAATGACTTAATATCTTGAAATCGCCAATATTTTTTTTTATGGTTTGAAAATAGCTTGAAATCGCCAATATTTTATTTTTATGGTTTGAAAATAGGTTGAAATTGCCAACATTTTTTTTTAATGGTTTGAAAATAGGTTGAAATCGCCAATGCAAATATTTTTATGGTTTTAAAAACATTACAATTCACCCATGCAAATATCTTTTTGGTTTTAAAAACATTACAATTAGCCAGGATTTTTCACAAACTTTGAGCAATCACGGCTAATTCGCCTATGGAGATTATTATTTTTCTCCGTAAACCGCAAAAATTCGCTAGTAAAATTAAAATTTTCCTCAGGAATTATACAGCTTACGCCAAGTTTTTACACCTTTTCCAGGGGGGGGGGGGGGGGTTTCTTAAAGTTGAATAGAGAATGCAAAGTGGATCTTTGAGACAAAGGTAGTGTCATTAGAGAGATCTTTCATCTTTTTTGCCTTCTAACAATTGCAACATTGTAAAGCCCTTAACATGGTGAACCTTAACCGGTTCTTCATGTAAAATCTCTTAACAAAGTCACTTCAAATATAAAGTTGTAAAATCCTCTAGCAAGGTAAAATTTAATAGGTTCTAAGGTATTCTTAACCAGATACCAGTCACTCCTAACAAGGTGATGTTCTCAGAAAGAACAAATTGTATTCTCTTAACAGGGCACTCTTTTTCATTGTAGTAAGAGAGAATGTGGGTTATCCCCACCATGGTTTTCTCCCCCTAACTAAGGGTTTCCATGTATAATTACCTATGTTATGTGATATTTATGTGTGCATGCAAATCTCTTTTCTATGATGTTATTTTCTTTTATGATTTACACAATATTTAAGACAATGCAAATGATAGTTGCAGACCGGTTATTTTGATTGGTTTAATTATGAATAAATTACTTTAACTGATTCACCCTCCCCCTATCAGTCACCGGCTAAATACTAACAATTAGTATCAGAGCTTTGGTCCTCTAAAGTAAAGCTTGACAACTTGAGGGAAAAGATCATGGAAGAATATTGGTATCAGATTCAGATTGACAAAGCAAATGAAATTATTCGCTCAGCTAAAAGAGAGATTGAGAAAATCTCTTGCTAAAAGAAAGGAACTAGCTCAACAACTAAGTGAGAGTTAGGACCTCATAGATCAACTCTTTGAATAGAGTGGATCTAAAGAAGTAGAAGAGGCAGTCTCAAAAATCATAAAAAGAAGAACAAGAAGCTAACTAAAGAAATCACACATCTCAAAAGAGAACATGAAAGTAAAGCCTTGAGAATGACTAAGATACTAGAAGCCAATAGAAGTGTTGATGAAAGAAAAAGAGATGGAGAAGAAGCTTTGTCAAAAGCTAAAAGAGCCAAAAGGCTTGCTGAAGATGTCCTGAGAGAAAATGATGCAATCATGATTGAAAAAGATGAAGAAATCTGAATTCTCACTCAGGAGAATGAATACATACATAAGCATTTGCATGAAAACTCAAAGGAAAAGGAGAAGATGATGAAAGAGATTGAACAACTCAAGAGTGAGTTGAAAGATGCAAATGAGAGAAATGAGAAGCTAAAGAAATTCAATGAAATATTTGAGAAGATAGATGAACAATTGAAAGCCCAGAGAAGAACAAAGGAAACAACCAGTTTTGGTTACTCCGGTACAGGTCCTATGGAAACTAGAGAATCATATAAACCCAAAAAGATGAAGGATGATAAAAGAAACCATTCAAAAGTGAAAGGTATGAATTTTTCCAAATATTCTTGTAATCATTATGGTAAACCAGGTCATAAGTCTGATGTCTGTAGAAATAAACCAGTTAGTCAAAAGAAGATGTTCACCTTTGATGGTTACTGCCATAATTGTCACAAGTATGGTCACACTGCTTATGAGTGTAGATCTCAATCTAGAAGCATGTCAAATAGAAGAAGATTTAATGGACATTTCTTTACATGCAACAAATATGGACACAAATATGAATAATGCATGTTCAATTCAAATGTATCAAGATCATCATTCAAACTAGTTAGCCCTAATAAAAGGAATAATCAGTTCAATGCCTTGTTCCACTTGTGGTAATTTTGGTCATGTTGTAGCAAATTGTAGAATGAGAATAGGTCAGAGAAAAAATGTAGGACCATGGAGGACAATAGGTATGGCATGCTTCAATTGCCAAAAGATTGGTCATTTAGCCAGAGAATGTAAGAACCCGTTTGGAAAGAAGAAAGAGAAAAATGACCTGAAAGGAAAGAAGACAATTGAAGAAGTGAGGAATGAAATAAAGAGAAATTCATTCTGAAACCAAGTCATCATCCATTGGTGATGACAGTTCCTCTTCAAACTAGATATACCGATGCTCAGGGGGAGCACATATGGTAAGATTATTTTTGAATCCCCTTAACCAATATAAGGTTATGTCTATCTGCATAGTTGAGATGCATAAAAGTTAGCCTAAAGTTATTGTTTGAGAAATGTCTTGTGAGTTAATTATTTGTGTATCGATATCGGTAACAAACAACAGGTAAAAGGTAAATCGGTGTACTTTAAGTTGTAAGTTTCAATACTAACCATTGTATTACAACACAGATAAATCTCAACAGATAAATAAGGAAATGTCAATACATTTCACTTACCCTAATTTCTTGTGAACTTTATCGAGCTCTTATGCGACCAAAGAAGATTGAAATCTTGCTAAGTGATATTTGTACGAAAAGTTCAAGTAGAGTGATAGTGGTGTTTGGTATTTTTGAGGAAAAGGTATTCAAACCCCATTTGAGAAAAAATTGTTTGAAGATCATCATGGCAGTGCCTATATTGACTCTTGAGTTTGTTAAAGCTATTAAAGAACCTCAACCCAAATTCAAGCTGCATCCAACGAAAGCAAGTGAGATCGACATGACCGATGCCTTATCATTTGTGCCCTTTGGTGTATTATTGGTTGAAGATATTTTCTCCTGCATCCATTGCAAGCTTGAAGAACTTGGGGACAAATTCATTTGAAATGAATTTAAAGGGTTGTGTGTTAATGATTAGTTGAAGGCAGGACATTTACTTCTGAAGACCAAGGGTTTGTCAAATGCTAATGATTTTCCCGATCAGTTTCATGCCAACTGGGTTAGGTATGTATTAAGCAGAGTACATGATCGATTTTTGTGGCTGGAAGCTCAAGCACCGATCAAGATTATAAATGATGTGATTCGAAGAGTGACAGGGTTCAGTGCAACTAGTGAAGCACTAACCCTAAGAACAATTTCATCAACTGAAGTCACTCGGTTAACCAAATCCTAATGTGACAATAGAGCATTGACAATCGCTCATATTGAGGATGTTGAAGTAAGATTTGCTTCTACAGTGCTGGGTTATAGGGTCTATCAATCAAGCCAGATGAATAGTGTGTCGAGCAGTACTATACATGTTGCCTATCAAATTATCAAGGAGGATGCAACCTATGATATTTGTGAGATGATTAGAATCCAATTTTTGGTAAAAATGGAGAGAATCAAGAAGGACGCGAAGCAATCTTTCAAATATGGCTCACTATTGATATGTATATTTTTCTATGTGCAAAACTTCTTTCCCAGTAAGGGTAATATAGTATGGTCTAAAGAAAAACCTATCATGGTTCAGATAGGTGAAATGATTAGGGATTTAGGAGATAGATTTAGAGAAACAATGTGGGGATATTTTAAGGAATTATAAATCAGGATGAACAAAAGGGAAAGAATACCAACCGGTATAGTGCAGAAGTAAAAAGATAACATTTTCTTTCTTGTAGACACATATTGTTGCATCATTCAAGTGGTTCAACCCAAAACCTTTTGGGTTCCACCTATGGGTTATGAGGTTGGAGAAGACATTATTAAAATTCATGTAAACATGCTACTATCCAAACCGGTAGACCAAAAGGCAAAGAGATTTGGAACTTGTGAGGAGGAAAGCTCCAAAATAAAATAGGAACTTCAGGTGCCAATAATGAAAAGAAAAGTAAGAAAAATGATTGATACCCTTGAAAAAAAATATGGAGGTGAAGCATCCAGTGCCACTACCTCCACTGGTACTAGTGAACAAAAAGGGGCCAAACCTAATAAAGATGATGAACTCATAGGTGAAAAGAAGAAAGTGTCAATGACAAAACCCAAGGGGACTACAACTACCAAGCCAACAACATATACAAAAGAAAAGGAAATAGGTACTCTTCTATCTTCCATCAGTAAAGATAGACCGGTAGGAGTAACTTATACCAGAAAGAAGAAGAGTGAAGGAAAAGTTGATACAAAGACTGAAAAGAAGCCCAAAAAGGATGAAAAAGAGGGTGATAACACTGACACTCAATCAAATGCGGAGATTAAAGAGGTCATAAGAAGTGGAAGAAACATAGCTCCAATAGTTTATGAATTGGTCCATGGGATCAAAGAATTTGGAGGTTTGTCTAGTGTTTGGAAAACATATTCCCTCTGTAATGAAGAAGACAAAAATAAAATTGAAGAAGCCCTGATCTGGAACTTGCACAAGTTTTGTAGAACTCCTAGCAAATTATATGGAATAATTCCTTGAGATTTGCAGGATCAAATTGAAGGGAGATGGAAAATAGCTCTAGCTATTGAGAAAGAGCACATGATAAAAACACTCTTAGAAGTGCAACATGATCTAGATCTTGATCAAGCTTCACTAGTGGCTGAAGCATGCATTCAACATTTTAAGATAAGAAATAGAATAGGGAGAGTGGTTGTAAGTGAATTTGAAGCAGTGCATGAAGAAAGTGTTGCTTTGTGGAAAACAATCATGAATCAGAAAAAGAAATCTGAAGAAGAAACAACAAAGGTAAACAAAAAGGATTAGAGTGCAGCTGCCCTTGACAAAGGGAAAGGTAAATAAAAAGGCTCTAATGAAGGTTTTGATGTTTTCTCAGTTGATGAGATCATAGGAAATATTGTGTTAGACATTCCCAATCTAACAAAGGATGTTGAGAAACCGATTCATACTACACTGGTGAAGGAAGGTGATCAAACTAAGCATCCCAGATAAGATGAAGTGACAATTGAAGACATTCCTTATGAAGTTACACCCCACAAAACTTCATTGACACCAAATCCTATTTTGTTAGAAAAAGGCAAAGAGGAAGAGAAGAAAGTAGAGGATAAGAAAGTAGTGATGGATACTCCTTTGGCAAAGAGGAAGTTAGACTTAGAAAGGCAAAGTGAAAAGAAGAAAGTAAAACTCACCACTACAGCCAGATCTGAAGTTGAGACTATAGAAAAGGAAGATGAAATAAAGGAGGAAGAAGAGGAAGAATCAGTCATTGATATAAAGAAAATGACTCCCAAGCAATTGATGAAAGTCTCAAAAAAACTAAAAATTCAAGCTAAAAAGGATAAATTGAGAGCAAAGAAAAAGAAGGAAAGAATTCTCAATTCTGCCAAGACAATTCTATCAGACCTAATTCTTGACATTATTGTTGATGACGATGCACCCATCATTGATTAGTTGGGCACTCTTGTAACAACAATCAGTTCAAAGGCAACCGATCTGGAAAAGGTTGCAGTAAGACAATATGAATCAAAGAGAGGAGAAAAACTAATGGAAGAAATATCAATTGGAAAAGTTGCCCTCTCCAACCGCACAAAAGAGGTGAAAGATATATTACAAGAAGTTGGCCAATTATTCATCGAATATTCAAGTTTTATTGATTTATTCAGAGATCTAGAAGATAAAAGAACTCAGACTCAAAGAGAAATTCAATATATGATAGGTTCTTTTGATCCTCTTAAAAGTTCAACAACAAATTTTAGTGGCTAGGTAAAACAACTCAATCATGAAATCAAAAGGTTAAAAGAAGAAAAGGACAAACAATATTTTAGTTTGTTAGAGCTATAGTGCTATCTGGCACCAATTATTGATTTCATATAAAGGAATGTTAAAGAAGCAGAATGTCTCATAAATGAACCTGACTACAAAACAGTTGATGATATGGAGAATTTTGTTGTATTTTTGCATGGACACTTCACCCTGATGAAATAGGTAAAGCCTTCATGGGAATCCTCTTTGATAAAAGCTCAAGAAAATTTCAAAGAAAATTTTGCTTTACTTTGATAAATTATTCTGTAGTCTTTTCTACTGATGTCAAAAGGGGGAGTTTTGGAGATTTTTACATTATGAGTAACAGCGGTCAGAGACAGGGGCCAAAACTGACACATTTTTGTAGTGTTTGCCACCAATGCCAAAGGGGAGTTTGTTGGCAATTTGGTGCATTTTGTATGACCGGTGAATGAAATGGTTGTCGTTGTTGGCAACATCATCTTTAAAGTCTTCATAGTCCATCGACAAAGATGTAAAGGATAACTGGTAAAGAACAAGAGTTCTTATTCCTATCGGCAGTGAGTAGACCAGTATATAGAGGTTAACCAGCTAAGCAGGGTATAGTTTGGCTAAGAAATGTGTAAATAGGGTAATCACAGTGTGGACCAACTAAGCAGTGAGTAGACCGACACACAGGAGGTCAATCGGCTAAGCAGTGAACAAATTGGTACACAGGAGGATAATCAGATAAGTAGATAATAGACCAAGATACATGAGGTAACCAAAATTTGATCAGTACTCTAGCATAATAGGAGTCACAACCGACAAACCAGGAAACATCCAATTGACATCCAGTTAAACCGACAGTCTTCTCCAGTTGACCAATGGACTTATCGACATGAACGACTGTCTTGACCAATATTTCTGGAATGATTTATGGAGAGTGATTTATGGTGCAATAATAGAATTTTGAATATGATGTTTTGGAGGGAAAGTTGGCATTATAACCAAAGGCTAATATATTCACACAATTCATTCAAAGAAGGTTGTTGCTCATGTGAAAAGAGATCAGTGAAAGTGAACATAGGGGGAGCAGAACAAAGTATAGTAGAAACATGTATGAATCGGTGAAGCTGACACCGATCAATTGAACAGAGCATGCAAAATGGATCTATGAGAAAGAGGTAGTATCATTAGAGATATCTTTCATCTTTGTTGCCTTCTAACAATTGTAGCATTGTAAATCTCTTAACAGGGTGAATCTTAACCAGTTCTTCATGTAAAATCTCTTAACAGAGTCACTTCAAATATGAAGTTTTAAAATCCTCTAGCAAGGTGAAATTTAATAGGTTCTAAGGTATTCTTAACTGAATACCAGTCACTCCTAACAGGGTGATGTTCTCATAAAGAACAGATTGTATGCTCTTAACAGGACACTCTTTTTCATTGCAATAAGAGAGAATGTGGGTTATCCCCATCATGGTTTTCTCCCTCTAACTGAGGGTTTCCACGTATAATTACCTATGTTATGTGATATTTATGTGTGCATGCAAATCTCTTTTCTATGATGTTATTTTCTTTCATGATTTAAACAATGTTTAAGACAATGCAAAGGTTAGTTGCAAACTGGTTATTTTGATTGGTTGAATTATGAAAAAAATTGCTTTAACTGATTCACCCCCCCTCTCAGTCATCGGTTAAATACTAACAATGAGATGAAAGTTTTGACATTGTATAAAAGAGTATTGATAGTTTGGAGTTCAAGAGGAATGTCACAGAGAAGTATAGAACTACAATCATAAAAGAACATCCTCTAATACATCAAGAATACATAAAAATTGATAACTTCATAACTAGTAATATTGAAACAAACATGTATATAGAATATTTAGATAGACTAGATACTGGGGATGTAACCCTTTCTCAATAGGATAAATTGGTAGAAGATATATTTGGTCTAAACTAAAAGTTTTCCAACAAGGTTTGAATAAGTGCTTGGATTTAATCTTATGATTAGAGTAGGCAATAAAATCAATTGGCTTCCTTGAAGAGGTTGTTGGTAAATTGAAAGAAGCCTTGAGGGTGGCTAAATTTCAAGTAAGCTAGGTAGATGCACCAAACAAATAACTTATGTCAAAAAAATTTGCACCCTTGATGAACCCTTGAGCTCATCGACCTTGTGACACATTGAAACAACCTCCAAGTGTGGGACCTTGCATTGTTGAGGCTGAATCTTTGGAGAAGGTCGGCTTCCTTTCCAATATGATATGAAAGTGTTGGACCAACCTAACACATATGAATCCTAATCTATTGATCTGAGGGGGAAAAGGGGAAGAAGGAATGCATAAAAGGGAAAAGGTTTGCACCTAGATTGAATTTTGACCTTCTCTTCCTATAACTACACAAGGCACCAATAGAACTACCAAAAATATGCACAAATTTCTACCTAAACCAGCTCCCTATTTGCATGAGTGAAGGTTGTAATTCTTGTAGAATGGCTAGAGGGACTAAAATTAGTCTACATATGACATTCAAAGAAGGATCAACACAGTCACTATGCAAAGGAGACAACAGAAGATGAATTCATATAAGGAAGTAATGGAAATAAATAGATTATAAGAACTGAAATAAGGAAAGACAAGTAATTATATTCATGTAAAGGCAAAGAAAATTTACAAATATAGAGAAACATAAGTTTTCTGCAAAAGAAAGAAAGATGCCTAAAAATAGGCTACAAAATTGCCTTTGTATTTTAGGCATAACTCAGGTTGAATTACAATTAAGAAACCCTAACCCTACTAGGGTTAGGTTACAAAATATCAAAGGGGAATCAAATTAGGAAGATGACCTAATAGCATGTATATCATCTCTACAAACATCTATCCCTTTTGGGAAGAAGCAAAAATCCATGTAGAAGAAGAAATCTCTGTGCATGGATGTCTCTGAGTACACCTGCAAGGCTGAAAAAGCCTTCAAAACACATTGAAGAAGTGTGGGTAGCATCTGTAGAGTCTCATTTGTAGTAATGGCAAAAATTCATAGTGGTTGGATCAAAATCTGATCAGATATTGGCCACTGACTAGGTCTTCAATTGGCCATTGAACAGAGAATTTAAATTACCCTACACCTGAAAAATTTGGATTATGGTCGTTAGATCCCCCATGGTGCGCGAAGATGGATGTGCAAGATATCACCACATAATCACCCATTAGGCCCAAAAGAGGTTAAAGCATCACCATTTGATCCCTCCTTTATGAAAATCCAATGGCCTAGAATGTGCCACGCATTGGGTTGGACCCACCATCCTTATCGTTTCTTCACAACACTTGTAAACCCTACACTTATTGACCCTACGAAATGGAAAAAAGGAGTATACTTAACCACACATTGTCTTTATCCCAATTTCATGGAGTGGGTCCCGCCAAAGGCTTGGAACCCCATGTTTTGATACTTGCTTCGTTGTTTTGCAACAAAGGATAGAATATTCCTTAAGGTCACTACAAAATAATGAAGCCCTTTTGTCTTAGCTCCTTTTTTTTCTATTTCACAGGGGGAGGGGGGAAATGATAAGTCCCCTAGTCCACGAAATAGCAAAAACCTTTGTAACCTGCATTGACCAATGAAGAAAAAGGGGAACTGGCCCCAGAATGTGTAAGGACCCTTCAACTGATGATATTTTTGTGATTTGACTGGTTGAACCGGTCAACATAAAATTAGATTTTTAAAGTTTGAAAGGATTAAAAGGTATAATAACCTCAAGGTTTAGGGTTTAGGGCTCTTTTAGGAGGTTTTAGCAATGTTTTCTTAGCCAACTGGGTTTTCTTAGATCGATAATTTTTAGGGCTAAGGTTGACATGAATTTAGTCAACATTTTTGGTGACTCAGAGGGGTGATAATCCTGCTTGACAAATAAGACCAAAGGCCTTAGATATTCATTGGGCATATAGTCAAGGCATGGAAAAAGATAGATAATCTCTGCCCCTGCAACCTAGAATATATCAAAATTCTCATCATTCTACAATAATTCCAACCTTCACTCATGCAAGTAGGGAGCTGATTTAGGTTGAAATTTATGCATATTTTGGGTAGTTCTATTGGTGCCTTGTGTAGTTATAGGTAGGGAAGATCAAAATTCAATCTAGGTGCAAACATTTTCCCTTTTATGCATTCCTTCTTCCCCTTTTCCCCCTCAGATCAATAGATTAGGATTTATATGTGTTGAATGGTCCAACACTTGCATCATAGATTGGAAAGGAAGATGACCTTCTCCGGAGATTCGGCCTCAATAATGCAAGGTCCCACACTTGGAGGTTGTTTCAATGTGTCACCAAATTAATGAGCTCAAGAGTTCATCAAGGGTGTAGACTTTCATGACAACAATAACCATTGGATTCAAGCTTGAAATTTGACGGTTGCCCCTACCTGTCATATGAATCTTTTATTATAATGGTTTGATCATTTCAATTCCTTTCATTTGACATTCTAAGAAAAATATTAATTGTCAAAGAGATTCAGAGGAAAGTTAGCTTAGAAAAGTGTATGTTGTGTAAACAAATGAAAGCACTTTTATTGGCATATGAAAGGAATTAAATATTGATATTTTAGATAGAGTATTAAATATATTATTTTCTCTCACAAATAACTTAATAAACAATGGTAATTTCAAAGGTTTTAATTGCAGTTGTCTACAATTTAGTTTGCAATAAATATTATAATTAAAGTGATTTGTTGACCTACATAGAGTACAATTACAAACATAAATTTTACTGATAAATAAAAAGAATTGGAACATAATTGTATGAACTAAAGAGTATATACCTTAAGATTCACCTTTGAGAAAGTAGAAGAGGAAGCTACTTAAAATGTGATGTGTTTCTTGAAGAAAAAAGAAAATCCTTGTCCTTTTTTCTATCACATATGGATATCTTATATAAATAAAAAGAATGTAAAAATTTAGAAAACAATGATAAATTATTAATATTTGCAAAAATCTTAAATTTGTTAAGCAAGTTTCTAAATTTATACCCAAAAATCTTGTTTATAATTAAAATAGAAACTATTCTAAAAATTCATCTTAAAATATTTTTAAAATTAGAAATAATTATATCCTATCATTTCAATTATGACAAGTTTCTAACTTGATATTTAACACAATCTTCTTAAAAAAAATTGAATTTTTTTTTACTAACTTTCTAAATTCATATAAGAAAATAGATATTAGATACTATTATGAAAAATTCATATTAAAATATTATAACATTAGAAACAATTATATCCTACCATTTCAAAATATTATAAATAAATTTATATTTTTTATAATAAAGATTCTAAAATAGTATATATCAATATTATAAATTATAATACTATATAATATATATTACTTACTGTAAAGGAGGGGATTTGCTACCCTCGAGATGATGAAACCTCAAGGAGAAAAACTTCCTTCTCCACCTCACTAAACGGATGCTAACCTATGAATGGAAATTATCGGATATAAGAAGCACATATAATATTAAAAGTATATTAACCACCAAATCCAAAAGAATGGATCACAGAGACCCTCTAGTGATATCTACTTGCTATGTGCCCCACAACACACGTGTGGCACATTGGTGTCCTATATGGATAGAGCATAGAGAGTTGCACAAAGAATACAAAAAGGACCTAACTTTGAGATTATTTTATATTTTTAGTGATACGATAGTAAATGAAATAATAAAACTAACAAGGAGTGAAAGGAAAGAAGCTTACAACAATCCCATGCTTGAAGTCTCCAGCTATCTCATGAACCTCCTTTGATAACTTGCACACAAGAAAAAGGGAGATGAAATGATGGGGTTGTGTAGGTTTGCCACAGTTAGACCCTGCTTTGGTGTTTCCACCTCCACAAATAGCCAAGATAATAGATAATGGATAAAGAAGTTGGTATGCAATAACACAAGACAAATGAGATAAATAATATGTTATTGGAGATATAATGCTATAACAAAAACAAAGAGGAAGAGACTCCCCTTCAAAACCAAGATAAAAAGAGCCTATCGGAGTAAAGGTGAGCACCAAGAATCCTCCAACACATAGTTGTAGTGATGGTGATAAGATCAATGAAGTGCAACAATGGCAGAATGCAAGACCAATGATCAAGAAGTTGCAGGTGTCATAGAAAGCTCAAAGAGTGCCCAAGAGGTTTGAATGAGTTGCTAGGGGAACATATGCATGTTGGGAGAAAAACCAATGTTGGTGGTTGTGAGAAGAGGCATTACGAACTTTGACAGTTGTAGGCATAACACTCAAATGACCACATGCAAACTACAAATTTGAGGGATGATAGCATGACATGCAAATGTCTCTGCAACACACAAGTGTTTGCAAGCCATACAATCAACAAGGTTAGGAACTGACAAACTAAAGGGTGATAGACTAAGCCAAGAGGACAAAAGGACAAAAGGGGCATGGAGATCTCCAATCAGTGTAAAGAGAAGGCACTTATGTAGCATGGAATTACATAAGGTACAATTTACAACACTATATTTTGCCCCCACTTTAGCAATCATGTCATTATCACGAGATTTAAAGCTAAATAAAGATAAAAAGTTTTAAAAAAATTTATCGAGAAGTGAAGGGGGAAGAAGAATCCTCTAACCATGTGGGGTTGCCCCTAGGGAAGAGACATGAACCTTTGTGAGATATTTATAGGTTGTTTCATCATTAATATATGTTATATGAAAAAGTGAAAATCATACGATCAGACACTAAGATAACAATATTTTGCTGGTATGGGTAGGAATTTGTGTTATTCTAAATAGTCATGCGACAAGGTGGTGATCACTTAGATAATAAAAAGAAAAATATTTTTCCAGTATAGGTAGCAAGTTGTGTTATGCTAGATAGTCATACGATAGGGCAATTGTAGATTGATTAGTGGTTTGACCCCCACAAAAGGAAAACTATCAAGTGGATTGGCCCTCACAAAGACAATAGATAATAAGATCAAGTGGATTGGCCCCCACAAAGATGATTAAATAATAAGATCGAGTGGATTGGACCCCACAAAGGCAATAGATGATAAGATCAAGTGGGTTGGACCCTACAAAGGTAACAAATAATAAGATCATTAGATAGATAATACAAGATGTAAATACAAATATGCATAAATGTAGAGATATGGTAGCCCCCATTAGAATGTTATGTGTGAAATGCATGTCATTCTAAGGAAAAGGGATGATGTGTCACTTTAACATGGTGATATTTCTTATGTGGAATGCCACCTTACAATAGAATGACACATGATACCCACAACATCAACAAGAAACAAAGCGATAGGGGGATTTCATAATTTGGTATCTGAAGAACTTGTAGCAATAGAAGTAAATAATGTGCATGGTTTCATACGAGTTAGTCTTCATGAGTCTGAAGTGTACAGATTTGAAGAAGGCACATAAAAACAAAGATAAAATAAAATTTCAGGTCAACATGGAGGAGAGCCTAAATTCCTCCAACATTTTGCATCATCCCTGAATGTCAAAAATCAAGATATAACAAATAGAAGAAGGGATATTGTTGGCAATTGACACTCATTGGATTCATATGTTGTCATTGATGGCAACAAGATTTTATTGAAGGCATATATCGGCAGATACCGACATTGGAGGTATACACTGGCATATACCGATATGAGAGTAATCAGGGTCATCACCAGCACCAGCACCGACATCCAACACTTCAATGAAGCCAACATCAGTCTGGGATTCAAAAAGTTTTATTTGTAAAATCATTTTGTAATTATTGTATAGGACCGACATTGAATATCTTTTGTATTGTAAGCCGACATAAGGCATATTGTTTGTAAAGGGTATATAAGTTAGTCGATAAGGTCATTTTGATATATGAAGAGTAAGTAGAATAGTGTGATGTGAAGGATATGTATGTAGGTCATTTGTATACAAAATTTATATCATGCAATGATCAATAGATGATTTCTAGGGAATTCTTGGAGGAAAGGAGATACAGTTGGCATTTTTTATGTTTATGTTGTGATTGTCATTGATGGACACACACTTGTATTGATATCCCCTTTATATGTATGAGCTAGAGCTCAGCCGGTATCTGTTCCAACCGGTATGTTGTATTCTAGTCTTTAGACTATTGGTGATTTTGTAGAATGTGTTTCCCGGTCTGAAACGGCATGACGACCCCAAGCGGTTCGTAAATCTCAAGCAGTACGAGGGAGCTAAGAGGCACAACACATTCTTACCAGTCTTCATTTGTCAAATAGGCAATTGGTATTTTGTGTGAACCTGTAATACTCTGTGATGAGTTACCAACTGACATTTTGTGATGAGTTACCAATCCACCGATTGTTTGACGATGTCGATACACTAGCGGTGCTTTTTGTGTCGTGTTACTGAATATGTCTAGATTCATTGAACCTAGGAAATTGTAATGTAATCCTATTTGACCGACATGAAATCAGATTCCTTTAAAAGGACATCATGTCTGGGGTTTTAGGTTGTTGCTGAAAGGGTTTATGTTGTGACTAGGGTTTAAGGTGGTTGTTGAGTTGTTGTAAGAGAGATCTTATCTGAGAAGATCAAGTTGTAACTGAGAGAGAGATAGAGAAGACTGAAGTAATGCTAGAATGCATTAGCAGTGAGCTATACTAGATCTAACCAAGCAGTTTTTGCTATTAGATAGATCAAACACTTGTTGATTACTCACATATCTGACAAGTCTGTAGCCCTTAACCGGGTAGGCCCAAAAGCCTTTTGTAAAATCCTCTAACAAGGTGGTTCACTTTTGTGAATCTAAAATCCTCTAGCAAGGTAGTCTTTAATCAGACTTATCTCCTAACAGAGATTGAGATTCCTAATAGGATCTATTCTGGTGAAGAACATTGTAAGACCTTAACTGATCTGACCTTAACCGGTTTGGTTTCTATTCTGCAGATAGTGACTTGTGAGTTCCATCTCATCGTGGTTTTTCCCATTTGGGTTTCCACATCAAATATCTTGTGTTATGGTTGTATTGCTTTTGTGGGTGAATGCTTTATTTGCATTTTGGTTTGCATGTGTGATAACCGGTCTGTCTGTTAAACTGTTTTACCAGTTTATCTTCGGATTGTTGAAGTGTTTAAGTACAGAGTTTTTTGGCATACTAATTCACCCCCCCCTCTTAGTATTCATGAATTGGTATCAAAGCCTACCTTTCTATAAGTTTAACCACTTGGAAAGAGATATGGGGGAATACACCTTGAGGGAACTTACTCAACGGCTCACTCAGTCTGAGCAAGCCTATGACGATCTTATGGTCAAATACAAGGCATCTCAAGCAAAAAGGAGAGAAAATGCAGAGAAGCTGATGGAGCTATCAAAAAATAGTTCTGAAGATGAAGCAAATATGGAAGCCATGATTGCAGAAGTAAATAAGCTGAATGATTCAAACTCCAATCTGAGAAAGGAGTTGGAAGGACTGACTATCTGGTTTAGTCAAGAGCTTGAGAACCAGAGGAAAGCTGAAGATCTGGTAAAGGACATAGATCATGAGATCTCCAAGTTGAAACAAGAGATTAGTGCACTGACTGCTCACCTTCATGAGAGCAGAATGGAAAAAGAAGGAGTACAAGATGAACTGAACATAGCCATCTCTGAAAATGCAAGCCTAATGGAGACAAATACTGCTATTTCCAAAGAACTCTCTGAGTCAAAGGAAATACTTGCTAAGTTTAGCAAAAGTACTGTTAAGCTAGAGCAAAAGCTTGAGTCATCTAGATCGATAAAGAATACCAATGGACTTGGTTTCTTTGGACATGAGGAAGGAGAATCCTCAGGAACAAATGCTGAAGCATCAAAGAAGCAACCGACACTCAAAGGAAAAGGTAAGCAAAAATTCAAACCTGTTTGCTTTAACTGTCTTAAAGAAGGACACACTACCAATGTATGTAGGAGCAAAGCCTACAATAATTTTCCTTAATTTATCAACAATATACCTAGATCTAATAAGGTCAATGGTCATTGTTATGCATGCAACAAGTTTGGGCATAGAGCATTTGAATGCAAGTCTGTGATGAACAACACTGGAAGAAATCCTCAGAGGACCCAAGGAGTTGGTCTTGAATCTTTTGTGAACCGGAACCCTAACCGGTTTAATGCTTACAATTATCAGTCAAGCAACAATGGTTATCAACTGGCAACCGAATGGAGAGCAAACTGTTGGATTTGTCATGGACATGGTCACACTACTGCTACATGCAGAAGGAAGAATGGAAACATGAACAATGGACCTTGGAGAGCACTTGGATTGGTTTGCTATCACTACAACAAACCGGGTCACATTGCAAGATTCTGCAGAAGTAGAAAAAGTATATCTGATGATATACCGATCACTCAGGAAGGATAGATTGATGTTGAAATAGTTCAAACAGACATGAACAAAACCTAGAGGAAGAAACCAACATTGTTGGAAGAGGAACCAGTTTCTACACCTAGTGTGGAAATATCGGAACCGACAAACTAAGCTCCAAAGAGGCTTAGGGGGAGAAAATGGCAAAATGTTTGTGAACCCCCGGTTACACCGATAAAAGACCTTAACCGATATGTGATACCTGTCAGTTGGCAGAAGACCAAAAATGGTAAAAGAGGCAAATTAGGGTTTACGCCCTAATAGAGGAGCATTAATGGTGATAGGTGAGAGACATGTATAAAAGAATATTTCAAATCATTTCTCACTATTTGTTTTCGAGCGAAGAAAAGTTTTTCAAAGTGCAGAGCAAAGAAAAGGCGATTTGAGCTAAGATTTCAAGAAATTGACAAGTCTTGAAGGAGATTTAAATTCAGTTTGCAAACGGTCGTGGAGAACACAAAGTGATGATTTGGCAATCGAAGGAGAGTGGAGTGAAGCAGAATCAGGAAGCCCTAAATTTGCATTTTAAAGGTATTTTTCATGTTCTTGAAATACTTTACAATGGCTTCCGCATCTCATACCAGTTCGAGTACATCCATTGAGTCAAAAAGTTTCATCCAAAGGAAGTCAAAGTATAATGCCTTATCACAAGTTCCAGCTGGAGTAATAGTAGAAGAGGCAATCTCTGACTATTTTGATTGCAAAATTGAAGACCTAGGGTCTTTAGCTATTCACACCCAATTAGGTTTATTTTGTAGCAAGGACAAGAAAATCAAACCCGAATTTAGTATCCTAGAGAAGAAGAAACTCCATAATGCAGTATACTTTCTGGAAGACTTTACGGAGGATCATATTAGAATCATTTTGAGCAGAGTCCATGGTGACAAGATGTACCTGGAGAGGACGCAAGATATCACGCCTCAAGCAATTCATGCAGTCACCAGTTTCTGCAACACGGGGGAAGTGCCAGCCCTAAGAATGGTAAGCAAAATGGAAATGGCCAAGCTCACCGGTTCAACAAGTGACTCAAAAGGTATGACAGTTAATCCTATCAAGGATGATCTAGTGAAGTACGCCTGCATGGTGATAGGATAAAGAATAGTCTCAGCTAGTAGGATTAATTCTATATCTGCTGCAATGGTAAATGTCGCTTACTGGATGATTAAAGAGGATGCATCTTTTGACCTGTGCACCGGTATGCAGAGGCAACTCCTGTCTAATCTGAAGTTGATTAAATAGGATAATGCACTGAGATTCAAGTTTAGAAAACTATTGGTTGGGTTGTTCTTCTATTTCCAAGGCTACTTTCCTGGAGTAGGAGATGTCCAGTGGTCTCCTGACCAACTAGTAACCAAGCAGATCAAGGAAAGCATTCAAGCCATTTGAACCGGTTACCCTGATGTGCTCAACAAGTATTTTGATGAGTTCAGAAGGAAGATGAGTCAAAGGGTGAGGATCTCAGGTGACATCATTAAGAAATATGAAGATGACATATGTTTCACCATCCAGGTGGACAAATGCATAATGGAGGCTGTTGAGCCTAGAATGGAAGAAGTGGAGCCAATGGGCTATGAGGTGATGTATGATATGCTGGAAGGGTATGCCTCAACCCTTATTGCCTCACCTCTTGATCCTAAGGCTAAGAGGACCGGAACCTATTTGGAGAGGATTGCACTAGCCGAGGAACCCTCTGTTAAGAAAGGAAAAGAACCGACAGCAAAGAAAGCAAAGGCAGTGCCTGCAGCATCGGCACCGACTAGTACTGCAACTCCAAGAGTGACCAAGCGGTCACCTGCTAAGAAGAAACTGATAGTGGCATCGGCAAAAGTCTTTGAAATAAAAAGGAAGACTAAGTCAAATGAACCGGACTCTGAGGAGACTGAGTCTAATGAAATGCCAAAGAAGGCAAGACAGACAAAGAAGATGAAGAAGAATGAACCAGCAGTGTCTGCACCAGTAAATATCGATATCTCCTCATATAAACCTTTGACACATTGTCAAAGAACAGTAAAGAATATTAGAAGAAAATTACTTCATGATTTAGTAGATTACTATGATGATTTTAGTGATGAGGAGAAAGATGAAGTACTAAAGGAAATTATAATTTATTTGTGTAAGAATGACTGGTCACCATCAGAGATTAAATCTCAAACACAAGATTCCTTATATAAGGCATTAGATAATAAATGGTGCATTTTCATAGAAAAAGAACAGGAGATTAAGGAGAAAGTCTTTGCACAGTACTTTCCTGACCTCTCAAACTCAAAATTATTTGATGTTTTGGACCAAAATAAAGGACTCTTCTTCACAAGGAGAAGAAGACTCTGGCTGTTGGAGGGAAGAGTTGATGATGTTGAAAAAGACACTCATCAGCATATGAATCATGCTATTCAAGCTCACAAAGAATGAATGGTCAACCTTCAAATAGAAAAAGAACCGGTCATATCCATATTGGATGAATTTTTTGATGAAGAAGGAAACTTAGTTGAAGAACCAATCAACACTATTGATGTTGATGCCCTAGACATAGAAGATGTCACTCAGGACATACCTTCTAAGGGAACAAAACAGGGGAAACAAGCCAAACAGGGCAGTAAGCAAGCCAAGGACACACAAGAAGCAACTGAGGAACAAGCAGAGAAGAAGAAGAGAGATGAAGAGGAAGAGAAGAGGAAAGAGGAAGAGAAGAGAAAAAAGGAAAAGGAGAAAAGAAAAGATGAAGAGAAAAAGAAGCAAGAAGATGAGAGGAAAAAGAAAGAAGAAGAAGAGAAGAGGAAGGAAGATGAGAGGAAAAAGAAAGAAGAAGAGGATAAGGAAGAAAAGAAAAAGAAGGAAGAAGAAAAGAAGAAGAAGGAAGAGGAAGATAAAGAAAAGGAAAAATGGAAGGAAGAAGAAAAGAAGAAGAAGGAAGAGGAAGAAGAGGAGAAGAGGAAGGAAGCTGAGAAAAAGAAGAAGGAAGAAGAAGACAAGGGAGTGGAGAAAAGCAAAGTGGACAAGGCAGCAGAAGTGATGAAGAGCACATAGATGGAGACTCCGAAGGCAACTGGGAGTCAAGCCAAACCGGCTGATATCTCTAGTCCTATCGATCTCCAGTCTGCAAGTGAGTCAGAGCTTATGCAGAGCATCAAGGTTTCTCAAGAGCACCTTGAAATCATCCGAAGGAAAAAGGAGCAAGACATAATTCAAGAAGCTATAGACACCCTTACCTGTTTGATCCCTGGTACCAATCTTCCTAACACTAGATCATCACTAGCATAGCTTAAACTACTATGTATTGTAGTGGATGATCAGGTGCAGAGCCTAGAAGAAGTATCTGAGGCAAATGTCAAGAAAGAGCATCAAAAGGCTCTTAACATTGCTCTAGTGAAAAAGTTGAATGAACTCTAGTCTGAACTTTTGAAAGACCAAAAGGATATAAGGGACGCTTTGGATGAGGGAAATCTACTGCTAAGCAAAATCTGTCAACCCCATCTATTCTACGATGATGTGCTAGCTTAGAAGTAAAAGCTTCAAACGGACTTACAGTCCTACTTGAGCACATTTAAGCCACCTTGTGATTCCTTTGCAACTTATGGGCAAACCGTTCACCGGTTCCAGATCTAGTCAACCAAAATGGAGCAAGAGATCAGTACACGGCCTAGAGATTTGCAGGAGCTACAACTGGTTTAACTTCCACGTCTGCAAATTCTTTAGAAGTGTTATTTGAAGCTGGATGCCTTGATAGTTACACAGGAGATGAGCACAGTTGATGCCATGGAGGAACAGGTATCCCAGATGCAAACAGAGAAAGAAGTGGCCACCTCCCTACTTGAGTCCTGGTCTCTATCCATGAAACAATTTTTGCAGGACTATAAATCGATTTTTGACAAGTATTATTCCTTGTTGTCATAAACTTTTATTTTTTTTATATATCAAATGGAAACAGGGTTGTTCAGTGGTACTTTGTCATTGTTGGCAAAGGGGGAGAAGTACTCTATCTATCTTGGAGAAGAATAGGGAGAAGTATCTGGTTTTAAAATTTTGATATATGTTTTGATGCATGCTTTATGCTCTGATATCTCAATGTTTATGCTCTGTATGCAAAATTGCTATGCATTGTGTTGATTAAGGGATAGTGTATATGCTTAGGGAGAGCAATTTTATCAATGGCATGTTTTTGTTGTAAAACACTTAGATATCAAAATTTTATTTTCCTAAGTGTTGCCATCAATGCCAAAGGGGGAGATTGTTGGCATTTTTGATGTTTATGTTGTGATTGTCATTGATGGACACACACTTGTATTAAGATCCCCTTTGTATGTATGAGCTAGAGCTCAACCAGTATCTGTTCCAATCGATATGTTGTATTCTAGTCTTTAGACTATTGGTGATTTTGCAGAATGTGTTTCCCGGTCTGAAGCGACATGACAACCCCAAGCGGTTCATAGATCTCAAGTAGTATGAGGAAGCCAAGCAGCACAAAACATTCTTACCAATATTCATTTGTCAAACTGACAAACGGTATTTTGTATGAACCGGTAATACTCTGTGATGAGTTACCAACCGACATTTTGTGATGAGTTACCAATCCATCGATTGTTTGACGGTGTCGACACACTGATGGTGCTTTTTGTGTCGTGTTACTGAGTATGTCTAGATTCATTGAACCTAGGAAATTGTAATGTAATCCTATTGGACCGATATGAAATCAGATTCCTTTAAAAGGACATCATGTCTGGGGTTTTAGGTTGTTGTTGAAAGGGTTTATGTTGTGACTAGGGTTTAAGGTGGTTGTTGAGTTGTTGTAAGAGCGATCTTATCTGAGAAGATCAAGTTGTAACTGAGAGAGAGATAGAGAAGACTGAAGTAATGCTGGAATGCATTAGCAGTGAGCTATATTGGATCTAACCAAGCAGTTTGTGCTATTAGATAGATCAAACACTTGTTGATTACTCACATCTTTGACAAGTCTGTAGCCCTTAACCGAGTAGGCCCAAAAGCCTTTTGTAAAATCCTCTAACAAGGTGGTTCACTTCTATGAATCTAAAATCCTCTAGCAAGGTAGTCTTTAATCAGACTTATCTCCCAATAGATATTGAGATTCCTAATAGGATCTGTTCTGGTGAAGAACATTGTAAGACCTTAACCGATCTGGTTTCTATTTTGCAGATAGTGACTTGTGAGTTCCATCTCACCGTGGTTTTTCCCATTTGGGTTTCCATGTCAAATATCTTGTTTTATGGTTGTATTGCTTTTGTGGGTGAATGCTTTATTTGCATTTTGGTTTGCATGTGTGATAACCGGTCTGTTTGTTAAATTGTTTTACCGGTTTATCTTCAGACTATTTAATTGTTTAAGTACAGAGTTTTTTGGCATACTAATTCACCCCCCCCTCTTAGTATTCATCAAATACCGGTAGAAGGGTTTAGGATTTATGAACTGGTATAGAACAAATCTTTAACTGGAACTCTTTTTGGCATTGCAGATGCATTTTGTGAGTTCACCATTATTATTTTATCTCAGCAGAAACTTGTAGTCAGCGAGACTCTTTTGTGTTAATCAGTGCACCTTCCTGCATGTGTAGGCCCCCATGCTATTTAATATCTTTCATATGGCCAATGAATTGATATCGTGGGTCACAAATCCCACCGTGGTTTTCCACATATAAAATTTTGTGTGTTATTGTGTTCATTCATTTGGTTAGTTTATTTACTTCATGTTATATGTTTCATCATTTACCGGTTTATATGTGTATGTTGTAATAAGGTAAAATCTTATATTATCAGCAAAACACTAATTCACCCCCCCTCTCAGTGTTCTTGGAATCCAACAATTGGTATCAGAGCTTGGTACCTTGGAGGAAGTTTAACAGCTTGAGGAAGATCCCGAAACCGGAATCATTGAACATGGTTATGGAGAAGCAACTTTTGATGGCACTTAAGTATTATGATGTTGAAAGGATGAAGAACTTAAAGCTACAAGATGAATTGAATTATGCTAATGAATCCATTCTTGTTGTGCAAGAAAGGCTACCATCAGCTCAAGCTAAGAGGAAGGAACTTTTGCAAAACCAGGGTGATGAAGACAAAAATGCACTTAAGGAACAATGTCAGAAACTAAGTCAAGCAAACATGCTCATGAAGAATGAAATGCAAGCCCTAACTATGAGGATGTCAAAAGATATTGAGGATAGAAAGAAGAAGGAAGAACATCTTGTTGTATCTATGAAGAACAAATTTGAATAATGTGGTAGATTGGCTCATGAGAATAATCTGTTGAGAACTGATTTGGTACAATCCCGAAATAATGAACAAGAGTTGGAGAGACAAATAATGACTCTGAGAGATGATCTAACTACCACAAGTGAGTAAAAAGAAAAATTCAGGATTAGTGCTACATAGTTGGATGATTTATTGAAAAGACAAAGGCAGAGTGAAGATTCTAGAGGACTTGGATTTGTACAAGGCAAAAGCGTCGGTACTGCAAATGAAGATCAGACAACTAGTATGGAGAACTCATCAGACCAGAGGAAACCGATAAGGCAATATAATGCTTACAAATTCAATCGTAGATGCTTTGTTTGTAATAAATTTGGGCATTATGGCTAAACAATGTAGAAATAGAGAAAATCAAAACTACAATTCAGTTCTCGGTCAATGCACAAATTACAAGAAATATGGTCATAAGTCAGAAGATTGTAGAATGAATGTTAAATGTCATGCATGTGGAAAGTTTGGACATTTGGCTAATCAATGTAGGTCAGGGAATGACACCAGATATGTCAAATCAATTCAAAAGAACAATGTTACATGTTATGCATGGAACAAAATAGGTCATATTGGTAAGTACTACAGAAGCAAGACTAAACCGGTTAGCAATGATAAAGAAAATGAGAAAGGAAAGCAAAAGGTAGATGAAATACAACAAGATCACACCAAGAGATGGGTTATAAAGTTTGCAGAATGAAGTGGAGATGCAACTACACTGATAACTGCACCAATAACTTCACCGATAGAACAAAGCATTCTTGCACCGATAGGAAATTCAACTAGTAACTGAGGCATATGCCTTAGGGGTTGGAAAATTCATTGAAAATCTTGCATATTCCCTGGAAGAGATCTAGAAAGAGATCTAGAGAGTGGTATTGATCATTGATGGAGGTTTATCCAACATAAAACTATGAAGTCGACATCCGGTAGGGCGCACCGCTAAGCATTTAGATGACAATGAGCAAAATGAAATAGAAGAAGAAATTTTGTTACATTTTGACATATATAATGTCATGCCCAAAATTTAGGGCAAAAACGGAACAAATTTTTTTTTTTAAAACATACTAATTTAATTAACAAGTTCACTCTCGCGACAAGCGTTAATGAAATTTCCATTATTAAATTCGAGCTAATTCTGAAACGAACTAAGCATCGATAAAATTGTTTAATTTTAATTGCGGAAAAACTAACTGGTATAATTCTATCTCCAAGAGATACCTAGTCATTAGGTTTATTAAATTAATCAAGCTAAAGGAAATAGGTGGGGAAATTTAATTTAACCTCCAATATGTCTCTGTAGCCTAATCAACCATTTATAAATTTCTCTTTATTATTTATTCCAAATAAAAATCAGGGTTATATATATATATATGTATATACATACATATATATATTTATAATTTAAATACTTACCCAAAATTATGATCAAAATTCATATATATACATATATATATACCCATATATATATATATATATATATATATATATATATATATATATATATATATATATATATATATGTTAAATATTTTAATTCTATTTCAAAAACCATTTTAACCTCCTAAATTTAATCCATTTTCCCCCAACCCTAATTAGGGTTCTAATTTCTCACATAAATATTATCTAAACTAATTAACATATTTATTTTTAAAACCAAATTACCCTAGCCCCATCCGGGCTAGGGTTTAATCCATATATATTTTTTTTACAGGGAATTAACTTGATGGGCCGAAACCCTTGGCAGCCATGAAATCTTTTTTTGTGCAGGTCACGGGAGATTGAAGGCGGGAGAGAGCCGTGCGCCACTGTGTGAGCGCACAGTGGGCACCGCGGCACCACTGTGTGCCCACACAGTGGGCGCCGCTAACGGCTCCCCACTGTGTGGCCACACAGTGGCGGCCGTGGCCATCCACTGTGTGCCCACACAGTGGGAGCCGAAAGCGGCTCCACTGTGTGTGCACACAGTGGGCACCGCGCGACCCTCCACTGTGCGTACACACAGTGGAGTCCGCGAGGACCCTAACACATTCTCCCTTTTTTTTTTTTAATTTTTTTTTTTTTAAATATATAATATATAAATATATATATATATATATATATATATATATATATATATATATATATATATATATATATATTTATATTTATATAAATTTATATCCACAGTTAAAAATGGTGAAAATATTTCAATATGAATATATATATATATATTTTTTTTAAAAAGAGATTTACATGCGAATTTTTTTTTTTAAACTATTATAATAAAGGGAAAAACATTAAGTTTAATCAGAAATATAAATATATATATATATATATATATATATATATATATATATATATATATATATATATATATATATATATATATATATATATATATATATATATATATATATATATATATATATATATATATATATATAAGCCTTTTAAATCAATGATAACTAAAAAAAACAATTTAGAATACTTTTTAAAAAGATACTATATACTTTTCTGGAATAAAAAGAATTTCATTGATTTTTTTTTTTTTCTAATAAAATATTTACATAAAACATGTTTTTCCATTAAATTACTTAAAATCTTTTAGCATAAATAAACTTCTATTTTGCAACAAGTAAAAGTACAGATAAAATTTAATTGAAATCTATTCCTTTATTTCTTTCCAAAACACAAGAAGCTTTTGCATGCAACACAAAATAACTTTAAATTTTACCATCAACTGGAAGTAGAAATAAACAAGCTTTTCTTTTTTTTTTAAAAACAACTCTAAGATATTCTACCAATTTACAGGATGTTTCTCTGAATAGTCACAACAATAAAACTTCAAGTCTACTTTCACAAATTACAACTTGCTTCTCTTTACTATGAATGAGGCATATTTCTATAACAACTTTAACAAACATTTGCAACTGAATTTAAGTATCTTCCATAATAATCTTCAGTGTCTTTTCATGGTTCCTATTCTCTTTCCTCTGATTTTCCTGCATAATAGAAAACACAAATATGACAACAGAGTGCTCACCTCCCAACCTAGGCTAACTAGTAGCCACCCCCGAGCTCGGAGAACCAATTCCTAGACGGGTAACAAACAGGCAAACACATAGAAAGCATTGCATACAGATTCTTTTCAGACACATTCCCAACTTGGCTTTCATAGCACCACACTCTAGTGATGAACATTTTCAAAGGGTGGTAGTGGACCATTACCTTGAGGAGAACTGCAAGTATGAAATAAACAAGAAGCCACCTCATGGCACAATAAAAATATCAAGAATCTCAACCCCTTATTCCTTATGCCCCCCAAAGGCATTCTAGCCTTATATCCCTCCTTATGACCCCCATTGCACAAACAGGCCATGCAGCAAGGGTCACACAAAGATCCCTTGTGATCACTCTCAAAAGAGAGTCTCTCACTCGAGGGCTGTCACTGCTACCACCCTCAAGATCCTCTTCTCTCCCAAGAGTAAGAGATCTTGAGAAAACTCCCAAAACACAACATTTTCATAAAGCAAAAATACCAAGAGTTTTTCAAACCTAAACTTTCAAGAACACAGATTTCTTATACAAACAACTTCCATACATAAACAAGAAGAAGACATTACAAATAATAATTGAAACCAACCTTAATCTACCCAAAGGTTATTATGATATCTGATGAAGAGCTGCCCAATCCACAAATCTTTTTCCTTCTACCCTTATTCAATTTCTCTATTCCATAACATTATTTTCTTTCCAAATTTTCTTCTATCTCCAAAAATGGAGAGTGGGTGATTACCCTGCTATTCCCAAAAATCTTCCTTAGGAAGCTCACTCTCTGAGTTCTCACAGGATTCTAAAAAAAACAAAAAGAAGAAAGAAAGCAAAATGCAAAAAGACTCTCCTTCCAAAAGGAAAAATCTTGATTTGATTTAATTTCAATTTTCAATTTTCGCTCAACTCAAAAAAAACCAAATTTTAAAGCATTAAAAAGATCATTATAAAGTAGAAACTTGCCTAAAATTACCCCTAACCCCTAGGTATACCTTATGGGCTTTAGGAAACCCTATTAAACTACCCCTAGGTGTTCATTTAACCCATTTTAAACCCCTCTGAAGTTTATTTTCGGGTCAAACATAAGTTGACCACTCCAAATATTATATTCCCAAAGTATTTATGACAACACATTAATTTATTAAGAAAACTATAATTAAACACTTTCCCACCAAGAGACAAAATAAAACATTTAAATTTAAATACACACGTGTCAAGTGACACAAATAAAACATTTTTAAAAAAATAAAACATGAAATTGTCTCTTGAGGCTTTTACACAATAAAATTAAATAACACTTAACACTCATGCAGCATATACTGTTATGAATAAAATACAACACAAACGGGGTGTTGTCTCTCCAAATAGACAAACCCTGGCTTTACGAACGTACATAAGTCTAGGTTTGATTCTCCGTAATTTTCCATGGTCACATGGTAAATTTCCTGCGTATCTCAATTTACACATTAGTACTTCCAAATATCCATATATAATATAATTCAATAATATAACAATACACATCATTACTTGCATACAATTTTCATCTGCACAGATTGAATACATCTTTTATCAAACAATTTCACATAAGCAATTTTCATCCCAATTCACATAAACTAAACATACATCATAGTTCTATATTCAGAGTAAAGTCCTGCAAATTCAATAACAACATCTATCATTTCAATATCATTCTATCTAATAATCATGTAGTGTTCTATCTCATAAATCATGTAAGTAAATCATCAAATCATAGAAATGTTATCCAAATCCTGAAATCATATAAGTTCTAAGTCTCAAAATGCATCAAAATAAAGTATCCATAATAATCTAAAATATAAAATCCACTGAATGTCAGACTGAGTTGAGGTGAGGCCTCACATATAAAAAGGCTTTGGTAGATATTTTGAAAGAAATTCCTTTATCATTGTATAATAAGTTAGATGCAAGGAGATTAGATGCAATCAGGGGGGACATAGAGATTAAAGAAGTTGAACTTTTGAGTATGTGTGGTTCTATAAATAATGAGGAAATGAAAAGATGTATAGAAGTTGCAAATAGAACAATCTTTAGTAGCAAACCTCGACAAATAAACTTAATGATGGGTAGAGTCAATGAAATAATAAATGAGACTAGAGATGGTTGGGCTAAATTCTTCCAAAAGAATCCTGATTTCCTTGCTTCTCAAGAAGAATTTGCTAAGGCAACAACTCCCACCATTCTGGACAAATCTAAAGAAATGAATTTTGGGAAGTTCAGATCAAATTTTGAATGAATCGATAGTTAATCCTAGAACTGATGAGAGTGTATAGGCTAAACATACAGAGACAACATTTGTACAGTCTGAGCAAGGTGATATAGGTAATGTACAGGATACTGATAATATTATGGATAATACTCCACCGACAGTAATAGATACTGCACCAAGTGGCGAAGCCACTGGTGCAAAAGAGGATGAGAAAAGAGATACACTGGGAGAGGATAAAGAAAATGAGACCGATAAGACACCTAGTACCATATTGGCAGTTGATTCCCCAACAAAATTTTTGGTAATTGACACTTCTCAAGTTGAGAAGAAATCAATCACAGAGATGAGTCCCATAGAGCTAATGATGATGGCTACTCAAAAGCTAATGAAGGAGGGATCTGCAAACTGTGAGGCCCTACCCCGACTCAGCTTGACATTTTCTGTTATTTTCATATTGAGACTATTATGGATGCTTTATTTTATGCATTATGGATTTAGAACCTATATGATTCCATGATTTGGATCACATTGACGTATATTGATGCTTCATTTTATGCATTATGATTATGAAACTTTATATGTTACTAGAATAGAATTACTTTGAAATGGTGAATGTTATTATTGGAATTACAGGACTTCATTTTGATAATAGAAAAAGGATGCTTATTTTATGAATGGTTCAATTTTGAGAATTATGATAATTGCTTATGTAGAATCAAATTTGAATGAATGGGATATTGAATTATTATTGTCAAATGTGTGAGTGTTTGATGTGCAATGAAATCCATGTATTTAATTATATATAATTGTGACTATTTGGAATTACTAATGTGTTAATTGAGATGTGCAGGAAAATTATCCATGTGACCATGGAATTAATATGGAGAACCAAACCTAGACCTATGTACATTTGTTAAGCCAGGGGTTGTCTATTTGGAGAGACAACACCCCGTTCGTATTGTATTTTATTTGTGAAGTGAATGATGCATGAGTGTTAAAATTGATTTTATGTATATGTGTAATCCTACAAGAGACAAATTCCATGTGTGATTTTTATATTGTATTTTATTGTGTCACTTGACACATGTGCTGATTAGTGTCATTGATTTTGACTTGTCTCTTGGAGGGAGTTTTGTTTCTACCAAAGCCATTCAAACACAAGAGTGTGGTCCCAAATTTGCCTTGGGTAGGGAGTCTTGGGAGTGGTCAACTCAAGTTTGACCCGTAGGTTAACTTCAGTTGGGTTTCTAAGGGGTCAAATGGACTCCTAGGGTCAGTTTTAGGGCTTTTCCAAAGGTCCAAAGGGTATACCTAAGGGTTAGGGGTATTTTTAAACATGTGACTACTCCCATGTGACTGTTTAGTCACCTCAAAAAGTGGTTTTCCCAAGGTGAGCGAAAATTCAACTTAGAAGGTTCCTCCTAGGATAGACAACCTTCCCTTTTGATGTCAAACTCTCTTCCCCATCCTCTCTCACCTTTTCCCTTTCCATTTTTAGCAACATGTAAGAGGTTGGGAAGAGAAACCAATGGGAACTCTCACCTTACCCAAGGGGTTGGGAAGTGTGAGAGAAGCCTTCTTAGGCAAGGATTAGGGACTTAGTGAGCAATCACCCACTCTCCATTGTTGGAGATTATGCATTTTTTTTGAAAATTAGTTGTAGGATAGAATTTTGGTGAAGTGTTGGTGGAAAGTTTGTGTGGATTTGGGCAGCTCATCCCCAACTAAGTCTAACATACCTATTGGCAGATTAAGGTTGGTTTTACTTCCTTTTATTTATGTTGTTTATGTTGTTTTTGAAAGAAAGAAATGCTTGTATAAGGAGATGTGTATATGTAATTTGTTTTGTAGGAGAAAAATGTAAATTTTCATTTCCTTGTTCTTTGTTTATGTGTTCTTGTTTTGGGAGTGTCCAAGGCCTCCTACTCTTGGGAGAGTAGGATGGTCTTGGGGTGGAAGAAGTATGACAGCCTTGGGTGAGAGGCTCTCCTTATGGAGAGTGATCTCAAGGGTGTCCTTTGTGACCCTTGCTCCATAGCCTTATGTATGCATTTGGGGGTCATAAGGGGAGGAAATATGGCTTTTATGCCTTTGGGGGGGGGCATAAGGGTGTGGAGATGAAAATTGTTGTTTTTTTTTTTTGCCATGAGGTGGCTAGAGTTGTATGATGCTTGTAGTCTCCCCAATGGTACTTAGTCCACTTCCACCCGTGGAAAGATCATCACAAGTTGTGGTGAGAGTGTAGCTTGGGATGGGAAAGTGCATGTTGAGTGTTTGCCCTTGTTGTTGTGTTGTTTGTTTGTTTGTGACTCGTCTAGTGCTTGGTTCTCCAAGCTCGGGGGTGGCTTCTAGTAAGCCTAGGCTGAGAGGTGAGCACTCCATGGTCAAGTTGTATTTATTTGCAGGTTGCATGGGATGGGAAAGAAAGGATGAAGAGATTTGTTGCTGATTTGAGTTGCAGAAAAATTTCAATGGAAATGTATTTATTTGTAGCAAAAAAAAAAAGAGAGAGCCATTTGTTGTATTTATTTTCCAAAAAAAAAAAAAGAGAAGTGTATGTATTTATTCATAGTCCTATGGAAGGGAAATTCTAGTTGGGGTTTCAAACCCATTTGTGTTATTATTATTTACCTTGTATTTTAACTTGCTAAAGAAATGTATTTCTCCTATTTGGTTAGTTTTGCAAAAAGGGAAGATGGAATATATGAGCTTGTATTTAAATCTTCATTTAAAAAAAAAAAGAAATAAAGTTGTTGCATTTATGATTATTCTGCAAATAAATTAATTCTGTTATTACATGTTCATTTATGTTTATTACTGCTGCTGCAAATAAAATAAACCTACCATTTATTCTTTCATTTAATGCAGAAAATAATTTCTATTGTAGTAGCCTATATTTTATTTTATTTTTAAAATGAGGGTTAGCATTTAGTTTTAGTTTTATTTTGTTTACCAAAAAGGATTATATTTTAAGCTTGTTGTTAGAATGCATTGTAGATATTAGTTACAAAATGTTTTTAAACAAAAAAAAAACAGAATATTAAGCATATATTTCTTTCAGCCTTTTAAGAAAAGGATATTTTTCCTATTTTACAAACTACAAATAATATTAGGAAAATCTCTGCATGCATTTTAAAGATATAAAAATAATAATAAACTCATAAGTTGCTTAAATGAGTTATAATTAAAAAATAACAATATATATATATACCTTCTATTTATTTAAATGCTTCATTCTGAAAATCTGTTTATTTAAAAAAAATAGTAATGTATTCACATGATCTATTTATACATATATTTATATGTATATATAAATATATATAGACATATATATACATATATATATATATATATATATATATATATATATATATATATATAAAATGCAGGTTTATGTCTTTTAAGAAATTATTATATGTTAAACTTTTAAAGAAAAAAACTAAATAACAAAAAAAAAAATCGCTTGGAAGATGGAGTGGGCCGCAGCTGTGGGTGGCGCTGTCCACAAACTGCGGAAACCCATAGCTGTGGGCGACGGCGTCCACAGGATGCGGAACTCGCAACTGTGGGCAGTGGCATCCACAGGCTGTGAAAGCCGCAAGCTATGGGCAGCGACGTCCACAGACTGCGGAGCTTGCAGCCGTGGGCGGAGCCATCCCCAGCCTGCGGGTGCAGCCCATGGGAACCGTCACCTCCTCCGCCTTCCTTCCCCCTCTTGCTCCGTCTGCTCGGCCTCCTCCACCACTTCCCCCTTCGGCTCCACCGAGAAATGAAACTCGAGCCGCCGTGCTCGCACCTGCACCCACACACTCACAAAAAAAAAAAAAGCTTCACTCACACACAGCACACACACACACAAAAAAAAAAGAATATTATGTTGTCACACACATGCACTAACCCTAATTTTTGGTTAGGGCAAATTACAAATAGGAATGAAAGAAAAGAATATGTGAGGTAATAAGAAAATAAAGAAATAAAAGAAAAGAGAGCTCCATTAACCCTTGGGTATAAACACACACACACATATATGTATATATTTATAAATGTGTGTGAATATATTTTGTTTACATTCCCTCACACTTGTTTTATATATATATATATGTGTGTGTGTGTAATTAAATTCTATATTTATATGGAATCAAAATAGTTATTTGTAAATTAATTAATGCACTTTTAAATTATTAAAAAAAAAAAGGGTAGAAGCATTTTAATAAGAAGATTTTAAACTCTTTGGAAGGATAAATCCTTGGGGAAAATAAAATGATATATGAAGGGTCAAGTTGGCCCCTTCAAATTTTAGATTATAAGGTAATTTAATTAATGGAAATTTTATTTAATAGATTTATTTAATCAAAGAGTTAGGGTAAATTAATTTTAGACCCTAAGTAATTAAAGAACTATATGAGATCATTAATATTCCCTATCAATTAAGTTTGAGATTATTTGCTAAGTGAGTTTAATTATTTATTAATGGAAGATAGTAATAACTCTTTTGGAGAAATATTAGCTTGCTTATAACTTAGATTATTTATTGCCTAATTAATTTAGTTGTTTGATTCACTCAAAACATAGTTAAGACCAAACGAGTTTGCATTATTTTAATAAGTTAGTCGTACTAGGTTAAGTATTTAAAAAAAAAAAAATTATTCTGTTTGTGCCCAAAAGTTTGGGCATGACACAGACAAAGGAATAATAGCTCAGTCAATAATAGTTTTGCATAGATTGTTTCCTGATTGTATGATTGAAAATGAAGAAAGCCCTTTCGAAAAGCTTAAGGCATTGAAAAAGCACATATCTAAAAAAAATTCACTCATTATAGCAGATTTCCGATAGGAAAGCACTTAAAAGATTTACTTTGGCTAAGAAAGCCGCTTTTGACCAGATTATTGAGATAGAAAAGAGGAAGGTTGAAGAGAAACTTATACTTATTGAAAATTCTTTGAAACAATGTACTAACATCTACAAGGTTTGTTGTAATATAGAGATTCTTACAACAAATGTAGTTAAGAGGATAAAGGAGTTACATGAAAAGATTGCTAATATTGCAAATTCTTTTGATGGACTAACTTCACTTACAACATCCATTGATGGATAAATTTTGGCTTTGGAGAACCAATTTTTTCCTTTTGTAAAGGAAAGAGACAAGATTATTCGGAGAGCAAGAAGTCTCAGAGGTTTGATGAGTCCAAGATTGGATTCACTTGGTGTACATAAGAAGGAATGCATGGATATGCTTGCAAATCCCATACCAACAAAAGTAACTGAGAAAGAAACACTATCACATATATTGAGTGGACTTGTATCCATATCTAGAACACTCAAAACTGGTTGGGATACCTATATACAGTTACTAGAGAAAGCTTATCCAGAAATCTTGAAATTGGTCAAGCTCCGGTAAAGTAATCTATAATTATTCTTTCAATTCTTTCACTAGTATTTGGCATTGATGCCAAAGGGGGAGTGTATATTATGTATGTGAAAATATGTATATGTATATAATCCTAGGGGGAGGATATCAGACATAGAGTATATTGCAAACATAGTCAATTAGCTCAGGGGGAGCATGTTTTAATTGAACCGACAGGGAATCCATTTTTCACATGAGTGTTGCCATTAATGCCAAATGAGGAGATTGTTGGAAATTGACACTCATTGGATTCATATGTTGTCATTGATGGCAACAAGATTCTATTGAAGGCATATATTGGCAGAAAATGACATTGGAGGCATACACCGGCATTGGAGTAATCAGGGTCATCACTGACACCGACACCAACATCCAGCACTTCAATGAAGCTGACATTAGTCTGGGATCCAAAAATTTTGATTTGTAAAATCATTTTGTAATTATTTTATAGGGTCGACATTGAATTTCTTTTGTATTGTAAGGCAACATAAGGCATATTGTTTGTAAAGGGTATATAAGTCAGTCTATTAGGTCATTTTGATATATGAAGAGGAAGTAGAATAGTGTGATATGAAGGATATGTATGTAGGTCATTTGTATATAAAAGTTATATCATGCAATGATCAGTAGATGGTTTGTAGAGAATTATTGGAGGAAAGGAGATACCGGTAGAAGGGTTCAAGATTTATGAACCGGTACAGAATAGAGCTTTAACCGGAACTCTTTTTGGTATTGCAGATGTGTTTTGTGAGTTCACCATTACTGTTTTATCTCAGTAGAAGCTTGTAGTCAATGAGACTCTTTTGTGTTGAGAAGTGTGCTCTAGGTAGTGTGCCTTCCTACATGTGTAGGCCCCCATGATATGTAATATCTTTCATATGGCCAGTGAATTGATATTGTGGGTCACAAATCCCACTGTGGTTTTTTCTCTTTGAGGTTTTCCATGTATAAAATTTTGTGTGTTATGTTGTTCATTCATGTGGCTAGTTTATTTACTTCATGTTATATGTTTCTTCATTTACCGGTTTATATGTGTATGTTGTAATAAGGTAAAATCTTATATTACCGGTAGAACATTGATTCACCCCCCCTCCTTAGTGTTCTTGGATTCTAATAGATATTTGTTGGCAATTGACACTTATTTGATTGGTTTCATATGTTGTCATTGATGGCAACATGTTTTGGCTTCATTATTTGGTTTGGTATTTCACTGGTAGACACTTCACTGGCATCGATGGGTACCTTCACCAGTATGAAAGACTCTATGGGTATCAGCATTAAAGGCTGACATGATTTGCAAACCAGGCAAGGATAATAACTAGCAAACAAGGTACCGGTATAGGAGACCAACATCATTGGTGGATCAAGAAATTGGAAATTCATTTTGTTACTTATAAATATATGTAATGAGCTGACATGTATAATCATTTTATATTATTTAAGTAAGCCAACATAAGTCATAAAGGATTGTAAGGATATAAAGGTCAATTATTAGATCATTTTGATTATAGAAGTAGATGATATTGTAAGATTAGATCAGTAATGTGAAGATCATGTATATGAGGTCATTTGTGTATGAGATCAATATTTTGTAATGATCTATAGATGATTTTGGATGTGAAGGTTATTCTGGTAAGGGTTTAGGGTTTCAGAACCAGAACAATTAGAGTTTGAACTAGAACTCAATCAGGAATAGCAGATGCATTAAATGAGTTTAGTTTTATGTTGTTTTATTCAAAGTGATTGTAGTCAGTGAGACTCCTTTGTGTTGAGCAGTGTGCTCTAGGTGGTAAGCCTTCCTACATGTGCAGGCCCCCATATTATGTAATATATTTTCATATGGCTAGTGTATTGATATTGTGGGTCACAAATTCTACCATCATTTTTCCTCTTTGAGGTTTTCGACATATAAACTCTTTGTGTTATGGTATTCATTTGCATGTTTGGTTCATTGATTAATTTACTTCTTTCAATAATATATGTACAGGTATACCTGTTGGTGAATGCATGTTAAAATAAGGTTAAAATTGAACATTCTGATAGAACATTGATTCACCCCCCCTCTCAATGTTCTTGGATTCCAACAATTGGTATCAGAGCCTTGTGCCTCGGAGGAAGCCTAACAACTTGAGGGAGATCCTAAATCCAGAATCCATAGAAATGAGTATGGAGAAGAAACTTGAGGTAGCACTTGAAGATTATGATGCTAAAAGGATGAATAACTTGAAGTTACAAGATGAATTAAATTCTACAAATGAATTCATTATTATCCTACATGAGAGGTTGTCATTTGTTCAAGCTAGGAGGAAGGAACTTCTGCAAAATCAAAATAATGGAGAACGATGCCTTTAATGAAAAATTTCAGAAGTTGAGTCAAGAGAATGTTGTCATGAGGAATGAAATGCAAGCCCTAAGTATGAGGATGCCAAAGGAGATTGAAGATTGGAAGATGAATGAAGAAAACCTTGGGAGATCTCTGAAAGACAAATCTAAAGAATGCATCTAGTTGGCTCATGAAAATGATATGTTGAGAACAAAATTAGTACAATCCTAAAGCAATGAACAAGAACTTGAAAGACAAATGATAATCCTAAGAGATGATCTCACTATTGCAAATGAGTACAAGGACAAATTAAAGGTTAGTTCAGTGCAGCTTGATGAACTATTGAAAAGCCAAAGACAGAAGGAAGATTCCAGTGGACTTGGATTTGAACAAGGTCAAAGCTTCGATACTGCAAATGAAGATCAGAACAATCAGAACCAAAAGACATTAGTAAGGCAACTTAATGCTTACAAATTCAATGGTAGATGCTTTGTTTGTGATAAATTTGGTCATATGGCTAGGCAATGTAGAAATAGAGCAAATTAGAACTATAACTCTACTCCTGGTCAATGTTCCAAATGCAATAAGTATGGTCATAAGACAAAAGATTGTAGAATGAATGTTAAATGTCATGCATGTGGAAAATTTGGACATATGGCTAATCAGTGCAGGTCAAGCAATTATACTGGTTATAGCAAAGCAATTCAAAAGAACAATGTTACATGTTATGCATGCAACAAAATTGGACACATAGCTAAGTTTTGTAGAAGTAAAAATCCATCGGTTAGCAATGATGTATCAAATGATAAAGGAAAAGAGAAGATCAATGAAACTGGAAAGATCATACCAAGAAATGGGTCAAGAAGTTAGATGATCAATCAACAGATGGAACTGCTCGGGCTACTCAACTAACAGAGGATATTGCTCCTACACTAGTAGGAGGCTCATCTATTTCCCTAACGTCGTTACTAAGAATGCAACAATAATATAGATACATTAGATATCCCCTACTTAGACTAATGATTCATTATCAAACATAGCATAATAAATTACTTATCTAAACCATAGTAAGATAACCATGAAGTATAACATATTTAACACTTCTAAGATACTACATTCATTTTAAACACCAATATCAAATTTTACCATGCTAATAAATCTTGCAATAATAATGGATCTATCCATTCCTAAAATATAGCCAAAACCAACACAACATAGACTAACATATGATAACATGATTACATTACATCTTACATCCTATGCATAATTTTCATTATAATTTTACACCAATATTTCCAAGGAGAGTGTCATGGTACATTATTAATATAAATGAAATCCAATTATAAAGTACATAGATGAAGCTTTATACAAATCAGAGAATACATATGCATCTTAAACCACAACACTAAAACTAAAAAGAAGAAGAATCATCCATCAATCTCACAAACAAACCACCAAATATCCCAATGGAAGAAGGTATCAACCACTCGACCATGTGGAACCAAAAAGGTCAACCCCCCATACTCTAGAGAATGACATAAGGCCCCAGACATGTAGTTCCCCTCCCTAACCCATCCTTTATGAGAGGGTGTGATATACACTTTTAGATTTGTGCTTCGATAGTCTCTTTGAAATTAGTGGATTCATTATGATTTATATGGATAATTTATGTCCTGGGCTGATATGATGATCAGACTTATGTGTAGTGATCTAGATGCACTCCTTATTCATGTATGGATTATATTTCTTGTGACGTTATGAGGACATCTTGATTATGCTAACTCTATTCCATGATTATGATGATGATTGAGTTGACAATATGATGATTATAGTTGTCTTCTAGTGTATTCATGATTAGTGATAATTTCATACCACTCATTGCGAGCATGATATGATGTTGCGATTCTCTATCACTTGCTTGATCAGTTATGATGTATATATGGTGTAGTCACCAGTTAGGAGGGACCTCAAAGAGATCAATCTGGACCGGTTAGCAAGAGTAAACATAATGAAAACACAAGGATATGCTGGAGGAAATGCAAAACATAATGAATTATATCATGAAAACTTATTACAACCAACTGGTAACAACCAAGTTATAAAAACTAGCTCACTGGCCTGCTAAAACATGCTCAATTACAAAACAGGTCACAACCGAGACCTCAAATCTTAAGATCTATCTTCTATGTTTGGTCTACTATCTTTTATCTCATTCTAATGCTTAATTACAATTATTTATATGATCCAAGGGATACGGGTGGCCCAAAAAGGGATAAAATGCCAAAGAAAAAGACCTAACATGTAAAACCAACAAGGTCGGCCTCCACCAAAGAGATTCTGATGTAGCCATAATTAGTAAACCCTCAAAAAAGAACTAAATGACTTATACAGCAAGAGTAACACAATGAAATCAACAAGAAAACATAGCAAGATTACAGAAACAGATAAATGTTATTGTCTTAGAACCTCTAGAAACCAACCAGTTATCATCATACAACCATCATAGAACATCTGGTAGTCAACCAGATACATGCAAGCTACAAGACAGATACAATCCATCTGGAACTCTCAAAGTCAACTAGATCACTAATCATGAATCTAAATCTTTATTCTGATTTCTACTACTTCAATCCTACAAATGATTACAAAATACCCAATATATACCCTCCGGAACATATTCGGGTTGGCCACAAAAGATTACATTTACCAATGCAGGAAAATGAAACGTGTAACTAGATCAACCCTAAGAATGGAAGAGATTCCTCCAAAAAATAACAAACAAGAAGTGTGGATCTGCAGGAAGGTTGGCCATATGCTAAGAACATTATACAAGACCCCAAATAGATCCACACACTAAGAAAATGCTTTGCAAATGAAGAAAAACCAACCGGTAAGCATAAGAATTGTCCCAGAACCCATAAACAATCAAACCGGGAGTGATAACTAGCTGAAAAAGAATCCAAATGGACTAAAAATTTAGAATTAAGCACATGAACCAACCTGGAGACTGAAAATAGGATCTGCAATGAAAAGCAAGCAACTACCAGCACCTACTGACAGGAACACAGAAAACTACACTCTAAAGTGAACAAGGACTAAACTAAAAGGAAATATATTTGGTTGATGCAAGATTGCTCATACACTAGGGATGCTCCTATATTAGACACCCTAGGTAGAAAGAGATGTTCCATGAGAACCAACTCAAGAACATCGAAAAGGATTTAGGATAAAGACCCCAAGCTCATTTCTAATCCAAACATCTTCCTTATCTGCATCAAAAAGGATTCAGGATAAAGACCCCAAGCTCATTTCTGATCCAAACATCTTCTTTATCTACAAACCTCTTCTTTATCTCCTCCAAGATCTCAACAAGATTCTCTAACCCATGACTCTTTGTTTCTCTTCCTTTGCTTCAGATCTGCACATTGTCTTTGTTTATTGCTCTCTTTCTTTTGCAACTCTGATTTGTTTCTGCCACAAGACTTCATCCGGTTTGTCACCATAAACTTTCTATCATCTAGTTCTATTTGTCCATCAATCTTATTTATTAAATCCTTCTGTAGACTCATGCCATCTTCTGGTATAACCTGTGCAACTAGTTTCTGAGTACTACAACTTTTCTCAAGACTCAAAATCTTCACCTCCTTCTCTTTCTTCTTCAAAAAGGTCAATGTGAACTTCTACCCATCCTTCTCAATAGTGATTAGGTTTCTTCTATAGTCATAAATAGCTCCTCTATCAAACTGCCAAGGTCTTCCCAATAAGACATGACAATCACTCATAGATACAACATCACACAAGACCTCATCCCTAAAAGGCCCAATATTAAAATTCACCAAACACTGCTCCTTTACTTCTAACTTTTGATAATCTTGTAACCAACTTACCTTGTAAGGACAAGGGTGCTCAAGCCTCTTCAATCCAAGCTTCACTACCATCTCCTTAGATACCAAATTATTAGTACTTCCACTATCCATAATAACCTTGCAACACTTACCACCTCATTTGCACACAGTCCAAAAAAGACCCTTTCTTTGAGTAGATCTGGTATCTTCACTGCTCTGCTCCATCATGACTCTTCTGAATATAAGGGATTCTCCTTGCTCTGATGCATAGTCAATCCTAGTAGCTTCACCTTCCAGATACTCATTTTCCACACAACTTCTTGCCATTCCCTTCTTACATTCATAAAATCTATGTCTAGTTTCTCCACACTTGAAACATTTATCGAGAAATTCTCTATTGGTACTACCACTGCCTTTCCTCTTTGTTTTTTGTTCTGGTTCGTTACTCCACTTAGGTTTTGATTCTTCTTCAACATTCTACTTCTCTGTACTCATCTACCCCTTGAATCTCTCCTTCCCTCTAGGGTTATTTGGTTGTCTTCTTCTCACATTTTCCTTAGCCTTCAAAGCATACTGGTAAGCTTCTTAAACTATGGAAACCCTCAACATACTCATCTCAACCTGAATGTTAAATGCAAGTCCATTTATGTACCTCACCACCTTTTCTCTATCCATCTCTCTATGTCCATATATAATCATCACCTTGTAGAATTCCTCAGTATACTCTTTCATAGTCATGTTTCTCTATTTCAGGTTTTGCAACTTCTTGAACAATTCCAACTCATAGTCTCTTGGTATGAACTTGGCCTTCAATCTTGCAACCATCTGTCTCCACCGAGTGATCTTCATTTCTCCATTCTTCACTCTGTCTTTCTGTAATTCTTTCCATCATAAGGCAGCATGCCCTTTCAACTTGGTCTGTGCCAACCAGACTCTCTGCAGGTCCTTGAGATCCTCATACTCAAAGTAATCCTCCAACTCTCTGATCCAATCAATTAGATCCTTCAAGTTTAGTGATCCAGAAAAGTTTGAAACCTCCACTTTATGAACTTTACTCGCTTGTGCCACTTCTCTCAGGAATCTTTCCTCTCTTCTATCTTTCGGTCCTTCAACCTCTTCTATTTCAAGCTCTTCACTAGCTTCTTCATATTCATCCTCAAACTTCAGGTTCCTCCGCAAACTAGCTAATGCACTCTATATTTTGTTCCTCATTTCATTCTTGAAGTCCTCCATCATCTACTCTACCCTTTGGGAGTTCATCCTTCTAGGTGGAATCTCCTCTTCTGCTTTGGTGAACTCCCTCAACTCGGTGATCTAACTATCAGTTTCAATTGCCTCTCACTCTGTGATCTAGTGAACACATGCGTAGCCTGCCCAATTAGCAATTTGTTCACCCAAAGGAATGTCTCAAGGTTCACAAACAACTCTTCCACCAACTATTTCATAACCATCTTTGATACCAATTGATGTAGTCATAACCGGTAAACCCTCAAAAGAGAATTGAATGACTTATGCAGCAAGAGTAATACAACAAAATCAATAAGAAAACATAGCAATATTATAGAAACAGATCATATTATTGTCTTAGAACCTCTGGAAACCAACCGGTTATCATCATACAACCATCATAGAACATCTAGTAGTCAACCGGTTACATGCAAGCTACAAGCCAAATACAATCCATCTAGAACTCTCAAAGTCAACCGGATCATGAATCTAAATCTTTATTCTGATTTCTACTACTTCTCTCCTACAAACGATTACATAATACCCAATATATACCCTCCAAAATACATCCGGGTCTACCACAAAAGATTACATTTACCAATGCACGAAAATAAAACGTGTAACTAGGTCGGCCCTAAGAATAGAAGATATTCCTATAGAAAATAACAACCAAGAAGTGTGGATCAGTAGGAAGGTCAACCACACACCAATGAACATTGGAAAAGACCCCAAATAGATCCACATGCTAAGAAACCACTCCGGAAATGAACGAAAACCAACTAGTAAGTACAAGAACTGTCCCGAAACACAGAAAGAGTCAAACCGGGAGTGATAACTAGTCATAAAAGAATCCAAATGGACTGAAAATATGGAATTAAGCACATGAACCAGCCTAGAGACCGTAAATAGGATCTATAATGAAAAGAAAGTAACTACCAGCATCTACTGACAGGAACACAAAAAACTACACACTAAACAAAACAAGAACTAAACTGAAAGGAAATATTTTTGGTTGATGCAAGATTTCTCATAGACCGGGAATGCTCCTGCATCAAATTCCATCAAAAAATCCAAAAGATGAAGTGTATATCAAAGGGAAGGTCGGCCACATGCCAAGGAACATCTGAATAAATACTTAGGGCCCCACAAGCTACGTAAGGGATCCAGTAGATCACTAATGCAAATAGGTCTAGGCAATCGGTACCATAAAACTGTCTCAAAAACCGGTAGTGATAACTTGCCAAAAAATAATCCAAATGCTCTACAATTTGGAAATAAGGTAGATGATCAAGTCCTCAAGAAAAATACAACTCCTCAAGATCCTATGAGCCAATGCCAGAAAATGTAGAATGAAATGTTGAAACTGCAAAATAGAAAATAAATATTTTTGGTTGATGCAAGATTGACAAGAATCGGGGATTCTCCCGCATCAAACATCCAAGGTTGTTGAAAAAGTGAGTCTCTCACTTTTCTGGGGTTAGAGGAAAACCAAGGCAGTCTACCTCTACCTAAGAAATCTAGGATGACTCTTCAACTAGTATGTCCTTCCACTTTACTAGATACTCCTTATACGAATTACTCTGGGTACTACGCCCAATCCTACTATCCAAAATTTCCTCAATCTGATTTGGTTCCTTCTGGGGCAGCTATTTCTCTAAGTCTACAATACTATCCTCACTGAATTATGGCTCATGATATTGATCTAGATCTACAATGTTGAATATAGGTGAAATACTCAGACTATCCAGTAACTCCACTTCATATGCATTTCCAGAACTAAAATTTCTCAAAATCTTGCAAGGTCCAAAATTTCTCATCTGCAACTTGTTATAAGTTCCAACAAGGAATCTTTCTTTTCTCAGATACACCATCACTTCATCGCCAACTTAAAATTCCTTATGTCTCCTCTTCTCATCTGATTTCTCCTTATACTTGTTGTTCATGTCCTCTAAATGTTTCTTAACTTGAATATGCAAGGTTGTCATGTGGTCTGCAAAGTCTTCTGCTTCAAAACTTCTCTGGTCTTCATTGCTAATATCTCTTAATTCTAATATACCTCTAGGGTGTGCTCCGATAACGATCTCAAAAGGTGTCCTTCTAGTACTCCTGTTTACTAAATTGATGTAGGCAAACTTTGCTTATGCAAGAATCAAATCCCAACTTCTGGTTTTGTCTCTAGCTAAGCATCTTAACAAATTTCCCAAGCTTTGGTTAACTACTTTTTTCTATCCATCAGTTTGTGGGTGAAAAGTATAACTAAACTTCAAATCTGTCTTCATCTTCTTCCAAAGTGTTCTCCAAAAATAACCAACAAACTTAGTATCTTTGTCTGAAACTATGCTCTTAGTTAATCTACGCAATCACACCACAAATGATGTCTTCTTACAAGGTATGAAATGAGCCATCTTCAAGAATCTATCCACTACCACAAATATTGAATCATTCCCTCTTTGTGTTTTAGGTAGTCCTAGTATGAAATACATGCTTATATCCTCCCAAGGTCTCTCCGGTACTGTCAAAGGCTTATACAATCCCACATTCTGACTACTACCCTTTGCAACTTAACAAACTCCATAATTTTGTATATCTTTCCTAACATCCTTATGAATCTAGGGAGAAAAGTAATGCTCACTTACCAATGCTATTGTTTTATCAACACCAAAGTGTCTGGCTAATCCTCCACTATGATTCTCCGTTATTAGATTCTCTCTCATAGAGCTCTTAGGTATGCACAACTGAACTCCTCTGAACAACATCCCATCCTGAATGAAGTAATCCAACCACTTTCTACTATCTACCATAACCAGTTCTCTACATTCTCTCCAAAGTTCTATAAAATCCTGGTCATCATCATACAAGGTCTTCAACTCCTCAAATCCTAATACTTTCACTCTCATCTCCGTCAGCAAATTCCTTCTTCTACTCAATGCATCAAAAACTTTGTTAGATTTCCCACTTCTATGCTTCAACACAAAGGTGTAACTCTGCAAAAATTCTACTCATCTCATATGTCTCTGATTCAACTTACTCTAACCATTCAAATACTACAAAACTTGATGATCCGTATACAACACAAACTCCTTAAGCAACAAGTAATGTCTCCACTTCTTCAAGGACTGAACTATGGCATAAAATTCTTGATCATACATTGAATATCTCCTCTGGGCATCATTCAACTTCTCACCAAAATAAGCTACTGCTCTCCCTTCCTGACTCAATATGGCTCCTATTGTAGTTCCACTTATATCATAATCCACTTAAGATACTTTGTTGAAATCTGATAAAGCTAACACATACTGCTCAGTCACTTTTTGCTTCAGCAATTCAAAACTTTTGTTTGCTCTGGTAGTCCACTTGAATTCCTTCCTATCTCCCCTTATTGTCTCAGTCATATGTTTACAAACTGAAATGAAATTTCTGATGAAATTCCAGTAGAAACTAGCCAATCCATGAAATGATCTTACCTCTCCAATGCTTTCCAGGATAGGCCATTCAACAATTGCTTTTACTTTCTCAGGGTCCATCTTCAAACCATCCTCAGATATCACAAATCCCAAATATCCTAACTGTTCCTTCATGAAAGTACACTTCTTAAGGTTTATCAACAACTTTTCTTCTCTCAACCTTTGCAAAACTTGTCTTAAATGCAACAAATTCTCCTCTTTCGTCTTACTAAAAATCAGAATGTCATCCAAATATACAATAACAAACTTACCCAAGAATTTCTTCAATACCTCATTCATCAGCCTCATGAAAGTACTTAGTGCATTAGTCAATCCAAAAGGCATCACCAATGACTCATATAGTCCTTCATTTGTCTTGAATGCTATCTTCCACTCATCTCCTTCTTTGATCCTAACCTGATGATATGCACTCTTCAAGTCTATCATTGTAAAATATTTGGCTCCACTCAAACAGTCCATTATGTCATTCATCCTATTCAAAGGGAACCGGTATTTCACTATGATCTTATTTATTGCTCTGAAATCGATACTCATCCTCCATTCTCCATTCTACTTAGGTGCTAATACTGTTGGTACTGCACAAGGACTCAAACTTTCTCTAATCAAACCTTTCTTCAACAACTCCTGCACTTGTCTATTCAACTCTTCATTCTCTATCAGTGTCATCTGGTGTGTAGCTTTGTTAGGCAAACTAGCTCTGGGAATTAGGTCCATGAAATGACTAATACTTTTCACAGGTGGTAATCCATTAGGCACATTATTTGATATGATGTCTTCATACTCTGTCATTAACTTCTTTATCTCTTCCAGTTGTTCTTCTTCATGCTCTGGATTCACAGTGTTCTTAGGAACTAAGGAAAAACACACATTCTCATGTCTCATCCCATCTAGGAATTTCCTTCCATCCACCAAACAAATTCTAGCACTTGTACAAACTTCACTCTTCAAAGGCTCCTCCAAGGGAAACAAGGTTTACTTCATCCCATTAGCCACAATAGTGTATATATTCTTTCTCCCATCATGCATTGTTTTTCTATCAAACTGCCATGGTCTACCCAACAAAAGGTGACAAATATCCATAGGCATAATATCATACAAGACTTCAACATGATAATTCCTAATTTTCAATTTTACCAAGCATTGCTCACTTATCAACAACTTATGTTCATCCTAAATCCATCCTATCTAATAAGGATTAGGGTGTTTCAATCTTTCCAAATTCAACTTATTCACCATCTCTTCTGAAACAAGGTTATCTAAACTACCACTATCAATAACAACTTTACAACACTTACCAAATACCTTACATCTGGTCATGAAAAAAAATTTCCTTTGCAAGGGCTCCTCATCTTCTCCAGTATGACACAAATCTCTCCTCATCATTAACAGTTCTCCATCTTCTAGCTTATTAGCTAATCTAGTGGGGCTTTCTTCCACCACTATTGTTCTCCTGGTATTCTTTGTCTTCTTACATTCAAAAGCATGATGTCCTTCTCCTCCACACTTATAGCAAGTTCCTCTAACCACTCTCTCATCTTGTCTTCTATCATCTTTTCCAAAATTTTCACTCTGGTAACCAGCCGGTTCTCTCCTTTGGTATAAATTTCTATCATCCTTCTGGTATGAATTACCTTATTTTCTTACTTCCGTGTCCTTATTCTGATCTATACAAGTGTCTCTTCCTCCTTGAAATCTTCCTTCGAAAAAACTTCCACCTCTACCTCTTGGTCTCTACTCATTTATTTTGTTTAGCTTCTCTTCTGCTTTCAAGGCATGTTGGTAAGCTTCTTCAACACTCTGCAATTTGATCAAACTAAGTTCATCTTTTATAGACATCCACAATCCATTTAAATATCTTGCAACTTGTTCAACTTCATCATCAACATGCCTAGATCTTATATTCAACTTTTAAAATGCTTCGTTGTACTCGTTCACACTAGATACCTTCTGCTTTAGATTCTGCAACTTTCAGAATAGATTCACTTGATAATTAGTTGGCATAAATTTTGATTTTAATTTAGCAACCATTTGATCCCATGTCTTGATCTTCTCTTTACCTCTTATTTGTTTATCAACCTGAAAATGCTCCCACCAAAGAGATGCATGTCCTTTCAACCAGATACAGGCATATTTCACCTACCTTTCCTCTGCAGTATTCTCAAAATCAAAATATTTCTCCATCTTCAAGATCCAATCCATCAATTCAACTGAATCCAACTTTCCATCATATTTTGATGGGGTAAAATGAGGTTTAGTATTCACCCTACTCAAAACCCTCAATAACCTCTCTTCATCTGGATCAATCACCGGTGGGTTTACTTATTCTGTCGGGGCTTCTTCTCCTTCATCTTCACTCACATCTTCAATATATTGGCCTCTTCTTTGTGATGTCTCAACGACTTCCAACTGGGCGGTAATTCCTCATAATATTTCCATCACAATAGGGTTTGCATTCCCATGCACTCCATCATTCCTATTCCTCTTCACACCATCTTCATGCCAGTCCTCTGCAGCTATGGGTCGGATCCACATTCCTCCACCCTACAACAAAATTTCTCAAGATAGTGTAATCTCTGAAATGAAAGTTCGCTCTGATACCACTTGGTGTATTAACCAGTTAGGAGGGACCTCAAAGAGATCAATCTACATTGGTTAGCAAGAGTAAACACAATGGAAACACAAGGATATGATGGAGGCAATGCAAAACAAAACGAATTATATCATAAAAACTGATTACAACTAATCGGTAACAATCGGGTTACAAAAATCAGCTCATGAGCACTTGGTGCAGTCACCGGTTAGGAGGGACCTCAAAGAGATCAATTCGGACTGGTCAGCAAGAGTAAATACAACAAAAACACAAGGATATGATGGAGGTAATGCAGAACATAATGAATTATATCATGAAAACTGATTACAACCAACTAGTAACAACTGAGTTACAGAAACCGGCTCACTGGCTTGCTAAAACATGCACAATCACAAAATAGGTCACAACCGAGACCTCAAATCTTAAGATCTAGCTTCTATGTTCGGTCTACTACCTTCTATCTCATTCTAATGCTTAATTACAATTATTTATATGATCCAAGGGATTTGGTTAGCCCAAAAAGGGATCAAACACTAAAGAACAACACCTAACATGTAAAACCAACAAGGTCGGCCTCTGCCAAAGAGATTCCTCCATAAATCCAAAGGATGAAGTGTAGATCAAAGGGAAGGTTGGCCACATGCCAAGGGACATCAGAATCAACACTTAGGGCCCTGCAAGCTACGAAAGTGATCTTGTAGATCACTAATGCAAATAGGTCGAGGCAGCTAGTACCAGAAAACTGTCTTGGAAACTGATAGTGATAACTTGTCGGAAAATGATCCAAATGCTTTGCAGTTTGGGAATAAGGTAGATGATCAAGTTCTCAAGAAAAATCCAACTCCTCAAGATCTGGTGAGCCAATGCTAGAAAATGTAGAATGAAATGTTGAAACTACAAAACAGAAAGCAAAACAGAAAGGAAATATTTTTGGTTGATGCAAGATTGTCAAGAACTGGGGATGCTCTTGCACCAATATATGTTGTATATATGTTTAATGGTGAATGCATAATTTTAGGTACCAAATATCAACTCCACCTGGTCTCACATGTCTAAGTGTGTCTTTATTCAAATGGAAAGTTGTTGGAGATGGCATGTGTTTCCCTCTCATACTCTAGGCTAAAGTTCTTCACCTTGTCAGTTTTGTGTTGTGGTGCAAGTTGGTGGTTAGAGTCTCGTGTTGGTGTTTGACCCTTTTGTCGGGTTTCTTGAGGTGATGTGGTTGCATGGTTATTATTTAATTAATAATCAAATTAATATGATTTATTAATGTATTATATAGCATGGCCGTTTATTTATTTGCTTTATTTAGTGTTTAATTAATTATTTAATATTTAATTATTGTTGAGATTTTATAATTATTTAATTGAGATTAACTTATTGATTTATTTGATCTATTGCTTAATTGATTATCTACTTATTTATTTATTGTTTAATGATTATTTCTTGATTTATTTATTATTTATTGTTTATATTTTATTATTGATTTGATTTTATATTTTATTATAAGTTTCTATTTATTGAGCTTTTACTTATTTATTTACTATTGGGATTTGATTTGTTATTATCCCATTTATGTTTATATTACTACTTATTAGTATTTGCATAATTGGTTATAATATAAAGTTTGTCTTCCCTCTATTCTGATTGGTTGTTTTATGTGAAGGTAAGTAAATAATAAAGTTTTATATTATTTGCCTCGTATTCACGCATGGTACGTATATTATATAGTTTTATAGAATTTTCTGATTGGTCAGTGGATTTCTATAGTTTGAATTTGATTTTTTATTTATTTGAGTCTTTTGGCATGTTGCGAGGTTACCATCCAAAAGAATTTTGGATTTCATTTTGGAAGTTTTGGATTTGGTTTGCTGAAGATTTGGATTGGAATTTTTGCGCTTCTTCAATTGCCTTGGCCATCACTCAATTTCTCTAGGTTGGGGCTGAGCCTTTATTCTTGAGATTTTGATTTGCAGAATGGAATTTTTTTCTTTGTGTCTTCCTAAAATATTTTCTTTAGGATATTTAAAATGGCTATTTGATATATGTTATTATATTTTGTTTGGGGAAAAGTTTCAAGATTCTATTTATCCATATGTTCTTATGAAATGGAAGAATGTGTCTGTGTAATTATTGTGATGCAAGTGACTACCTTTCTTGTGTGTGTATTTCTTTTTGTTTTCCTTCATATTGGACTCATAGAGTTTTTTTTTTCCATTAACTATGGTGTGAGAGTCCTTCTTTTACCTCAGTGAATCCATTGGTGAAGTTTTGTGCAATTTGGGTGTGTTATGTGTAAGTCTATGTGCAGGGGGTGCATAATTTTGATACTCAAATTCATCTGTATGATCTTGTGAATTCAATTTCATGTTTTCTTAGTCCTATTTGTCCTCCCACATCTTTCGGGAGAATTATTTATCAATTTTGCAGGCCTGTGTGCGAACTAGGCAAGTTTCGTCACTTGTATTGTCTATTTTTTTTAATGTTTTTCTCTCTAAACCCAAAATGCTAAAAGATGGCACCAAAACACCAAAAGAAGACCCCAAAATTCAAAATTTCATGGATGCTCTAAATTATCTCCCAGATGTGCTAAACTAGGTTTTTGTTGAGCAGTTCTGCCCGGAGTTGCTAGTTTTCTCAATTTTGCTTAGTGTGAATGTTTTTCCATATTTTGGGCTTGTACCAAAGGCTTCTATGATTGATGTTGATGTTATCAGAGGTGTATTTTATTTGGTATTTACCATTTCATGATTGTATATGGCTATGGTAGGATGAGTTGTGCCTTACTGTTGAGGGTTGTGCTTATGTGATGCTTAGCTCCAACAAGAGGATAAATACCTTGTTGTTGAGGAATGATTATGAGAACTCTAGTGGGATGTTCATGACTCACTGTTGATGATTAATAATTCTTTTGGATTATATTTTTATCTCTTACATTGTCCTTGGTTCACTATTGTATTGATTTGGTGAAGGCTCTTGTTTGTATTTGGGTATATGATTCATGTTATGCTTTAGTTTGTATGGGTAATGGTGAGACTATGTTTATGTCTTTAGTGAGAGCCTTCATGATGTTGACATGATGTTATTTTGGTTGTGTTTCACCTTAAGCTATTGGTACATGATTAGGGGGAGTGGTCTCTTTCATGTGTAGGACAACGATCATGAGCAATAGACCTCTAGGATTGGGTCTAGACTAGTTGGGAGCACATGAAGCATATTTTTGTAATTGTAAGTGATAACCTTAATAAATTGATTAATAGATTAGGTATTTAGGACTCACTTAATCAAGATAATGAATTTGAGCTGTGTGCCCCAAATGCGGGTCCCAGGGAGATGGTTTTAGGATCTATGGTTTGGAAGACTGTTGGAGCGGTAAATTGACCTCCCTTATTTGGCTCCAAGGTTGAGGTGATTCCACATGAGGATAGCATGTGATAAGACTCTTCCCTACATGTTTCCATTATCCTTATGCCTTGATTGTTGATTATGCCTCTGCGATTTTATTGATTTGTGTTGAGCCTTGTGATGTGTTTTGGTTAATTGTTCTTGGTTGTTATCTTGTGGATGTCTTGTTGAGCCCTTAATTGTTAGGTGTAAGCCTATGTCTTGAGTGTGAGTTGGAACCCCATGTCATCTCCTAGCATGGTGGGTGGTTCCTATTTGGCTTTACATGGTCGGGTGGTTTGATACCTTCTTCCAATGGGATGTTCTTCATTGGATATTTGCATATGTGGACATGGATATATCTTACCGCATTATATGGAGGTATCTTTGGAGCATAATATATGTAATAGGAATTGATATCATGTGTTTTGTATCTCGATAAATATGTAATAGTAAAGAAGACTATGTAATTAGTATCTTGTTAACATATGTATTAGGACTTGTAGTAGGTTGATTTAAGAATGAGATGTATTGGATAACATTGTTGTAAATGATTATTCGATGTGTATGTAATTCTAGATTAGATGTAAATTAAAATATTGAGTGATACAAATGGAATTATCTCATGTATATCTTGTGGACGGTAGTATTTATGTTAACGATCTTGTATGCCTTGATTTGAAAGATGTTAATCCTTATTGTTAGTTATCTTTGGAATATGGAAATGAATGAATAGTTGTAGATTTGTATGGACACTATGATTCTTCATTATGCAGAGCTGATTCCTAGGTGTTGAGATAGTATATTGTATCATGATGACATTGTAAATGTAAGAGATATTATGTATTCTTATTCCATGTTTTCTTATGTAATAGGACATGATGATGTATAGACTATGATCTTGTAATGCAATAAGATGATGTATTCATTGCATGGTTCATGTTGTAAGAATGTTCATTATATTAAGATTGAGATCTTATGTTGTATTAGGTAATTTAATGATTAAATTATGTGCATTATTGTTGTATCAAATGGATTTTGAATTGGACTAGTAGCATGAGATCCTAATTGGAAATTAGATTAATAATTTATGTAATAATTTTTCTTATGTATAAGGATAGTAATCTTGATGAATTGTGCAATGGATATTATTAAGGAAATAATCTAGTTCCATTTGTAGGGGAAGGATATGTATAGATTCATTATGTGATAGATGAATAATGGAAGATATGGGGATTAGGAACATTTGATTTGGTGCTTTAAAATGAACTTATAAAATTAATGGGGCTATGAAGATATTCATTTGATAGCTCATAATCTCAAGATAGGAAGAAAGTACTTGAGTAGAACTTAAATTAAATGGATGCTAATGATTTCATGATATGGATGTGTTATTATGTTGTTGCTAGTAATAAGTTATGTCAAGATACCCTAGGGAGAAAGTGAATGGATGAATGAAAGATTATATGTAATCATTGAGATGATAATTGTTATGATATTATTTTCGCTTGTGTTATGTGTTGTTATGGGTATGGTTATGTTCATGATGTTATATGCATTCATGTGATGTAAATCTATGATTTGGAGTAATGATAGTTACTATGTTGCATTGGTTAATGTCTTAAGAAAATTATCTTTATTTGTTGGTTAGTTTAGTTATTTTCTCTAGGGTATTTTGGCAGGAATTACATTTGGTATCAGAGATCATGTTGCAAACACTAGGATCTCTGGTTAAGGTTGTTGCTATTAGTCTTGTGTGGTGTGCTATGATGTCCTCTTGAATTGATTTGTTCTTGAGGTTTTTGTTTGAAAAAGGTCATTGGAATCTTGGAGATCTTACATGTCTATGCTCTGATGTTTTCTCCCCAATTATTTCTATAAATTATAATTGTGAGCAATATGTGTATTCATTTCTTATGCATACCTACTAGATATGAGAGATGTCTATATGATTCCATGTGATCTTGTTTTATTTGTAAGTTTTGGTGCTTACCTAAATATTAGAGGTTGTTTTCCCTATATCAATGACTTCCCAAGTTCTAGATAGGTCGCAAGCCTAGCTGGAGCATGTAGTCAAAACTCATTCCAGTTCTTCATCACAAAAAGGAACACCCAAGGATACTAATACAGTTGCTCAAACCTCTCAAAAGGTGGTGGGAAGGTGGACTCACAATCTGGTGGAGATAATCACCCACTTGAAAAGAATTAGAAGCTAAAATCCATTTGTGAAGCATGTGTTATAACACCTCCCAAAAAGAAAAGAACAACCCTACAAATCAGTTCTGGTGAATAAGACACCTAGTTTCTTCATCAATTGGGAGAACAAAGCTCTCTAGTTTCTTTGATTGATGGTGTATATCCATAAAGCCCCCTTTTGATTCTCCTAAGTTGACACCTGATGTTGTTGTTAATGCTTTATCTATCAAAAGTCCAACAAAATTTTTGTCCACTCCATGGCTCATGAAGGCTATTAAGAAACAAAGGAAACCATATTCACCAACCACTCAAATTAGAGTTGACATAGTAATGTGCCTACTAGGAGAGACATCCAAACCTAAAAAGGCAAGGCGGATGGATAGGATGATTATGGACCCACAAATGAAGCATCATGTGTTAGAAATTTCTAACCCCGACGTGGAAAAAAACTGAGCAAGAAATCACAGAAGGAGAATTTAATATAGCTATAATTAACATGGGGCCCACGATAACAGAGGGTGATATCTATCATGCTAAGAATTGTGTTGTTGTCTTATCTAGAAGAACTAAAGCTACAAAAAGGAAGAATCAAGAGCAATATGTGGATGCTCTTACTTCCTTCATTTGATCTACTTGGTCAACAGAGAATCTTGTCACTAGTTCATCTTCACGAGTATTCATCATAGAACTCATCAATTCTGATAAGTTAGAAATTGTTAAATGATCACAGGCCATAGCTAAAGCAGTTGGTGGTTGGGCTAGTTAGGTAATTCTAAAAGAGTTGTCATTTATTGATCATGGTTTGAGAAACTATGGCACTCTTAATCAGATGATCAATGTTCTTCAGGTTGAGTTACAAAGGACAAAGAAAGAAACTAATAGATTAGTTGTTGCCCTCTTAGAAATGCGAGAGATCATAAAATTGCCCATAATTTCATAACATATCACTGAAAATTTTGATGTAGATAACATCACCATTTGGACGGAGATGTTAGAACTGAAACACCATGTTACAAATTGTAAAGGGGAAAATTAGGTGACTTGGAAATTTGCAACAATGAAGGAGAAATCACCAAATCACCTATTTTCTCTTGGGGGAGATGATACCTTTACATTCAAAAGAAGGGGTAAATCCACTAGATTCAGTCACTAATCAAATTAGGACTGAATACTAAGTCGATTGATTGAAATGGAATATGTTTGAACCTCTTTTGTAAGTTGACTAGCTGAATTAAAACTATGTGCTGGAAATGAAGACAAATATGAGAAAACAGTGAGCTACAAATTCAAGATTTCATCTTGCACCTAGATCTGAGAAGTTTGAGATGATTCAAAGTTGCTTTGTGAAATCTTCCAAAAGTAGCAAGAACCATGTGTCCAGACTAGGATACCCACCCTCTTGGTCCTCCGAACTTTCTACGTGTCTAAAAGAGTATTTTTGTCTATGGAAGTAAAGCTTAATTCCAAAGGTATATTTGTGCACCTACTTCCTACACACAGAAGGAAAGGGAAATGTGTTGGGGATAGGGGTTCTCCTTTAGATCAAACCCCAATTTTGGAATTAACCAAGTGGTTGAAATAATGTAATTGAAATGACTGAATGTAGAAATCCTCCTCTTTGAGGGGATGTTGAATTGACTGAAAATGAAATGCTTATACCTCCTTGTGAAGTTTTTCTTGCCTCCCCATGGAATTATACTTCATGAATTAGGAAATTCTTGAAATCTTGACTTTATTGCTGCTCCAAAGCTTGAAGGAAGATTTAAAATGCTCAATTTCACTTGAATGCTTGAAGACCTCTTGAATTTTCCTCTTCTTCTATCAAATGAGAGGGGAAATCCCTCTTATATACTTTCCAATAGGATGAATTAATTAATTTTCTGACATGAGCTGACATAGAAGGGTGTTTCCCTCTCAAATTTGAGATGGGTCAAGGGGTCCAATTTAGGTCCCCTTAAGGGAGGACCATAGCACCACGCCCTGGTCCTGCCCTATTTCGAGGCAAGATCAAGGTGGCAATGTGGTGCACCTTTGAGCTAAATGGTGTTTTTGACATGTATGAGCATAATCAGGTCTTCAATCAGGCCAAGGGGTGCAAACACTAAGGCAAAGACCCAACTGTGATTGAAAATCGTGAGGGGTTCAATTTTAGGATGCTACATTTATCCCCCACTTTAGAGGGAGTATGAGCTTACACAAATACACATGATAAAGTATAAGTAATTTTAGATTGAAAGACTTTCACCACGTCAAAGAAACAAGATACACCAAACCTCCAATGGACTTTAGGATCTTATGACTTCAATGATAAGGTAAAAGGGAAGATCATGAGAGAGAAAGAGAGAACCATGACTAGTAAGGTTCTCTTACTATGAGTCATGAAAAGAAAAAGAACCAAAAATTATAGAGCAAAGACAAAGTTCGCTAAGTAACTTTAAGTATCAAGAGAGAGAATCATGAGCAGACTGTATGCCCCCATGTTAAAGATATTTCACATGCCTTGTCGAGAGCAATTTATTTAAGGTGGGATACACCCAAAAAGACAAGCACGTTATCAAAATAATTTAGCCCCTAAGAGAAGATAAATTAAAGGATAATGAACACAAAGCACAAAACACGAGGTGGTTTCACCTAACATTGGAGTCAGTATGCTTTTGATGATAACTCATGTATATCATGTATATATATATATAAATATATGTGTGCATAAAATTGTCCTCATCCCCCAAAGAAAGGAAACCACCATGGAAGAAGGGAACAAAAGAGATCTCAATTCTTTGCAACGTCCTCAATTAGAAAACATTAGGGACAAGAAATAGAAGAATACGGGAACAAATAGAAGAATGTCACAAATAAGCAAGAGAGGAAAGAGAAAGAGAATCTATGGTGCTAATGAAGCTAATCAAGCACGTCATCCTCTCCTCGATCTTTCTGATCATTATTTCGGGAAGGTGGACAACACACAAGAGGAGCCACATCGAGCATAGTAGATGGAGCTATCACAAGTTCCAAAGAAAAACTATGCTCTAATGATGAGTCACTTTGTTCGTTGCTAGGAGCTAGTATTAATACTTTTGAAAATTTTAAAGATAAATCATTGTCAACATCAACATATTCATATTCATCATCAGAAATATTAGGATCAACATTTTCATCACTAACAATGTTTTCACCTATTTCTTCATCAAGATTTATAAGAATAGGAGCTCTAATAGGAATAGAACTCAAACCACCATTTGTTTTAAGAATTTTGCATATTAGAGAATTAGGTTGAACATATTGTTTAGGAGAAAATGAAATTATGTCAACAATTGGTGTTTTAGGAGAAGAAATGGTTTGGGAAACAACTTCATGAGCTCTAGCACGACGTCTCCATCGGCATTCTCTTGCACAACAGTTTTGTCTAGTTTTGGCTGAAGGTTTAGGTTCATTAGGTATAGGTTTTGTCTCTTCTTCTAGGAAAGGATGAATGGTTTAATGTCTTTTAGGTTGGACAATAGGAGAGGTTGGTTGTTTCTCTCTATAAGATGAAGGAGGAGAAACCGCACCATATAAAGGAGGAATGGGAGGTGTAGGAAGGAGATCGGGTCCATCATGAGGAGGAGGGATAGGTCTACCCTTAGGAGGAATAGATTGATTCTTAGGAGGAAGAGATTTTCCACCTTTGGGAGGAAGAGTGGACTCATTCATAGGAGAAGGAATATATTCTTCCTTAGGAAAAAGAATATCACTTTCTTTAGGAGGAAATATAATCTTATTCTTAAAAGTAGAAGTACTAGATGTCTCCTTGGGAAGAAGATTATTTCTTTCCTTAGGAGTAAGAATAATCTTATCCTCAAGAAGAGGTGTGTGGTCATCAAGAGGAAGGCTAAGTGTTGGATTTCTAGGTTTACTCAAGGATAAAATCATTTCATTTTTCCAGTTTTGATATGATCTAAAGAGAGAATCAGTTCTAGGTTGAAGAGGTTGGAATCGTTCAGATTAATTGTAATCAAGACAAATGTCTCCATTCCTCAATACAAGTCAATGCAAGATATGATTGATAGTTATGATTTTATCATTATGAGTAAATTTCAAACACTTGTGAACAGTAGAAGCGATCACTTTCATGGAAGAGAGCCAAGGATGTCCCAGCTTCACACGAAATTGATGAGATGTAGGAATGATAGCAAATTGAATATCTAAGAATTTAGTGTTGACATCAATAGGAAGCATGATAAAACCAATATCACTTGATGCAATTACAAAGTATAAAGAAATTCTTTAGTTATCGCATTAACCATGCAAGAAGGATCAATAAGCACCCCTCTAGAAGGTATATCTTTGATTTTTACACTTATGTATAATGGACCATCGAGTGATTTAATGGTCTCACTAGGATCAAATGTGATGCAAAAATCCTTAGGAGGTTCTTGTTGATCTACAAGGCTCACCACATTGTTAGATTCAAGGCCAACATCATCGAGAGAGAAAGAAAGATGATTAGGCTCAATCACATTAGTGGAATGGGATGGTAAAGGATTAGTGAAATCTGAAGTTTCTGATTAGGAGGAGATATGAATTTGTTTCCTTTATCATTCACACCTACCACAAATATGGTATTGTTATCAATCAATTCTTGAATCTTACTTCTCAATGAAAAAAAAAATAGTATCATGACCAAGTTGACAATGGTATTGACAAAAGGATTTAGCATCAAAGTAAGGTGAAATTGAGTAAGGTGAAATTGTCTTATATGGATAAATTGGTTTGATTTGCAAAAGTTTTAACACATTCCTTTGTATTATCTAAGACATAATGCTATGCAAAGATTCATTCAAATGAGTAAATTCTTTTTCTCTTTTAAAGTATTTAGACAAAGGAGGCACACCTGTAATGGCTACCAGTTGATTGTTGTTGTTGTTTTCATTGAATTTTATGAATCATTTGTTTGGTTTGAACTTCACAAATGGTTGTTGAGCACTACCGCCCTTATCACTCGGAGCCATGGAAGGACATTGCTCCAATTGACTCATGATCAGTTGATAATTGTGAAGTATTGTGCACAACTACAAAAAGGAAGTAAACTCAGCTAAGAGAAGTTTATCCCTAATATATTTTTGTAAATTAGCATGAAAAATATTTTGAATATCTTGGTTAGGCACAAGAAAATAAATCTGAGAATACAAATGCTTATAACTACCAATAAAATCAGTCACTTTCTTTCTTTAACACCTTGTTTACAATGCATCAAATTAGTCAAATTAACTTTAGGACCAATGTTATTGTGTAATTGTTGAATAAAATAATTGGCCAATTTTTGAAAAGAAGTAATAGAATAAGGGGTAAAAGAACAATGCCATTGCAAAACTCTATCCCTTAATGTTATAGTAAATAATTTTGCTAACCATCTTTGATCATGAGCAAAGTAACTACACAAAGTTTGGAATGTTTTAACATGAGTTAAGGGATCACCTTTTCTATTATAAAGTTCCAATTGAGGGACTTCTACATGTTTAGGATGGACAAATCTAACAATGTCATTGGATAATGGGCTCACTACATCAAATGCGGGCACATTATACTTAGATTGATTCATAGAAGAGGAAGATACTATTTGGGCTAGATTATTGATTGTAGCTTCGGTAGAAGGATTGAAATTAGACATGTTGGATGGAAAGGGAGGAGTAAAATTATTGAATGAAGGGAGAGATTGAGAATAAGGAGGTGGGACACTATGATAAGTAAGTAATGGAGAAGGTTGGGTAACACATGGAAGACTCATAGGAGGAATGAAGGAATTGTGATTGAAGGAGCTACCCCCTTGACTAACATTTATAGGTGGTGAGTGTGATTGGGTAACAAGGGGGACACTCATGGTAGGAGGAATGAATGAAGAGGAATTTCCCCATGACTAACATTTGTAGGTATGACATTTTGTGTAGAGGTGGCCAAAATGTTTGATGTGAAGTTAGGAACACTAGTTATAGGAGTTGTCAAAGTAGTGGAATGATTAATGTGACTAGGAGGTTGCATATAACCTAGGTTTTCAGCACAACTCTTCATAGGAATGATGTTAGAATCAACAATATGAGCAATACCATGCAATATATCAATGCCATATTTATCTCTTTGAATCATTTGTTTTAATCCTTCAATCAATGAAGAGCCTTACTTTCTGAGTATTCATGACTCATCCATTGTTGAAGATTGTCAAATTGATTGTCCATTTTTGCCAATTGGTCAATGGATACCCTAGTTAATGATTCCTCCATATCATGAGAATTATCAAGAGGATAAATGGGGATATCTGTAGGATTGGAAGAAACACCAATATCCTCATTGAAAAAGCTAGCCAAATTAGGCTTCATCTGCAAGGCAATTAAACCTTGGGCAGCCTTAATTCTACAACTTCTTACGGGGATACTATAGGTAGGACTAATAGTAGTAAAACTCATGCACTGAGGGAGGGAAATTGGAAATTTGAATTTTGAAATCTAAGTTGCAAAATAACTGAATAATACAAAATTCTAGGAAAATGATTACCCAATTAGATGAACAAATTAATTGAAAATGTAATCTCCTAGGAAATTGAAAATTATCCGAAGGTAACTGAATTTAAAACTACGGCCTGGTGAGAATAACCTCTTAATTTTAAAATTGAAAATTGAAAGGAGGGAAGATTAAATAAAAAATTAGGGTTGTGCAAAACTAGCCTCTTAATTTTAAAAATTTTGAGATCTTGAAATATTGCAAAAATCAATTTAATTTTAAAAATCGGGGTGTATTTGATTAACTACTTAAATTTAAAATTTAAATTGAAAATGTTGAAATTTTTTTTTTTTTTTTTATCTTAGGGCAACCTAAAATCAATAAAATTTCACATATCTCTGGAATTTGACAACAAAATAAAGTCAAAATAGGCTCTCAAATTTTGAGGAGAAAAAGTCAGGACCAAGTAGCTAGCTATGTGGTTTGACCAACCTTTTACCAAATTTTCAAGGAAGCAAGATATTGTGATTTTAATGTGAATTCCAAAAGGATATGGAAATTGGAGATGTCTAGATATGTGAAATAAGGCCTTGAAAGTCAAAATAGGACACACTTAGGATGTTTAATAAAATGATTAATTGAAAGAAAGAAACAAAAAAGGGCTCCCTTAAGGTTAAGGGCCAACTTTTATGAGCTTTAGATTTAAATTGATAAAATGCTTAAGGTAAATTTAAAATTGCACAAAATTTATTTAAATTTAAAAATTAGGGTATGTTGCATAAACCGCTTAATTTTAAAAATTTAAATTTGAAATTTTGAATGTTGTAAGGTGGGAATTTGAATTTTTGAAATTGAAGCAAGGATTCAAATTTGAAAATTAATTCAAGATCTACACAATCCACAAGTTCAATTTTAAATTTAAAAATTAGGGTTTTTTATTTAACCACTTAATTTTAAAATTTTTGAAAATTTAACATGTAAATGAAAACTTGAATTGTAAAATTGAAGAGTTCTCAGATCTGAAATACTCGATCCAATTTAGACAAGTCACAAGCTCAATTTTGAGTCTAAAAATTAGGGTTTTTGTGAATTTAACCTCTAAATTTTTTTAAATTGCAAGGAAATTAAACTTGTAATTGAAAATTTGAATTTTAAAATGCATACACTTGAATCTAAAAACAAAAAATAGAATTAAGGGTGTAAGGAGTCAAGTTTGCCAAAATGTAAAGGGGAAAAATAGGTGACGACAATTTGCAACAATGAAAGAGAAAACACCAAATCACCTATTTTCTCTTGGGGGAGATGATGCCTTTACATTCAAAAGAGGGGGTAAATCCACTAGATTTAGTCTCTAATCAGATTAGGACTGAATACTAAGTTGTTCTATTGAAATGGAATATGTTCGACCCTCTTTTGTAAGTTGACTAGTTGAATTAAAACTAATTGCTAGAAATGAAGACAAATATGAGAAAACAGTGAGCTACAGATTCGATATTTCATCATGCACCTAGATCTGAGAAGTTTGAGATGATTTGGAGCTACTCTGCAAAATTTGCCAAAAGTAGTAGGGACTGTGTGTCCGAACCAGGATGCACCCTCTTGGTCCTCCGAACTTTCCGTGTGTCGGAAAGGGTTTTTCCGTCTTTGCAAGTAAAGCTTAATTCTAGAGGTGTAGTTGCGCACTTGCTTCCTGCACACAGAAGGAAAGGGAAATGTGTTGGCAATAGGGGTTTGCCTTTAGTTCAAACCCCTATTTTAGAATTAGCCAAGTTGTTGAAATAATGTAATTGAAATGATTGAAAGTAGAAATCCTCCTCTTTGAGGGGATGTTGAATTGACTAAAAATGAAATGTTTATACCTCCTTGTGAAGTTTTTCTTGCCTCCACATGGAATTATGACTTCATCAATTAGGATGATGATATCATCTTCAATACTTGAAATCTTGACTCTATTGTTGCTCCAAAGCTTGAAGGAAGACTGAAAATGCTCAATTGCTCTTGAATTTTTTAAGATCTCTTGAACTTTCCTCTTCTTCTATCAAATGAGAGGGGAAATCCCTCTTATGTACTTGTCAATAGGATGAATTAATTAATTTTCTGACATGAGCCAACATAGAGGGGTGTTTCCCACTCAAATTTGAGATGGGTCAACAGGTCTAATTTAGGTCCCCTTTAGGGACCATGGCACCACACCCTAGTACTACCCTATTTTAGGGCAAGATCAAGGTGGCAATGTGGTGCACCTTTGAGCTGAATGGTATTTTTGACATGTGTGAGCATAATCGAGTCTCTGATCAGGCCGAGGGGTGAAAACACTAAGGCAAAGACCCAAATGTGATAAAAAATTAAGAGGTATGTAATTTTAGGACGCTCCAAAAATGAAATCCAATCACACCTCACAACTTCAGTAGTTCATAATACAAACCTTCAATGAGACTTGAAAAGCTCTTTTGATACAATCGGTATCAATATACTTAGTGATGATGGAAAGGAGTTGCTAGGAGGAGAAATAGTGAGAATAGACTTTCGCTAGAAAGTGGAGGATAGTCTTTCTACAACTAATGCTAGATCTAAGTCTCTTGAGTGCTTGAAAGATATAATGCTAGTATTGAACCCTGTCGGTGAAGAAGTCCATAATATAGCTGGAAAGTGTAGTACCCCTACCCTAATCAGACTCTTTTTGACCTCATTGACCATGGTTGATTTTTCAGTGGCTTACGTGGATGGTTGATTTATTATGAGTATGATGTTTTATTCTGGTATGATGCTTCAAAGTGTGATTTGGTAAATATGATTATGCATAATTGCTTATTGAGGAGTAGTGGTTAACTCTTCTTATGCATTTTATTTTATAAATGATGAAATGTTAAGTTTATTTATGTGTTACTAACGATGAACTAACACATTTACTTCACATGTGAGTTGCACTATGTATATATCATCATGTTGCATGGGAAGTGTATGGGGTGCGAGGAAATGATTTCTTGTCACTCATTTTGGTGAGACACGAAAAGTCACGATTCTACTTCACCGGTGTGTTTATCATGTTTGTATATATATGTATGTGTGATTTGGTGATGTAGGAATTGAAGGTACAAGGTACCGACTCCACCTGGCTCCATAGGTTTGAGCATACCTAATTAACTTGATGGAAGTGGAGGAGATGGTTATAAGTCCCTAATGTTAACCCTAGCCTTTCTTAATTGTGAGCATCATCAGTCTTTTGTCAACCCTGTCGGATTGCCAAGTAGGCCATCATTCCAACATTGCTATGTGGTTCATGTCCTTATTTTCTTTAAAATTATTCGCTTCTTGTATTAGTTAATGAGTAATTAATTATTAATACCATATGGTTATTAATAATTAATGTGTGTTGTGTTTATTAAATTAAATTAAGATCATTTTTGTGGTTAATTAGATAATCAATTATTCTTAATTGTTTAGTCAAAGCGATTGTTGAATTATTAGTGAAAATTTATATTTTGTCTTGACTTTTTTATTTTAAAAAAGAAAAGAAAATGAAAGTTAATTTTTACTTATTAGTTATTAAAATATCTATTGGCTTTTATGTTGAAAAATAAAAGAATAATAGAAATTGTTTAAATATGTCATGTAAATGTTTTAAATAAAGTGAGATTTTCTATTTTTGATAAAAAGGAATTTGTGCCCTAAAATATATTTTTGGGTGAATAGCTTGATAATTTGGAAAAATTTTGAAAAGAGGGATTGGTTTTTAATTCTAGGAAAATGTTTCCTCTCTGTTGGTGATTGGGGTTTTGGGTGAAGGCTCTGGCATTTTGGGAGGATGGGGAGCTCTTATCAATTTCTTTCCAGGAAAGCTATGGAAGGTTGGATTTTTTGAACCTCTTCTTGTTTATTTGTGTTTGTTTGTCAGTTGCTTTTTTTCTGGTATCCTCTTTGGTTGGGAAGAAAGAAGAGATGGAAAATTTGTCTTTCATGTTATATGTTGTTCTTTCCTGTCTTCTTTTGTGTTGTATTTTGGGAATTTGGAAATGGGGTTTTAGTTTTCCCAATTTTGGGAGTAGAAGAAATGGGGGTTTGTTGTTTTTCCAGCTTATGTTATGAATTCAAAAAAAAAAAAGAATTTGTGGGTTGAAAAGCCAGATAGAAAAACAAGATTTTAAATCTTAGTAACCCTATGAAGACAATTCAATTTGATAATCTTGTTGTTACAACTCTTTGTCTGATTTGTTATATCTCTGCTAAGTTCACAGAGGAAAGAATTTAAAATAAATAAATTATTATTAAAGAAAAATACCTCTGTTGCATTTTAGAGAGAAGTGAATTTTAATTTAATTTTTTTAGGGGGGGGGGGTGCGGGGGTTGGAGCCCAAACCCCACAATGTGGGAAGAGGGCACACAGTCGTGATGCCTCTCAACCCACTATGGTGGGGAGAGGGAACCACAGTTGTGGTGTCCCCTCACCACAGCCATGGGGGGGAGACTCTCCATGGTAGGTGGAGGCCCCTCACCCCATGTAGTGGGGGGGGGGGGGGGGGGGGAAGTTCTCCACTGTCATGGAGGCTCTTCCGACATGTTGTGGAGAGAATGTGCAAAGCACTCTTTTTTAACAGGCCAATTAAAAATTATTTTGGTTGTCTGTTATTCGATAGGTATTAAAAGGTGATTTAGATTTATATGTATGTATATGTATGTATATATATATGTATATATATATATATATATTTATGTATATATGTATGTATTTATGTATGTATGTATATGTATATGTATATATGTATATGTATATGTATATATGTATATGTATATGTACACACACACACATGTGTGTGTGTGTGTATGTAAGTTTGTAATTTTAATTTGATATGAGGTTTAGTGAATATTCAATTTTAAAATGATTTTCGGATTTTGAATTTAATAAGTATATATATATATATATATATATATATATATATATATATATATATATATATAATTAGCAATATGAATTAAATGTCAAAGATTGATTTGATGTAATTGTGATTTATTTTGTGAAAATAAGGCTATATGAATAGTCATCAATTAATTGTAGTCGATATGACTTTTAATTGGAAAGGCATATTTTGACTTAAATAATGATTTTAGTTTTCAAATGTATTTAATTGTTATTTTTATTAATTAGGAATTTGAAGGAAAATGGAAATTATTTATAGCCAAATTGGCTTTAATGGGAAAATATTTATATTTGTTTAAATGATGGCTTATTTAGGTTATGAGTTTCTTTCATTCTTATAAAGGATGTATGGTTTTTAAATCAAGCATTGTTCAAGTCTATTTGGGGTGTATGTTTACTTAGACCCTTTTTATGTGTTATTCCCTATTGTGGATTTTCTTATTATGAAGGAGTCAGTTTATTGAAAGAGATGCAATTAGATAACATTTTTTTTAATTATATTTGGAGTGATCGTTATGACTCCTTAACATGGACGCGCTTAGAGTGCAAGTGTGCCATTTTGAGTATTTACTCTGATTGATGGATTTTGGTGTTGATTTGAAAGAGTCTTTCTCGTGTCATGATGGCATGATTTTCGAATGTAAGTCTATCGTGCAAGTTGATTTGGTTAAGTTTATCTTGTGTCCGTACTTGCTTTATTTTAGTTTTGGTCTTGTCTTGTGAATAGACCAGTTGTTCATTCCACCCCTCCAGTTGGTTTAACCTTGGTAGAAGGTTTGTTTAACCAATTTGTTCTTCAGTTTTGTTTTTGAACTCCTTGTGTTAGTTGGCTTTTGTGATTTGCCTTGGGGTTCTTTGGAGGTTGTGTAGTGTCATAAGGAAGTGTGGCTTCTAAGTGGGGGTCAGGGCCCAAAGTGGCTGCCACGATAACCCTTTGGAAGTTGAGTAATAAGTGATAACTTCATTAATAAATTGGGGTTGGGTTTCAAACATTAATCAAGATTAATTGTACCCTACTCATGGTTGACTGCTAGTACAGACTCAGGATGTAGTGGGAAGGCCTGGAATGGAAAACCAACTACTTGTCTTCATGAAAGGTTTGTTGGGTCTGCAGGAGTCATGGATGGGGGTCGGGGCCTATGGAGGCCTGCCAAGATAACCCATACCATCTATGCAATGACACTCTTCCCCTATGTGCACTAGTGTGTAGTCATGTGTTGGCTTTACTTGGATCACTCTTGTGAGAGCCATATTTGTATGCTTATGTCTTGTGTAAGTACCTGATGTACATGTTAAACCATGTGATGTTTTTTGGTGGCTTTCTTGAGGGCCTTATTACTATCTCTTAGCATAGAGGGGTGGTTCCTTTTTGGCCCACATGCTCGGGTGGTAGTACCACTTTCCATTGGGTATTTTTCTTGTGCCTTCTTGTGAGAGGTTAGCTTCGCAGGTGTTACAAATGTATCTCTTGGTGTCACTTTATTCCATTGTACCAATTGGATCCTTCTTATTCTTTTTGGTTCATATTTGTATCTCTTGGACCCTTGCATGGTTGGTTGTTTCATATGTTAGATGTATGCCTTCAAGGTAGTTGTAAATTGATGTAATCATTATGTAATTTTTATGAGACTTGATGTATTAAGTGCAATATTAATACTAAGTTATCATTGCAATGTAAAAGAATATATTATGATGTGAGTTAGATGTTAAGATTTATATCTTTAATTAAGTTCATTAAAAGAATTTAATTGAATGTTAATCATAAATGAAGTATAGAAATGATAGTGTTATCGCATGTAAAGAATGAAACAATCACTGATTAGTGTAATTAAGATTCTAATGGTTAAATGCAGTTCTTAAATGAATTAATTGACCTTAAGGAAAGATTAGTTTAATTAAGTAACTCATGTTGGGAAACCCTTTAGGAGTTTGAGTTAAGTCTTCTTCATCTGCATCTTCTATTGCAATGTTTATCTTTTATGTTTATGTGTTCTATTTTAATTAAAAATTAATATTTTTGCACTCTTTTCGAGCGTTTGTAGTTGTATCCTTTAGGGTTTCTTGGTGGGGCATTACACTTGGTATCAGAGCCAAGGTTTCCAAACACTGGGATCTCTGGTGTAACTTGTGCCCTTAGTTTTGTGTGTGGTATATAGTATTTTCATTGTATGCTTCTTCCTCTGATGTATGCTTGTGATTAACTCTTGGAATCTTAAAGATCATAGATGTTCGTTCTCTATTTCTTTTTCTCACTATCTTTGAAAACCCTAAATGAGTGTAACATGTGTATTTATTTTTTGATCTTCATGATTGATGATTAGTGCTTGTTGTGTGATTATATATGCATTGTTTTCTTGTAATATGTTTAGGTCTATGATTACTCTCATTTTCAGTGATAATTGGATGTACCTTCTTAACTAATAGTATACTATTTAGACTGGCTTATTAGGCTATATAATACATTTTTTTAAGTCAAAAAGAATGATTGTGCACTTGTGTTATACTTGTAATTATACTTAGTGTCGTAATTATGAGAGCTTGCATAGAAAATGTTGAGTGCATATTCCTAGTGAATTGAATGTATTTCTTCCTTCCTCCTTTTCTCTAGAAATTAAAATATATATATCTTGTGTGATTACGGTTGGGTATGTCCTCTTTCTACGAATGAATGTTGTGTTTCCCTAAAACCCTTATGTGAACCTTGGAGAGGTTAGTGTGTACTTGAATGTTAGAAGATATCTTGGATGGGTAAAGGATCATGTTATAGTGGTAGAGGAGGGAATTGGATGTGTTTTCATTAAAGATTTCATTATATGTTCTACATGACCAATTCGAATAATGACCTGCATGAACAAGTACAATAATTGTAATTGCAGTTGGCATATCAAATTGAATTTGTATAAATAGGGTGTGTAAATGTAAAATGTGTTTGATGTGCCTACATAACCCTATATTAGTTAATTGATAAATTCACTTTCCTTCTTCTCCTCATAATTTGACATTCGATGAATGGTCATAGTTAATGATGTAGTTTTATCAAATAGGAGTAATGAGTATTTTTCTAGAAGGTTAGTATGTAAGGAAAGATTGTTTTATTGATCTCATTTGGAAACTAGGACATTAGTGGCATATTTAATGTAAGGAAATATCATGATAAGCCAATTTGAATTCTATTATATCGGTAGTGAAATGAACAATAGTACAATAAAGATGATAGGCATATAGGAAAAAAAAATTAAGTCATACTTGTGTGATCTTGTTGGTTTACATGCATATGTGTGAATTGATTTACTATCAAAATTATCTCCCTCTTCTCTCTATCTAGTTATGAAGATTTATAAAAATAATTGATTGTTTGTAAACAAATAATTATGTGGCATGTACTAAGGAAGGTCTGCTTCATTCTGCATTGAAGACCAAAGTGTTTTGTTTTGCCTATTAGTGCATCATGTCAAGTAAGTAAGTAAATGAAATACTTTTTGTATATACTCTCTAGGTAGTTGATGTAATTTAGATGTTTGATAGATCATGATGGGGAAGAAGTATTGATTAAGGCACTAGTACATTCGGGGCTAATTTCTGACGGCCTATCATCAGAATTTTGACTACTTTTCGTCAGACTATCGACAAATGAAGCCATTGAAAACTCATTATCGGAATTCCTAATGATGCCATTGAATGTCAGAATTCCGACGACATCGTGAAATCTTTCGATGGCGGCCATGATCGCTCCTCTAGCCAAAAATATCGTTGGATGGCCATCAGAATTCCGACACTCCTCCAGTAATATACATCGATGACCATTTGACAAGGAAGTGTCGTTAGACATACAACATCCTCGTCGGATGTTTCTTTAGTTCTGATGGCAACTAGAAACTTTGCACCAATGAGAATGTTGTTGGTTCGACGGTTTGGTCGTAGGTGCAAAGTTTAGTTGTCGTCAAAATTCCGATGGCTATATATTTTTTTTTTTAAATTTAAAAATTGATTATTATGTAGACATAAAGCACACCTCATTGATATGTACAACAAATGGTATTATATCCCCATCAACTACCAATAGGGGGCATAGGTTTCAAGCTAATATGAGATGCACCATGGTTGAGATTGTCCAACTCCTAAGAGGACTGTATGAACCACTGAGTACTGGTAACCTATTAAAAATGGGATCAAAGGGAGCAGCTCTGGTGCTGATAGGGAATTAGCTAACCCAAATACAAGAGCCTTTAAAGCCAATTTTCTAGAAAAGGAAGGGACAACACCAATGGAAGAAGAGCAACCCAATCAAGGAGATGAAATGACTTTATCTCCTTTATCTAAGTTAGATGTTCTTGTTCTTCTTTTTTCATTTCATAAGTTAGCTGTATGAGTCACATTTGGTTTGCAATGACTTTATCTACTTGAAACCTACTTTGGATGTTTTTCTTAAGCTTGTAGCCTTTGACTCCCTTGCATGTTTTCAACATTACCACCCATTAGGTTTCCATTTTAGGTTATCAACCTAATGGGAATGGTACAACTCTATCTTAGTAGAAAAATCCATTTGCCTTCAACATATTCTCCCCAAGTTTGGTATCTAGCTTGAAAGACTATTTATCATATTCTATAAAAACTCTAGTACAATAAAAAATTCATAGCACCAGTCACATAGAGGTTTGCATTCACTAGAATCAAGAGCTTATTCACAAACTAATTGTTCATATCCAATACCTCCTAAATTCCAAATAGATGTCAACACCTTCACAAAACACTTTACAATAAGTGTTTTCATATATGATATTTTCTAGAGATGTAAGAGGTTACTTCTTTAAGGTATACTTAGCCCTTCATTTATCTCTACTTGGGTGGGTTTTTTTTCCATTATTTATGGGTTGGGTTTTATCTCTCTTTTTGAAGGGGTTTCTTCTCTTGAGGGGAATCTATTTGTACATATATATCTCATAAAGATTCAATTGCTAGGATCCATCATTTCACCCACCTAGTCTACACATAAGGATGGTGTTAAATTCTAGGTTTCTAATTCATTTTTAGTTGGATGTATTTTATTTTCCTACACATTCAGTTTAGTTGGATTATTTATAAGTGAGTGGGTAAAACTCACCATAGACTAATATTATGGTAGGTGGCATATTTTATGAGTGGAAATCCCACTATTTTTTGGTAGTTAGAGTTATTTTTCTCATTGATTGGTTTTGTCTCCCTTCCTTCCAATATATGTATCCACTCTTCTAGCTTATTTTGTATTCATGTTATTATAAGCACTTGTGATTTTTTGCTTCTTAATTATTTACTTATCTCTCTTGATAACTAACTCTAATCTTCTATTTTACTTTCTGTATCATTTGTTGTTGTTGGGAATTAACCTTTACTTGGTAAAGTTAATTTCCTTTTACTTGTTACTTGGAGGAATATTCCTAAGGAATCCCTACAAGTCCTTTGTCTTATTTTATTTTTCTCATCTCATTTTATTTATTCCAAATATGTGGAATATTATATTTTCTCTGTATGAGGATTGTGGCACTTTGCACACACATAGGATGTTAGATGGCATGCTTAGACTTTGGAGTTACATTTGCAACTCCAATCTCATCTTTATATATTTTAGGTGTCTCTCTCATTTCTTCATGGAAGCATTTATATGCTAAGCTTGCTCTCTCTTTCTCACATTGTATTTGTGGTGAAGGATTGAGGTTATGATATCTCCATGTATCAGACATTTAAGGACAACAAGATTGAATATACATCATGTTCAATGAATAGAGATTAATTCACCTTGTGTTTGGTGATAGAGAGATGTGTGGGGGCCCTATGCATCTAATCAACAAGGTTGGAGATCATATTGTAAAGGAAGAACACAAGCACTATTGACTGTCCTAGAAGGACAGACTATGACAAATTGAAATTACTAGTGTCATTGCTACAAAACAGAGTCTTGTTGGAGGGTTTGGGAGGTTGGAAGTCCAAGAGACTGGTCCTAGTTCTTGTGTAGGTTCTGCAAGTCAGTTTCAAGGGGTTTTTTTTAAAGGCATAGATGTGTTGATTTGGCCTTTGGCCATCAACATTGATAGTCCTAATTGCAAAGGAATAGTAACCATCAATGATAGTATGTGTGGCATTGTTGAGAACCACTAATTTGCACTTGTTATGATGTCACAAGCCCAAGGCTAGTTTACCATGATGTTTATATTGCCTTGTAATGTTGGATCAAACCTTGAAAGGGTGATAAAAGTCTAGTCGCCAATAGGTGTGTCCAAGGGTACCCATTGTCATTGTCATTGTGATATGAAACCATTGTCATTGTGAATTAAAATACTTGTGAATTTTTAATTTTTGAATTCTTATGTTATGGATTTTTTGATTATTGTTATCCAGTGAATGACCTTTTGGCCATTTCCTTATATTAAGTTCATTTTTATATCTTCTTAAGCATATTTGTTTATTTTTCTTCTCCCTGGAAAAGTGAATGCAAAGAACCTATTGAAGATCTTATACTTAGTTCTCATAATCACAATATGATTGTGCTTGATCAAGTATTAGAGTGTGACATATCTACACACCAAAAATACTACAAGTAGACTAAAATTTAATAACAATTAAAAAAATAGTGGAAGAATGTTAAATTTAGAAAGAACTACTATCATACTTACAAACTTACAATAATGCCTTGAAAGTTATTTTCTTTGTCTATCATGTCTCTCAACTATCTTCAATTTCTATTTGTTAGCTCCATTAGTTTATCTCAATTTATATATACCGGTGAGCATGATAACATGAGTACAAGGATCATGTGACAAACATGATCGCTTGCCAATTCTAGGGTTTCTACATATAATCAATATATTCAGAATGAATTGGTCCCTAAGGAACTCTTGAAATGGATTTCTATCAATGGGTAGACAAAAGTGACGAGGTTTGCCCGACTATTGAACCATGGCCTGCACTCCATTTTCTAGATCTTTGCTGCATGATCACTATAATTAGTGGGAAGATATTGACAAGGGTATATGGATGCTTTCATTAAAGGAGTTGTTTCATATCCTTCCTCAATTGTGTAAACTACTTTATGTAAAAATCTATTGGATTTATATCTTAAGACTAAAATCTAAACTTAATTATTATTATAATGACATCAAGCAAACAATAAGGTAAAGAAAAATCAAAGCCAAGCAAAACCTTAGACAAAAGACCTTTGGTGATTAGAAGTGAAAGAAATAATTTAAATACTACAAACAACCATTTAACCTATGATATAGGATGATTATCGATGGAATCCACTACATAGGTTAAATGGTAGTGGATTCCATCGATATTCATCCCATATCATATATTAAATGGTTGTTTGTAATATTTTAATTATTTCTTTCACTTCTAATAACCAAAGGTCTTTTGTCTAAGGTTTTGCTTGGCTTCAATTTTTCTTTACCTTATTGTTTGCTTGATGTCATTATAATAATAATTAAGTTTAGATTTCAGTCAAGATATAAATCCAATGGAGTTTTACATAAAGTAGTTTACACAATTGAGGAAGGATGTGTAGCAACTCCTTTAATGAAAGCATCCATTAAAACTCATAGTTGTTGTCACCTCATGAAACGTTACGATTGCAAGATAAGCATAGGATGGGTTTGTTAAAAAGGCTTTAGAATCTTCCAAGAAAATGTGCTTGGCATGGTGAAACCCTTGTGAGAAAAAAAAACACACCAAAGAGAACAATGCTTGTGTTATTCCTTCAAAAGGGTTACAAGAATACATCTCTCTAAATTCCTCTAGCACTTTATTACTACTACAACCTACAAAACAACTTGTCTAACCTGCTAGACCAAGCTCCAATTCACAAAATAAATAAAGGTGAAAACATGGATGGTTTTGCAAAACATTTTACAAGCCCAATTTCACATCTCACCAATTCAAAAGGTATGCATTTTGATTTCACAGTATAGAATGGTTTCTCAACTTGTCTATTATGTTTGTCACTTGAGGATAGGCCAATGGGGAGATTGTTAAATTTATTTGTTGAAGGGTTTGGGGGAACTCTATGAATCACTGAACACTTTTTTATCAATAATGAGATTTGTGGTATTTTTTTCTTTATTGAGAGGTAGAAATCTTTATAGATTCTCTCATTAAAACTTCCAAAACACATTTGTTTTTGCTAATTCACATGGTTTGATGGTGCAGGAGCACCCTAAGGACCTAGGTTTGGCCAAAATGGTCAAAATTTGAGATTTTTGTTTTTTTTGTGTTATTTAATGTAAAGAAGGCCATTTGAGGCCATTATTATGTATTTGGACCTAATTGGGAAAGTTTGAGGTCCATTGGGCAAAAATTGTAAAAATTGTAAAAAGTTGTCATTATTGTCATGACAAATTTTTAAAATTTGGTTGGGAGGTTGGTTTTTGGCAGTTTGAGATTGCAACCAACTTGGATGGGCATAAATAGGCCTTTTTCACACTACCCAAGTTTGTCTTATTGAATTTTGAAAGTTTTACTAAATGAAGTTGGAGATTTTTGTTCATACAAAAATGTTTCAGTCTGATTCTCATTATTTTCAATTATGAAATTCATCATATTTTCATTAGAAGTCAATTGGATATGGTAGAAAAGTGAATTAGCTTCATTTCATTTTTTTTAGCATTGAGATCCATTGAAATTTGAAGAATATATCACTATTTTTCCAAAAACTATCAAAACACTCACTAGGGTTTCCAATGAGTGGGGAAAAATGTATTTTTGGCCTTTTCACCGTAAAAAAATCACACCACTGGTTGGAAAGGTTCTTGTAAATATTTATTTTCATTTCTCTTTCTTTCAGGTCTCCAAAACCTCTGAGACACACACTAGATTTGATTGATTGGTCTGATATTCATCATGTATCAGACCTCTGGGATAGCAGCATAGAGAAAGTGGAATATAAGATAGGTGAGAGTGAAGTACCTTGGATGGAATGTTGGAAGAGATGTGTGGGACCCTTGCACACCCCATATAATCATTTAGAATCCATAAAAAAGTGCCATAGACCAAATATTAATGACTTTCCTAAGGGTACCAATTGTGATAATCACAATTTTACCAATGATACTGCCTACTCAAACAAATCATGTTTGGAAACCCCAGGTGTGGATATGTAATGGTAATTAAATATCCTAAGAGTATCCCTTACACCAGTATGCACAAACCTTGGTATCACAACGGTGTTTGTGTGGTCTTGGGCCAATGGTGATTGACTGTTATGATTAGGACAATGATCTTAAACACAATTTATGGTGTTTATAACTCTAATGTCCCAATCTACTTCTATATATTTTCACAAAACAATGAACAACCCAACCATAGCTATTAATAAGATTTTCCCATAAAATGCATGCAAAAAATATCATCATTGATAGGATAATTGACTTGCATTTAGTAAGAGACCTCAATGAGTGGAGTTTCATGCTGAAAAGAGTACTTGCAATAAAGATATTGAAATCAACAAGACATTATGCATTCAAAAATCCACAAGATCTAATATTTATGAATGAAATTGCAAATCAATCTAATTTACATGTTTGATATCTTACTTATATATCATGGCAACATAAAATGTATATATGCACTCAACATACCTCTTTGCTTGTTTATTTGAGAATGTTGCTAGGAATTAATAGGTGAATGATACATTGATCTACACATGAATCGCTTGTACTTTCCTGATACTTTCATCCCTTGGTCAAGGCTGTGTACCCCCTAACACTTGAAGATTGTTTCCACCCTCTTGATTACTTTAAGTCCATGCTCCAATCACACTAAATCACAATAGTTAGTAGAAAATAGTGACCATAGCCAAGAAATCCCAAATTTACTCATACTCAACATAATAAGATATAACTAAATCATCTGGACCATTATTCATAACATAACCTCTTTTCACATCATGTAAGGCCAAAATTACAAGGAAGGCCAAAATTACAAGGATCATGCTTCTTTGAAGGAGCCATTGTTCAGAGCCACCAAACTATCAACAAGAGTAGAAGCTATTAAGCTCATACAATTTTAGGACATATAAAGAGTCACCTTAAAAAACCCACACTAATTACAAAAGATCAAAAGCTTTCCTAGAACAAAAGTACAATATAACATAAGGATGGTGATAGACTATCAAATAGAAGAATGATCTCCTTATCCTTAGCTACTCCCAAAATATTAATTATCATATAGAAAATATATATTAAAAAACATTTAACATCTAAAATATAATGTTGTTATTCTTTTCCTCTGTCAATTTTGTTCCATCAAATCTTTTATCTAATACTCTTTTAAAAATAGTGAACCTTACCAACATTAGAAATGAGGCGGATGTTGATTTTAAATTTTAAAATAAAAAGTGGTGGGTATGATCAATGATTCTAAGGTTCTATTCATATTGTGTAACAAGGCACAATAGGCTAGGGATAGGAAAGATTGAATTGCTACTCTTCAATTTCATATGGTAGTTTAATATATATTGTGGACTTTTTTAGACCGTATGTCTTAATATATATTGTATTAAATGTCTCTTTGTGGGACTACGTGCCCACCATCCATTCTCTCTTTTATACATGATAATACATTTATTTTCATTGACCAAAGGTGGACAAAAATATTTCACCAAAAGGATATCTTAATCGATTCTTGTTGAATCAGAAGCGAGAAAAAAAATGAAAAATTGTTGAAATATAATCTTTACAATTCTGTCGTCATGAGTGCAAACAATCCAGTGAGGAGGACAAAGCTGAATAGTGTGATGAGGATCAGAGCCATCCAATCTAGGAGGCATAATATGAGACTCTTTCTGAACCAATGCTAAGGGCTATTATGATTTGAAGCTTCTCTTAAATCCTCACATTTTTTTGTCACATAAGAGAAATGTGAAGCAAAACTGGGCAGAGCAAATTCAAAGTCTTAGAATGAGGTTGATATATATATGGATGGTAATATTAGAAAGGATATATGAAGGTCATGGTAGAAGAGAATATTTACTTCACACTAAGTTAAGTTATGGAGGTAATTGCCATGGATGTAAAGTGGGGCGTGTAAAGGAGTCTTTGGATTCATGATAACATTAAAGAGAAAATGTTAGTAATATCAATGAAAAATAAAGAAAAAGGGAAGTGATAAAGAAAGGGGGAAGTAAATAGGGAAGAAAGTGAGGAAATAAAGAGGGAGATCTAATTTATTTTGGTATGTAGCCTCTACTACTCTTTTTCTTGTTGAATGATTTTGCAATATTTTGAGAAGACTAGAAGGCATGAAGTAATGCTCATAAGGCATGAAGGAGCTATGTAAAGCACAAAAAATACATATGAATACATGCAAGGCATGCAAGGCATGCATCGTACATGTAAACCATGAAGTAATACATAAATACACATAAGGTACAAGCATATATGAGAAAGGTTCTGATGGAGTGGGCATGTTGGAGACACATCAATCATGAAGCATACAAGAGAGAGGTATTCATGGAATAGACATATGAAAACATCTCATTCAATTAAGTAACAAAATGCTAAAGAAAATGACAAGTAATAAAAAAACTTACAAGGATGAGGCATATTCATAACTTTTGCAGTCCCACCATGGATATCAACACTAGAAGCAACTCATAATGTTAGTGTACATACAAGACAATATGGGAGTTAATTATACCCAACAACTTGTGGTGTTGTTGTTCATGTTGGCTATGTTGGACCCTGCAATTAAGATTGAATATACATTATTCAATAAGATTAACTGTGCAACATAACGAAATATTGAAAATGGTGTTATCTTATTGAGCTTCGCTTGGTTTTGAGAATAGTTTAATATTCTCTACTTAACAGGGCCAACCACGTGAAGGTGGAAGCTCATTTGGCCCCTCCCCCTCCGTAACATCACTCTAAATTCCTCGTTAACATCTAACATTCATTCATTCATTCTTTCTTTCTACCATTAATAAAATATAACAGTCATTCATTAATATCACATAATGTTCATTAACACATAACATTGATTAACATTAATTAACACACAACATTCATCAATATTAATTAACACGTATCATTCATAACCATTCATTAGCACATAATTGCATTCATTAACACATAAAAATCAGTCATTATCAAAAAAGGTAGATTACAATCATTTATTTTTTTGTTTTTTCTTTGAAGCTATGAAAAGACTAAGTGGAACATCGGTTTCTTCATCATTTCCCCCCTCTTCAGTTGTTCCGCCCTCTGCTCATGACCTTGATGTATGCCTAGTCCTATATTGAGGACGAGGACACTGAAGCAAAGGGGGGTCCTTTGCAATAACAAAGAAATGGGTTAAATTCAAAATATTTTTTATTATTGTTACAAGTATTTCATTAATTTAGAGAACATAATTGTTGCACCCATTACCTGATGGGGCCACATCATTTTGTCTAGCCTCAACCTCAACATGTTGAACACCCTCTAGATCATCTGGAGTTGAAATACTAAAGGTTAGATTAATGTTGAACACCAATTGCAATTATATTTGTTTAAAGGAATAATAGTGGTCCTCTTTACCTGATTGGGGAACATCATTTTCCTGATGTTGTGTACCCAAATCATGCTCCACTTGGTCACCACTGATTACATGCTCTAAAATATTAACAAAAAAAGTTACATTAATTACTACTCTAATTACAAATTAAGATGTTTAATTGTATTAATAATTACATAAATAAATTTGAATATCAAATGAATACCTCCACTACTGGGATGCACATCCAGACCTTCATGTGTAGGTGGTGTCTCATGATTAGCAAGCTACATTCCAATGTCATGCACATTGTTAACATTGCTTGCTTATTTAAAACAAATATAGTCACTTTATATTGGAACTCAACATCAATTAATTTATTGGTAAAGTATTCAATTTGAAACAATTTTCATTTAACATATTTACCTATGTGACGGATGCACCAGAATATTGTGTTTGCCCACTCAATTCTTGTAGCTAATCAACCACGACTGTATAGCCTTGCTGGTAGGCAATTCTCTTGTCATCTTTTGTGGGCACTCTATTGAATTTAGAGCCATGCATTTTGCTTGGTATCATGAATTTTTCTGGCATTGTTTGATAAAAAAAAAATCGTTTGTAATTTATAAATATTTTGATGCAATATTTCATCTACAGATACTTACAATTCATGTGACAAGTTTCATATAACCAGCAGAGCCAAGTTTGTGTTGCCCGTGCTTTTCTTGTCTTTCCTTGGTTGCCTTTGATGTGTCACTCAGTCTATGAACAGTTTGAAATATGTTAGATTATATAAATATAAAGAGTAATTAATTAATACATAATTACATTCTTAATAGTATCTCGTACCTTCTTTTGGCGTTTGGTGGTGTATTTCCTTTTTTCCTTTCAATTCTCTCCTTGGCATCCAAAATCAGATCCTTCCACTCCCTCTCTAGAATCATGGGGGGATGCTTGTACTTTAGGTTCTTCTGTAAATGGGTCTTGTATTGGTCCCTCACATACTTTAGATATGTGCCATCTTTTTCAAGGAGCTTGGTTTTGTCAAAGGTGTCATTTCCAAACCACTCAACCATATGGTTTGTCAATTCATCTTTTAACCTTTTTTCTTGGTCATTCCACCTTTTAAAGAAAAAACAAACCTCTTAGATTCAAAAATGAACTAAAGCTACATTAATTATAGTTCAAGAAATGGATCAAAGGAAAACTATTCTAGCAATGATATGAAATCAAAATAGTAGATTATTGTTAGTTCACATATGATGTACCACCTTTTACGTATGGTGGGCCCAAATATCTGCAATGCAATGTCACTAATATTTTTATAAAAAATATCATTTCCTGCAAAAAATTCATGGTATTATTAGTCCAAAACAAGTGATCCAAAAGTAAATTACAATTAGACTATATATAATAATAATTTTAAAGTACCTAGAACCTTTTATACCATTAAGGATATCATTTCTTTGTCGCTCACCACCAATGTGGTCTGCAACGTTCCCATACTAGCAATATGAGAAGATCCAAGAAATGATGGTATGTTATCAGCAGTAGTCACCTTTGGCACATCCTCATGTGTATCTCCTGCTGCAAAAAATAAATCCACTATGAAATGCCCCCAAGAAAGAACGCTTGAAGGGAAATAAACACATAACAGAAGATAGAGCAAAAGAGGGATCTACCAATAGTGGGTGGGCCAATATGACGTGTAGTAGAGGATGTATGCATGCTACATGTTGTCAAAATTATAGTCAACAATACAGGTGGGGCTAACCTTTCATGAGGCACCGATGGCATTTGCACGGGAACATTGATAGCACCTAAAGAGTAATATATTAAATATATAAAATAGTAAATATATGAAAAGTGCAAGAATTGTAAACAAGGATGAACCTTTATTATGAACATTGACAGTATCAAGTATGATGTATTTTGGGTACTCAAAGTGATAAGCCAAGCAAATGATAAGCCAATAAAATCATCATCACCTGAACTACCTGCACCACCCTGATCACAGCCACCAGTTTCATGAGGATGCATAAATTGTTGTAAAAACAACACGTACATATTTTAGTTAATGACATAACAATTTTCTTCTATCTAATTTGTATAATTACAATGAGGTTTACCTACTCGGTAAAAGTATCACGACCTACATCTCTGTCTACACTATGTGATTGATCCATGTCACCCTGTGACAAAGAAAAAATATAAAAAACGTTAGAGAAATTAAACCAATAGACTTATCAAAAAAACTTCATAATAAAATGGTATATTGGAGTCATTAATTGGAAGTTGGTTAATTTAAATTATATATAGAACGTACCACCCCCATGATAGTAACTTTGTTTGTATCTATATGATTCAAATTGTAATCGATTAGAAGCTCTTCCCCTGCACTTATTGATTTTATCACACATACGAATACATGATTTCCCTCGCACACCTCAAATATGAAATTGGGTTATTTATTAGTTGACGCAGGTCACATACTATTTATAAAACCTACAATATTCTCTATTTCTTTTGGCCTTCCATCAATGTATACAGCCACTCATTTACTTTCATCATTATCTTTTTGTTGTATATAATTTGCTGACAAAGCATACCTACGCATACTTTTTTTATATCGAACAATCTGCATCCAACTATTGTAATTATAACAAGGTCTGACAAACTCAATCAATTCATCAACTTTCATGTAACAAACCTTTATGCCGTCCATGGAAAATAGGCCCAAACCATGTAACGACGAAGGTGTTATGTGATATATCCTATAGTTAACACAAGAATTGGTGTTTATTAGAGGAAGTTCCTTGGGTACCCATTATTTTTGTAGATGTTTGTACCTCAAGGGCATCTCAATGTTGCCTTTAGTCTCATCATCATAAGAAGATGACCCCCCTTGAGCAAGGAAAAAATTCATGTGTTTATTGAATTTTCTTCTAATCTTTTGACCTCTAGTTGATCTCCCTATTGTAGACCTACTACATGTCTCACATCATTTTCTATTCATGCATTTCCCTCACTCGAGGAAGAAATGTCTGATAAATACCTATTTGGTGGTACCTGCACTCCATCAAATAAGAGAGTTAGTTGGTAATGAGAGAGATATTTTGCAAATGAGGGTAATGTTCATGAAAAAGTCGACCCTAAATTTGATGTTGAGATTAAAATTTGAATAAGTCCAACTAGGGCCTCAAGTGTTGATAACTGTATTAGATTTTCTACTAATGTCAAAGTTTGAAAAACTAAGGAAGTTTGTTTTCCAAGTAATTTTTAAAAAATAAACTATTTCTATAGGGTGTATTGACTAGTTATGCTTGTCGATCCATGAGACTATGCAGGATCCTCATCAAAGGGGTTCAGGTTCCTGTATATGTAATTCAATTATCTTATGTTAGCTAAAAATTACATAGTACACAACATGAACAATATGAACTTTGTAGACAAAAAGAGTATTAAATTTAAAAAAGATGATGTCATCATAATCATTGTAAATTTTTTAATTCCTTACCTTTACTTTATGTAGACTATGCAGGATCCTCAACTAAATGGTTAACGATGTTTGTAGTCAATGACCTGTTCCCACCAAGGGTGACAACCTCACATAGGGACTATACATGAAATCAACACCATCAACTGAGCATCATAAGGATTACATTTGTAAGTTGATAAACAATAAATAAATACGTATCATAAGAATCATAAGCATCACATGATATATCATCATATATCTAATTTAACATCATAATTAGCATCACATATGTGTCATCATAAACATGTAATCCATTACATATGTATCATAAATCACCATCCATCACATAGGTGATAAACAATCCACATTCTATAAATAAACACAAAGTTCAAAAAATGTCGCATGTATCATCATAAACATGTAATCCATCACATATGTATTTTAAATCAACATCCATCACATAGCTAATAAACAATCCAAATTCTATAAATAAACACAAAGTTTAAAAAATGACACATAAATAGTCACTCTCCCTATCTCCATCTCCTCGGGGTGGCATAGTTCTACTATAAGGGCCTACTAGAGGTCATGGAACATGAATTAAAAACAATAAAAGGTGCATCATGAATTAATTATGTAATAGAATTAGAATTCAAAATATAATGAATTAATTATGTAATCATATAAGTCAAAAAAAAATTATATCAAGAAATCAATATTAAATAGATAATATACTAATTGCATACCTCATACATTTCATTCATCATCATGACCATAATGATCATCATCACCATCGCCATCATCATCATTATCATCATCATCATCATCATCACCACCACCACCACCACCATCATCATCTTCGTCATCACCATCACCATCACCATCATCATCTACTTCATCTTCTACTTCTTCGGTATCTTCTTCTTCCATCACATTATACTTTATCGGCCTTCCTCTTGGATCATGTCTAACAACAAATAACCAATCCGGTTTATGTGGAACCTCTGAGTAAAATACCTATTCACATTGGCTTGGAAGAACATAGGGCTCGTCCCCAACCGGTTCAAATGACCTTGTATTAACCATTGAAAAACCATTATCATGTTCAATAACAGTTCTATCAAGATTTTTATTCAATCATAGCCTATACCATTTGACGACAAACAAAACTAATTTGAAGGAATTAAAACCGCACTCAAGTATATCATCCAAAATGCCATAGTATCGATTTTGAGACTCTTGAGGATGTATGTCATTTCTCAATGAAATATTTGTCACCTCAAAGACTGCAGCTATCCCAGAATCACAAGTTTTCTTCATGTCATCCAACTTTTTGATGCAAAATTTATGACCATTGCAACATATAGCGTTGTGGTGTTTGACCTGTGATATGTCAAACATGTAAAAATTATTGCATCATGAGTTGATAAACATATGGGTGATTAATAAATTTATACGTACCTTTTTATCTCTTAAACCATATGCTAAATCAATTTCCCTTTCCATAACATTGGAATATCCATTACAATGAGCTTCTTTAACCAATAAAGCCACACCTTCCCATGTTAATGTGCGAGAAGAGTATGTTAGGTCCCAGAGACAACTGAGAGGGGGGGGATGAATCAGTTGTCAAATAAATTCAAACCAAAAACAACTTAACCAACCTTAATGCTTAATACCAGTAAACCAAACTTTTATGTCGGTAGACATTTTATTAGTTAATTATAGTACCGGTAAAGATTAATGCATGAAACTGAAAGACAATAACATCCACAACACATAACACCAATAGTTGTACATGGAAACCCTGTAAGGGGAAAAACCATGATGGGAAACCTTACCCATAATCAGATGATACTACTGCAGATAGTATGCATATACAAATGGAGTCTACACATGCAAAAAGGCCAAGCGCCTAGAGCTCACTGCTCAAACAAAAATAGGAGTCACACTGACTACAATTGGATGGTTAAATCCAATAATAATGTACTGCTCAAAATAGCATCTTCATATGCTAGATTCAGTACCGGTGTAGTTATGATTGTCTTTACAAATATTGCTTCACCTTCAAATGATGTTTGCGTGTATATCTCTACTTATTCTGGCATATACCTTCTTACAATTCCTTATCCTTATCACATATTGATCTTACAAATAAGATCTTACATATATACCATAACCTAAGACCAATTTTAGTAGGTCGGCTCTAAAAGATATTACAATAAAATAATTACAAGTAAATCAATAGCCGATGCAATATCCGATTCAACATGTCGACTTAATGCATTTACAATAACAACAAAATCATCTCCAAAATGTGTCGTGCTAATCTGGAATAGATAAGCCTGTCGGTGCATAACCTGGACCTATCAGCAAATATGCAAATACGAATATGCCAATGAATGAATCTTCAACACAAAGTGTCCAAACAATGTCTTTGACATAACCAGGTGTTTTCCATATCATTCCAAGTGTCGGTGAACATTATATCCTATCGGTGTACCAGATACCAATGTCTGTGCATAAGTCACTTGCTTGCCGGTGAACATTGTTGATCCTCCAAGGTGCCAGAGTTGATAAGTGTTGATAGGTGTTGACATCAATGACAAAACCATACCAAAATACCAACAGAATATTGACAACGTTCAATCCATACCGTCATCCAATCAAGATTGTTTGCAATATACAAATGTAGTGCATCCCACTCTCGGCCAACTGTACAAAAAATAAATAGATGTCTTACAACCGATTTATTTTGAAGATTAAGAATTAATTAACTACAATAACATATTATAATTACCTCTCACTTTCCTTAATCTACCTTTCCCTGTCAAGTACTCCCCTTCGAATTTGTTAATGGGGTTGGGATCCCAAATGTGATCCACGTGGATCTTTGCTACAAACTTAGGAAGATATTCAGAAATGTATACCATAGTCTAGTATACCATATATCCCTCCACCATAGAACCCTTAGGATGTGCTCTTTGTCGAACCAAAGCCTTCAAAAATTTCAAGTGTCTCTCAACCATCCACATTGACCTAGTGTGTATAGGTCCACACAATTCAATCTCCTCAACTTGGTGTATGAGGTAGTGTTCTTGTGCATTGAAAAAAGCTAAAGGTAGACACTTTTGCTTTCACACATTAGATGAGGAATTTTTCTCTTTCAATATTTTATATCTTCTTTATGTATTTCTATACATGACAACCACCTACAAGATATTCAAGACGCAAAAAATATATTGCATAACACATAAAACAAATCACAAATATAATATCTATACAATGAACTGAACAAATATCACTACTTACCTCGTGTATTTTCCAAGATCATATATGACTTGCTTGACATTATTGTTGAATTCGTCTGGGAGAGATAGACGTAGAACGTATTGCAACAATTATAAAATTATCTTTTCATTTTTTTCTAACATAATACAATGAAAAGTACATGCGCAGTATACAAATATTTAGTAAAAACACAAGAACATCAATTACCTTAATGAAGGTATGCCAATCATACGTTTTCATCCCTAGCCCAGATTCACTTTTCTTTGATATGAGATTGTTTATGTTCGTAGCAAATCCTGTGGGAAATCAAATTTTTCATATGACTTCTTTTATAGAATTGCTTTGTTGGTCCGTTAATAACCAAGGAGTCTCACTTATATTAATCTAGTCTCCATGGCTATTTGATTGAATGACATTTTTCATTGGAATCTTGAATGTCACTACAAATTTTGATAATTTTTTCTTTGTCACGCCTTCCATCCAATATTTTCCATAATGTCTCTATTATATTCTTTCCAATATGCATAGTATCAAAAAAATGCACAATTTGTAACTTCTTGTAGTAGGCAACCTACTAAATTGTCGAGGATAACTTTTTAGTCCCTTAGGAAGGTGGTCATCTATGCCTTGACGACCTACACGATCATCAATCACATCATCAGTAAACAAAACACAATAGAAAAGATGTTTTATGGCATAAACCATTAGATGGAATGACATTACCTTGATGATTAATTCTATTATATTCCAACTTCCACAGGTGAGGTGCTATTCTTCGTGGCTTTGATGTATTCTTTTCTTTCCCATTGAAAAGATGTTTTTCAACATTTCGATACTTATGATTTTTGTGGAGAAAGTTCCTAAACTCATCAAACACCTGTTTTCCTAAACTTTTTGAATGACAAGATTTCATCTTTGGACCACAAACAGGACATGCAAATTTTCCCTTTGTTTGAAGACCTACAAGATAATGTATAATTGGATTAAATATGTTAATTTTTTTAATTATAATTAGCATGCGCAACTTGAACACTATAACATACCACAAAAATGTGTTAGCCCTGGGGCATCGTGTGATGTCCATACAAGCATCGCATGGAATTGAAATTGTCTTTGTCCTATTGGTCTAGAGACATCATACACAGTGACACCATTCCATAACTCTAGCAAATCGTCGATAAGAGGCTCAATATAAACATTCATATCTTTAACTTGGTACTTACCTAATTGATTGAACAAAAACATTACATAATTATTATGACCATTTTACTTCAATATTTATAATTAAATATAGATGACTATATTTAAATGATAAAATACCTGGAACAATCATGGCCAACATTATGTACGCCCTCTTTATTGGCATCCATGGAGGAATGTTATTGTTGATAACAAAAATAGGCCACACTGGGTAAATAGATCTCATCTCTCCAAATGGATTGACACCGTCTACTGCCAATGGAAGCCTGAGATTACAATATTCTTCTTTAAAGTGTGGTCACTTTTCCTCTATGTCCATAAATGTTGAACCATCCACAAGCATTTGAATAATGTCACCTCAACTTCTATTCTGTGCATGGTAATCCATAAATTGTGCCAAGCTAGTGCACTTGAATAATCGTTGCATACATCGAATAATGAGAATATAGCAAAGAACATTGCGAGGAATCCTTTTTGTTATTTTGATCTGTTTGATATCTACTAATATGACATTCAAGGCATTTTCAAAAATTAATTTTGTTTGTGATATATAATATGATCATTGGGACAAGCATATATTGCTTGATACTCCATTCCAATATCTTTCATAATGGCAGATAATTCTTGGTATGAGCGAGGTAGAATATTTGATGGTGGTAACAAAAACTCACCTATCAATCTACAACAAACAAATATAATTTCATAATATAAATAATATTAATGGTACAACATGATTCACCATTTAATATGACATATATGACATACCTTAACATAGATGAGATTGTTATGTTGGATAAACCATCCATAACCGTCAAGTTCACCAACAACAATACAACAGAGAGAAGAGTTATCTGAGACCCTTCATAAAGGGCCTTGGATGCCTTCTCAAGTAGAGGGACATCATGAACAACATCAAGGTCATCTTCATCATCATGGTCAACTACACCACTACTAAATGTGTCATGGATCAATGTATTTGTACCATCATCTTCAATTGTGTTTTGTGGCTCATGATCGTCATCTTCCATGGGATCATTATCTTTAGCTTCAATATTCACACCTCCATGTTCCTCCACTTCAAATATAATATTCTTTGGGTTGTGTTGATCCATATCATGTGCTCCGGGGTGCTCGACCTATATAAAATTGATAAACATAAATAAACCATGATCATGATCTCATCATCAAGTGATTTTTTATGTAAATAAATTGTTAAAATGATATAATGAAAAACTTACCAATGGATGATAATCATGTCCACCTTCAATGTGACCATGTAGCCTATAATATTTCTTAGCTATTTTGATTAGAAGTCTTCTAGTCTTTAACTCCTTACAAATTTTGCAGGGACAATAACACTTTCCATCACCTTTTCTTTTCAAGTTAGACCATAATCTAGCAATTGTCTCCTTATGTTGTTGTTCGTTGATATTGTCTGACATGGTCTTTCTTCCAAGCAAAAAATCGGTCTATAGAACTGGTTATATAGAAGTTGAAATGTTAGTTATGAAATCACATTTCAGTATAATATACCAAATTAAATTACTTGAACATAGAAATTATGCAAATTGAACCAAAACCATTTAACTCTTCTTTTTCATCTCAAAACATATCTAATGGCTTTGTGGTGATTTAGAGTAGGTGATATGCCCAATTAGAGTCATAGACCCAAGTTAGTCATATACCCAAGTTATAGAGAGTCATAGACACAAGTTAGTCTAAAATGAAAGTAACTATCCATTCCCATGCTCATGCATACATACATGACTAATGATGCCCTTGTGTATCCTAAACATTGGAGAGACCTTATTTGACTTTCCTAATCAATGTGGTTATTGCCCTAATATGAAATACTGATTTCTACCCTTGCCTCTGCATCAAACTTCTAACATCATGTTTCTTCACCAAAACACACTATTCCCAATCTTCACCAAAACACACTTTTTCGCTTTCTAGGTTAGTTGTCTTAGCTTAGTTGGTTGTTGTCGAGTCTTTGTTGTTAACCTTTGTTCATATTTTCTCAGGAGCTAGCCAAGTCTTTCTCTTTGAAATGAAGTGAGGTTTAACATTCCCTTTGCCCAGCCAAGGCATAATCCCTTCCACTTCTGTCGATCATGTTAGTGGGTGCCCAAACCCAATCACTCCCATTTCCATTTCCTCCCATTTCCACCTCCCCTAACACTCTTCTCTTCCATTTACCATACCTTCTAACTCACCTACCTTCCTATCCTCTATCCTTTAACCATATTTCATACCCCATGCCTTAACCTCCTTCACATCTTAACTTAAACCTACCCTTCCATCTTACACCCTCACCTCCCTCCACTAACTTCCTTTCCACCTTATCCCTACCCCTATTCTATCCTAGCATCTCCCTTCCCCTCATACCTTACATCTCACACTCGCCTCCACAATACCTACCCCTTTAACCCTTTATTCCCCTAAAATCACCTATTCTAACCCACATCCCATAAGTTTTACATCCTTTATTTCCCTAAGCTTACCTCTACCACACACATATTAACCTACCCTTTCCATCTTATCACCTACCCCCATCCTAGCCTACCCATATCCTATCCCTATCCTAACCTACCACCCTACCCCCTTACCCTTGTTCCTTTCCCGTTATAACTCCCATTATAACCCACATCCCCTTTACCCTTTCATTAGCCCCTTATACATCCCACTCCACTTTATTCCCCAACATATCCTAACTTCAACCCCTTCTACCACCCACATCCTAAACCTCTTTCCCCCCACATATCTCCTTCTTCCATCATTTATATCCCTTATGTACCTAAAGAAGAATGGGATAAAAGAATGTGCCTATTCCGTAACACTGGAGCAATAGAGATGGAGCGGCATTTTGTCCTTAAATGCTCGGCATATAGTGACATTTGTGCCATTTATGAAGACGTTTTAAAAATAAATAATTTAAACATGCTTTTTGATGAAACGAAACTCAAAAAAAATGATAAGTTTGTTAATTAAAATTCACTGAAGAAGAATATATCTTGAGAAGAGGTTACATGTTGTTTAAAGTCATAATGCCCTAATTTTATAGGGTGTGTGTTATCTATGGGTCCCATGGGCTTCGTTGGCCTCGTGGACGTTATTAAATCCCATCATCATCATCATTTCACGTGGCATTCAAGGTATCTTTGTGTTCATGTCAACTTTTCTTCCTATTTGGGATCCTTAATTGTGAAAATGAGTTTAAATACTAAAAAAAAGTTGTGTGTAAACCCTTATACGCCTACTACACCACCAAAGAAGCGACAAAAATGGCGATAATCTGAACCACATGAAGAATCATGCATATGAAGAGCAGTCCCAAAGATTCAATAAGCAGTCAAAGAGAAAGTTAAGAAGAGTTTTCAACCAAGATCACAGATTGAGGTAGGATTTCAACCCAAAGCCAACACCTTACATTGCAAAGGAAAAAATATTTGCATTCAATTTAGATTGTTTATTGATAAATATATAATCGTTATCAATTACTTAGGAGAGATTGTAATTTACGAATATTTCATAAGGAGGGCCAAAATAAGATGTTTGCAAAGATATGATGACAACCCCCAAGGGTTAATAGTCATAGAAACCACATAGATGTCAACCATTAGGTAGAAGACAGTGAGTAGAACAATGGGAAGATGATCAAAAATAGATGGAGAAACAAATGTTACAATCCAAATAGAAGTTTTATAGCAGCCAAACATAGAGATTAAAAGCGCATGCCTAATGGATAGCTCTAAAGTGCTATAGACAACAAGGGTGGAAAGAAAAGTTTTAGAGATGAAGAAAACACATTCTTAAAGGGATTTCATTGACACCAAGGAGTAGAGATTTGTTCTTGGCCTTGATTTCCTATGAATGCATGCAAACCATTGCCAATGATAAAAGATATAGGTTTGTATAAAGAACCAATAATGGAGAATATGATATTCTTAGGAACACAAGAATATAAGCATGAATCTCAGAGTAGTCACAACAACAAAAGACAATCCAATGATAGATTTTGAGATATCTTTTTGGCAAAGAAATTATCAAAGGGTGACAGTTTAGATTTAGGAGAAAGTGGAGCCAATAAAAAGAAGTTTAATATAAATAATAAAAAAAAAAGATAAATAATACAAATCATAGCAAGTATGTCCAAGGATAACAAACAAATTCACCACAAGCATATGGGAACAATGCCAAGTTGGTAGTTATGTAGTCCAAGACAGTTCAAGGACAAAGGCATTGGAACTTGTAGAAGTTTTTTTATCATCCAAATGGTATTAGGCAACAAGGTTTTATGACAAAAATATAACTATGTGAACAAAGAATCATGTCAAGACATAAAGAGGTAAGGTGGTATCCTTACGATCAAAGTATGACAATTACCAATATTATGAAGAGAACTCACATGAATAGATCTAGTCACCTATGCAAACATTTTAGTCATCTTGTGACAGTCAAAGAGGGAAATAGTAATAAGTCTTCATGATGCAAGTCCATTAAAGGTGGTAGTCTACATAGTGAAAAATCCTAATCATGTTTAGACTAATAGGCAACCGTAAGAACAAGAAAAAATAGTCATGTTATAATGCATAGGACAACCTTAATGCCCAAGTTTAGAGAGCATACAAGATGAATAATTATAGTCTATTTGATAAAATGTTATTGTTGCGTGAAGATGATGATCTATGGCTATTGTGAACAATGTAGGATGCAATCAAATTCATAGCATAGTCAATGATATAAAATAGTGAGCATCATCTTCAAGATCTTTATGAAAAAGCAGAAAATTGATAAGGTCTGCTACAAGTCTAGATTAGTTGAGATTGGGAAAGAGTTTGGTTGATCCTCTGTTCATGCCTTCTAGTCCATTAGCAAGTTTTGGAAAGAGTTTGGTATTGAGTTTGGTGTTGGTGGAAGGTTTAAGGAGGTACACTATCATCATAATTAATTTTAGAGTGTTGTGAAGAAGAATAGCCATGAAAGGAATGACTGTCCTAAGTGCTTGAGACTATCACAAAAAGTGAGTGTTGTGGCAATGAATCTTCCTTTGACCTTTAGGTGGTTGGGAGGGTAAAGACCCACAGATCAACTATCTACTTTAACATCCTAGGATTGTGTCCACCTACTCTAAAACCTTGTGGGCACTCTTTGTTTGATACTAACATATACATAACATGTGCCTCTCATATAACCCTATGTTGGCTAGGCCCCACCATAATTAAAATATCCTAACTATTGTCCTAAACATTGCATTGAGTGTCACATTTTGACAGTGAGTTGAGTTAGTCCATTAGAAAGATTGGGAAAGAGTTTGGTATTGAGTTTGGTGTTGGTGGAAGGTTTAAGGAGGTACACTATCATCATAATTAATGTTAGAGAGTGGTGTGTGAAGAAGAATGTCCATGAAAGGAGTGACTGTCTGAAGTGCTTGAGACTATCACAAAAAGTGAGTGTTGTAGCAATGAATCTTCCTTTGACCTTTGGGTGTTTGGGAGGGTAAAGACCCATGGTGGTATATGTTGAGTGGTTGGGAGGGTAAAGACCCACATATCATCTATCTACTTTGACATCCTAGGATGGTGTCCACCTACTCTAAAACCTTGTGGGCACTCTCTGTCTGATACTAACATATACATAACATGTGCCTCTCATATAACCCTATGTTGGCTAGGCCCCACCATAATTAGAAGATCCTAACTACTGTCCTAAACCTTGCATTGAGTGTCACATTTTTACAGTGAGTTGAGTTAGTCCATTAGCAAGATTGGGAAAGAGTTTGGTGTTGGTGGAAGGTTTAAGGAGGTACATTATCATCATAATTAATGTTAGAGAGTGGTGTGTGAAGAAGAATGTCCATGAAAGGAGTGATTGTCTGAAGTACTTGAGACTATCACAAAAAGTGAGTGTTGTAGCAATGAATCTGCCTTTGAACTTTGGGTGTTTGGGAGGGTAAAGACCCATGGTGGTATATGTTGAGTGGTTGGGAGGGTAAAGACCCACATATCAACTATATACTTTGACATCCTAGGATGGTGTCCACCTACTCTAAAACCTTATGGGCACTCTCTGTCTGATACTAACATATACATAACATGTGCCTCTCATATAACCCTATGTTGGCTAGGCCCCACCATAATTAGAAGATCCTAACTACTAATAATACTAGATTCTCCCCTAAAAGGTTGTTGAGTCATAGAAGGCCTAGCTTGATAGCCCTATAGTCTCTCATACCTAAAATATCCTTGTGTCAATGATGGTCACATGTGACTAACCTATGGCCCCTACTATGCTCTAGACCTTTGTCCCTAATATTTATACTATTGGGTTTTTCTTTGAAATCCTATAGTAAGTCTAAATTCTCCTGTGAAGGATGGGGAGGCCTATGGACACTTTAGTCCCTTGATCAAGGTTACACACTTATCTTATCCTCTTGTTTCCTCCCATGTACCTCCTTTTTCATAATAGATTTTTCCATAGCAACCCTAAAGTCATTTGGATTGGCCATGTGTAGGAAAACTGAAGTTTTGGGCTTTCCACCCCTAATGAAATAATTGACAAGTAACTTGTCTTGAATGTAATCTGCAAACTACAAGAACTCCAAAAACTAACTCTCATGTTGAGCCACTACGAAACCTCATTATGTAAATTGTGAAACTCATCTATGCATCTCTATCAAAAATATTTTGAAATAGAACACACTTTGAAGAACTCCAAAATGGTATCCCATGAGAGGGTTTCCAATGTGAGTTGGTGCATTTTATCCTCCCAGTACCACAAGGTGGAAGAAAGTCCTCTCAAAAATTGCATTACAAATTATTCCTTTAGGTTGCTCACATATAGATGCAACCCAAATCATAAGTCCAAGATAAGTAACCAAGACTTAGCCTCAACCCCATTTGTGTATCTTAAAAATGTAGAGGATTGGAGATGAAGCAACTCTCGAATATGATCCTTTGGCTCATGATATGTGCTTGTTATAGTCTATACCTCTTGTATTTATGCATGATGAGGCTAGGTAATGTGTATTGATCAATCTTCTATCAACTCTATGTGTATATCCCAAATTCAAGGTGAACTCCTAATAAGCTCCCAAGATGAAAGTATATGCTTCTCTACTACAAGTGGATCCTCATGAGGTGTCTCTGTTGTGGGTGAAAACCTATCCTGTATCACACCTATCAAATTCTATAAGGCTTGTAAGATTTGAGGTCCATACTAGGGCTACTCATCCTGGTGAAAACTCTCAAAGTGATATGACTCTTCTTATCCCTCATGTGAATGTGCTCCTCTTGAAGCACTACAGCATGGATGACCCTTCCTTCCATTTCCTACACCCTATTTTCTAACCCACACCTCATAACCTTTACCTCACTTCCTATCATTATTACCTTCTATCTACCCTACATATCCCCTCTCTTAACCTCCTTCACTTTCCTACATCCTATCCTGAACCTTAACCTCATACACATTTACTTTTACTTCACCTACCTAACCCCATTCCATCCTTCACATCCTTTTATCTCCCCCCATTCACTTTCCTACCTTCCAAACCCCTAACATATCCTCCCTATCTTACCCTAACCCACACCTCATAACCTTATACCTCTTAGCTTCCATTTTATACCACCTTTCTATCACAGTACACTTATCCTCCCTTCCAAAACACCAACAAAAATGGCACTCGATCACTACACAATGGTCTCATGATCCTGCAGCAAGGAGTTTCTATCACAGCCATATATACCAACATCTATACTCAAGGTAAGCTCCTTAGCTAGAGCCTACATTCAGGACACTTCCAACGGATATTAGATACAAGAGTGGCACAATCTGTGGTTCTTCCCTATTTGATCACACAGGTTTAGGTCATCCCGCTCCTTAATTAGGGTATGCCCTAAGAGGTTATGCCTATAAAGAGGATAATTGATAATTTCATTTGATCAACCATCCAATTCAATCTTATTTATCTCTTTTTTTACTAGACAATGATATGAGCTAGGGAAAAAAAAAATATGAGCATTAAAATTCATTATAAGAAGGATACAACTTGATCATCAACCAAGAAAAATGCAACCTCCTATATAAAATTCAAACAATTTCATCACTACATCAAGCGAATTCGACACATTGTCACACACATAACAATTTTTTCTTCAACAAAACATCCTGTGAATGAATTGGTTGATTACCCTACCTTTTTTCTTCAACCAGATCTTGGCGGCAACCCAATCTAGAACTGTTTCCCTCCTTGTAAAGCCAATTTTTTTTGTGATGGCAGAGGTCGATGGAATGAAGAGGTGGGATTAATGTTTATCAAATGAATTGGTCTTTTTTGTTTTAAGTAATGCCCGTTGTCGTCAGAATTTTGACGAACGCAGGCACTTTTTCTCAAAAAACACAAATTTCATTTCCAATTCCTTCTCCGTTGAAACCAAATGTTGAATTATCATTGGAATTCCGACGAATGCGGGTATTTTTTCAAAAAAAAAGAAATTTGGTCACAATATACCTTCTCCGTCGGAAACCTCCATCAAAATTTTAGGCCAAATTTATTAGTGAGATAATCTTATCACTGCAAGTAGAATGTGTGTGGAGAGTAGGAATTAATCTTTTGTGATTCCGTTTTATTTTGAAAAATAGAATTCTTAGCTTCGCAAAACTTTTTTGTAATTGTTAAGAACTATAAGAACATAGAGTTTGGTTAGAGAAAATATGGAAAATATGTTACTTCCTTACCTTATTTGATTTGGGAATTATAGTAATATGGATAAATGATAATGTTGGGAAAGTGATATTTGTGATAGAGATTGTATGGTATTAAAGTATAGTAGCTAGTCTAATAGCCTTAGTGTCTATTTTTTGTTCTCTAACGCACTCAAGGTATGTGATCTTGGATGTAGTGTAGTGGTTACTCCCTATGATGTGGTTGAAAATGGTCACTTTGTTTCGTATTTTTCATGCGACAGTGTTTTGACTATCTTTTGACTTGTGTTTTGTGGCTAAGGGGATAGCATTTTTTAAAAAATTTCTCATGATGAAATGGCCACTAAAATCTCATTCCTTTTTGTTTAAATTTTCCACTTGCCATGTTTTCAATTTTGTTGATTTTCAAAATTGTCAGCATTTTTCTTATTTATCATCATATTTGGCGATCATCATCTGGATGACATTCTTTTGAGATCTTTGGTGGTCATTTTGAATGTTTGTATTGGTTGGCCCTAGCTATGTGTTAAGTGTTATATATATCATGTTCACTTGAACCTCTGATAGTGTGTTAAGGAGGAACACCTCAAAGAGTGATTTTAGGCATAATGAGGTAACTAAATAAATAAAGAGATTGGTTAAGGAAATAAGTGTATTTTATTTGATGAAATTGGTTTGTAATTGTTTGAATTATAAGATGTAGTAGGAAGAAGTGTGAACTAGATCTAGTAGATATGTGATAAATTTTAGATAAATATTAATGATTTGCAGACTTATTGTTCGTCGAGTGTTTGGAAAGCCTATTAGGGTTCTAATTGAATTAAGTAGACCTTAAATGGTTGGATGTAATTAATTATTCATTTCTTCATTCAAATGAGGTTGTACCTTGCCTTAGGAGTGATGTTTTGGTGTTGTTATTGATGTGATTTTTCACCCTAAACCTTTATTCATTTTATGTGTATGCATTATGTACCTTAGAGGTAGTATGAAATACTAGTTACTGTTAGATACTTGATCAGTCCCAAAGACATTGAGAGGGGGAGGGGGTGAATCAGTGTCTAACCCATTAACAACAGATTTAAACATGTTTGCAACTTTATAACCTAAATTAATATACTGGTAAACAAGTAATAATGCAGTAAAGAGAAATAAGAGAGACAACATCAATGCACACCATAACACAAGATATTTTGGCGAGGAAACCCAGTAGGGGAAAAACCTCAGGGGATTTATGACCCACAATATTTACTCACTGGCCAATATGAATAAATATTACTGATACAATAGGGGCCTACACATGGAGGAAGGCCAACAGCCTAGAGCTCATTGTTGAATCACAAAAAGGAGTCACACTGACTAAAAAATTGAATAATTAAATCCAATGACAATGTACTGCTCAAAATAGCATCTGCAATGCTGGATTCAGTACCGGTTTAAGCTCTGTCAAATACCTCTTCCATAAACATTTCTTTGCTCTACTCTACTTTTATTCACTCATAAAATATTTACATCAAAATGCATATACAGATATTCACTCTCATATTCATTACCTAATTACATAATCATCTCCTACAAAATGACCTATAAGATCTCATACATATATGAGTCTTTACAATACATCATGTCGGCTACAAATAATTAATTACATTACAATATAATTTGCATAAACAAAACTTTATCTTATGTCAAGCTGGGTACCAGTATGATTCATTACCGGTGTAAACTGAATGCCGGTGTGAATGAACTTTGTGTAGTTGTCGGTCCAGGTATGCAAAGTCTATTGCTAGTATAATCAATAGAATTTTGTAGAGCCCTATTACCAGTTGGTTTCCATAAATGACAACATCAACCAATCTCATCTGAGTGTGTAATGCCAATAGTTACGACTGAATTTTAGAGTTAGATCTTAGAGTATGTTGTGATTAACTTGGTAATGCAGGGAAGTGTGTATAATTAGGATGTGGTAGTAAACAAGTAAATATCATTTTTATGATGCTTATTTATGTAAAATAAATGTTTTCATGTATGGATAGACTAAGTTATGATGCTTTGTACAATATGATATGTATAATTTTGGATAAGGATTTTTGTACAAGATCTTTTCTTGTATCAATGTATGTTGAAATAGTAGTTCCTAGAAGTTGAATAAGGGTGTTAGTATGTTTAACCTAGGTAATTAAAGATGACGCATCTTTTTGTAACCCTTTTAGCGCATTGATTTTCCTAATTAAGGAATTTAAAAAGAAGATTGTTCAATGTTAACTAATTGATTTAGAAAAGGCAGGAAATGTTTATGTTAAGATAGATGACTTGGATGTTGACTTCTATACATTAGTATATTGATTCTGTGGATTAAATTCTCCTTAAGTTAAGTTACGATTTTGGGTTATATTATGTGAGTGCAATGACTTAGGTGTCCTTGTTGTCCCATCCTAGCCTTGTGAATTCCTTGAGTAAGTCGAACCCTAGGGAGGGAGAATGTTGTACCCCTACCCTAATTAGACCATTTTTTACCTCATTGACCATGGCTAACTTTTCAGTGGCTTACGTGGATGGTTGATTTATTATGATTGTGATGTTTTATTCTAGTATGATGCTTTGGAGTGTGATTTGGTGAATATGATTATGCATAATTGCTTATTAAGGAGTAGTTGTTAACTCTGCTTATGCATTGTATTTTATAAATGATGAAATGTTAAGTTTATTTATGTGTTACTAACGATGGACTAACACATTTAATTCACATGTGAGTTACACTATGTATATGTTGTCATGTTGTGTGAGAAGTGTATGGGGTGCAAGGAGATGATTTCCAGTCACTCATTTCAGGGAGACACGAAAAGTCATGATTCTCCTTCACCGATGTGTTTACTGTGTTTGCATATATATATTTGTGTGGTTCGATGATGTAGGAATTCTAGGTACGAGGTACCGACTCCACCTGGCTCCACAGGTCTGAGCATACCTAATTAAACCGATGGAAGTGGAGGATATGGTTGTAAGGTCCTAATTTTAACCCTAGCCTTGTGAGTGTCGTTAGTCTTTTGCCAACCCTATCAAATCACCAAGTAGGCCATTGTTCCGACGTTGGTATGTTGGTCATGTCCTTATTTTGTTTAAGTTGATTTTTGTGTGTTATGTGTTTTTTGTATTTAATTCTCTTCTTGTGTTAGTTAATGAGTAATTAATTATTAATACTGTATGGTTATTAATAATTAATGTGTGTTGTGTTTATTAAATTAAATTAAGATAATTTTTGTGGTTAATTACATAATCGATTATTCTTAATTGTTTAGTTAAAGCGATTGTTGAATTATTAGTGGAAATTTATATTTTGTCTTGAGTTTTTTTTGTTTTTTTTTAAAGAAAATGAAAGTTAATTTTTACTTATTAGTTATTAAAATATCTATTGGCTTTTGTGTTGAAAAAATAAAAGAATAATAAATATGTCATGTAAATGTTTTAAATAAAATGAGATTTTCCATTTTGATTAAAAAAAGGAATTCGTGCCCTAAAATAGATTTTTGGGTGAATGGCTTGATAATTTGAAAAAAAAATTGAAAAGAGGGATTGGTTTTTGGCTTTCATGTTTGTTAGCTCTATTTCTAAACTAGTCAAAAAAAAAAAAATTTAATTAAACTTATCACTTGGCTAGCCAAATACCTATGTTTCTTAAGAACATTCAAGATTGGTTGTCATAATGGTTTCAATCAAAAAGACTTCATTGAGTCAAATTTGGTGGTGAATGAGCACAAATGGTTACAAAAATCAATGCCTTAGTCTTCAAAGTTGCCATAACATGATCAATTGGTGAGTTATGTTAGTTTCCAAAGTGACAAAAATAATGAACTCATAACTCAATGAGAAGATGTTTTAGTTTATAAAGAGCTCTATGCATCAACTCATCATCAGTAAGTTATGAAAGGCATCAAAGTTACCGAAATACTACATCGATTAACATCATCGGTGAGTTGTGACTTTTGGCCAAGTCACCGAAAGAGTTTGAATGTTTCTTATAGCAAGTTAGGTGGCTTTAGAAAAACAATGATTTATTGTGTTCATAATTTTCAATGAGTTGTTCAAATTCTTAAAAAAACCGATATACTCAAACCTTAATAAACTTTGGCAACAATGCAAGTTGGCCAACTTTCACAAATTACCAACAAAGGGATTTTCTAATTTGATTTCAAAAGCTGAAGAGGAGGTAGTTATAATAACTACTTATTGATAACTACTTCATCGAAGCATTGTCTGCAAAATCACAGCAAAAGTTTTAGAAACTATCACGCACATACACTAGCCAAGTGCAAAGGCGATCCTATAATGGTTATCGACATCCTCCTGCCCGCTTGCACTGAACTTTGAAGCTTTGGAGCACGTTATGGATATTCATCAAGGCATAATGGCTAGAGGGATGAGAGAAGAAACTCCAACCACCACGCAATAGATGCCTCTAATGCATACATTGGTAGCAATTCTGGAAAGAAGTTCGGATATCCATCAAAACATGTTGGCAAAGACATGTTGTCGGTTATTGTAGATGGAAATACTTTAGATAGACATGTATATGGAATGTGTAATTAAAGAGGGCATGAGTTATTTTTCAAGATATCTCAAAACAGTGTCACCTCAAGGAATGTGGTATGCTCAGAAAGGATCTGTTGAGAAGGCTTTAAAAACTTTCAAGCAAATGTATTTAGCAGCTCTAAAACCGTGAGTTTTTAAATTTTGTGAGTTCTCTCCTTTTCACACTAAAATATAAGCTTTCAAATAGTGCTCAAACAATCATCAAAGCCCGAGATATACAAGGATGTTGTCAGATGTTATAGCCGCAATTACTCTGGTCGACATGCATGCTAAAAATATGAGCCATAAAACAAGACACGATAATTGTTCTACATAATGCCTCGGATAGATGCCACTTCATAAAAATTCATGATTGTGAGAGGAAGAATATGAAAAATTAATTTGTTGATAATTTTTAGAAACCCTCAAATAAATGTAAATGGTAGGTGTAAACCGAAATTCTCCCACCTTTGCCAACACCCAGCCATGCCAATATGGGAAATTTTGAGACAGTATACGAACATTCATCAAAGCAATGTTATCTAATGGAATGCAATGATTCTAAGAAAATGCACAATAATAATATCTAATGGAATGCAATGATTGTAACTAAATGCACAAAATCATTTGTTGAAAAGGAAAAAGAAACTTTCAAGCAAATGTCTTTGTAGGTGTAAAGACAATTTTCATGGCTGAATTTCTCAAACTTTTGCCATCGTCCTCCTTGTCATACCAAAATGGGAGCTTAAAAAAAATAATGGCTTGAAGTAATAATCATCACAAGGAATGGAATGACATGGTTGTGGAATGTACAGAAAATAGATATTTTGATAAAACTTAAGAAATTTCAAGCAAATGCAACTGTTGACTATGAAGCCAGAACCTTTGCCAGAAAATTCTCTATCTAAAATAATATGTGAACTCTGGGATAGGTTATCGACATGCATCAAAACATAATGCAAGGGAAAATATTGTTAAATATTATGGTTGCAAAATCCAAAGCATGGAAAGGTGTATAAAATGTTTGACATAGAGGCCACCCCGACAAATCCGCCATTAATTCTTACTTCAATGTAATGGGTTTGAAATTCTCTTTGTAAAAGTGACTTATATCACTTATTGTAGCGACAAGTTAGAATTTGAAATTCATTTTTGTAAAAGTTAGGTAAATCCTAACTTATTTGTAAAGGGTAGTTATTCTAAGTGTTTATTTATATATTATCCTAAGTGGTTAGACTAAGTAGTTGCGAGGTAGTTATTTTAAGTGTCAAAGTTGGGTAGTTACTCTAAGTAACTATTTTTATAAAAAGAAACTTTAAAGTTGTTTCAAGCTGGTGCACTTAAAGAGTTAGTTATTCTAAGTAGTTATAAAAGTGGTTAAGGTAGTTGCCTTAAGCGGTTACTAGCCTCACTTATATATACTTCTTAGTAATTCAATCAAAGGAAAACTCTTACAGAAGGGGAGATGTTGGAGAACTTTTGGATTTTACATTTTGTACTCAAAGCTTTTGAACTTGTATACTTTCAAAAGAATAATCAAGAATGTATGTAATTCATGTGTCTTGAATGTACTTCTCAATTATTGTTATCAATTTCTCTTATGTTAAATTGATAATTTGTTAATGTACTTGTGCAATCTATTGATCTACAGTTCAAATGATATATGTATATGATGAAACACAGTCATACCTTGGTATCTTGGTTTGAATGTGACAAGATAAGCTATTTCCTTGTAGGTTGATAATTTTTATCCTTCTTTTGTCTTTACATATCAAACATATTTTGTGCTCAAACCCCCTTGCAATAGTTATCAATTGTGGAATCTCAATGTGTATTTGAATGTCTTCCATTGGGGTTTATGTTATCTACTTTCATTAGTTTTGTGTTTTCCTTCCTTTATGTACTTTCAGGTTAAAAGTACACAAAAATCCCAAAAATCCCCCATTATACGAGGGAGACGCCCCTCTCAAACACTAAGGAAGATTGTGGCCTCACCACAATCTCTCCAACTGTTGGGACAGTTGTCACTGCTCTTTGGGCAAACAGGGTCAAGTTTGAAGGAGAATTCATAGTGACAAACCTGTTTACCAACAATTTTATATGTTGTTCTTTCATGTCTTCTTTTGTGTTATGTTTTGGGAATTTGGAAATGGGGTTTTAGTTTTCCCAATTTTGGGAGTAGAAGAAATGCGGGTTTGTTGTTTTTCCAGCTTGTATTGTGAGGTCAAAAAAAAAAATTGTGGGTTGAAAAGATAGCTAGAAAAACAAGATTTTAAATCTTAGTAACCCCAGGAAGACAATTCAATTTGATAATCTTGTTGTTACAGCTCTTTTTCTTATTTGTTATATCTCTGCTAAGTTCATAGAGGAAAGAATTTTAAAAAAAAAATATTATTTAAAGAAAAATACCTCTGGTACATTTTACAAAGAAGTGTATTTTAAATATATATGTATATATAAAATATGATTTTTTTTATTTTTTATTTTTGTGGGGGGGGGGGGGGTGGTGGTGTATGGAGCCCAAACCCCACGATGTGGGAAGAGGAAACTATTGATGACTATTTTGACACACTCACCAACCATCAGGTAGTCAATGTGAACACTCACCACCTCTCCTGAAAAGAAATAAGTTCTGGGGAACTGATCACTCCAAGGTCTCTATAGTCAGGTCTCGATGATGATGGGCAGCTCAATGGTTGGTGTGGTTGTACCTGTTAAGAGGCCTGTTGGTTGAAAATAAATCCCAATAATTTTTAATAACTTAACTTCTTTTCTTTTTGTACTTTATGATTTAAGATTCTCCTGGAAATTAATTGCAAAAGATAGGGAAACAAGAAAATAACAATGAAACCAATTCAATAACAACTTAATGAACTACTCAATTAGTACCCTGCAATCCAAAAATCATCAAATATTATCCAAACCAGCATTCAATAATGGACCTCCAATGAACCTGCAAAGTCAGCAACCTCACAAATTCATGGAAAGAATATCATCATAATATCGTCTATCCCAGTAATTCTCATACACCACTTATGTGTGCAATATGATTCATAAAGGAATAAATAGAAAATCAAAACAAGTTGTTGATTTCAAACAATAGACATTACCAGACTACAAAGAACAAACTCATAGCACATATTCATATATCAGACAATCTATAAGTTGCTTTGTGTATTAACTCCAAAGAATGTATCACAAAAATAACTCAAGTTCATAACAATCTGCAAAAATAATCTAAAATCTCTAATTGGGCCTCAAATAATCAATTTGTGGACCCTTACAAATGAATCAAACTCCTCAATTTATAGAGTTTTTCGCCCTACTTTCTAGGAAATAAACCTAATCTAAATTAAGAACTAAAAAGAAAGGAGTCGCATTTGACTTGCAAATCTATGCCTCTATACTCCAGTTAACTATTATGAAACGGAGATTAGGTGAGCACTACAAAGACCGTGTTGCATGAGCCAGGCTTTCATAGTCATGCAAAATTTTGCTCAAAACTGAAGCGTGAGTTGGAGGCGCAGTTGAAGTCCCAGTGGGGTGGTCATGCAAAAACTCCATTTAAAAGTCATGCTATCATTAGCAACTATACGTTTATCTTTCACTTCTTTTTATAGGCTTTATAATTGCTCATGATACATGCAATCACTTCGGTAGGAGGATCAGTAACATGTTTGATTCTGAACTTGTACTTTTTCAAAATTTCCTCTGCATTCTTTCTTTCACTTTCTAACTCCTCTATTGTCGTTGCAACCTATTGACACTGGGTTATCAAATATGTATACATGTCCATTAATGCAACACTAAACTGAGTCAGAGCTGCAAAATGTTGTGCCTCATGCACATCCCACTGGTGAAGTATATGATCTTCCTCCATACCTCCTGCATTGGTTATGCCAAGCCCAAAAACTCCTAATAACTGTCCTACAAATTCTCATACTTCTCCACTACCCTGAGGAGGGGAGATCGAATAGCTGTTATATCCCCCACATACTATTGAAGCATTTCAATCTTCAACTGAAAAATGTATATGTAGGATTGCAAATTTGTATAGTTGTCTCCACATAAGAGGTCCTCCCTTATTATCTCTTCCTCCCCAAGACTCAGAACTTTATTCAAGACCTGAAACTTCTTCCCAAAAGTGTTGAGCTTATGCTCCCACTACTGAGAACATGAAGCTAACGCTCCTCCAACTTGTATGGACTTCCTATATTCCTTCATGGTGTTCTGCAAAAATAGTCTAATTTTAGAGGCATTTATTTGTGCCCATGACTTTGTCGTGGCTGCCACCTATCTTACCTCAACCAATGGTTTTATATCTCCCTCTGGGAGTGACGAGGTTGAAGGTAAATTATCACTTACACATGTATCCAAGGGCTTGCCCATCTCTACCAATAGTTACTTATATTGTTCTAGTTGTGCCTTGACCTCTAAATAAGAGGTATGTTCTTTTTCTATTCAGCCCCTAATGACACTAGTAGCCAATTCCAATGTATCTAATTCCCCCCACAAAGTCTACTTACCCAGTTTCACTTGTGATACTTGGTACTTTGGACAACTCTGACCTTCTGCCTATGTAGGAACTGCTATATCTGCAATCACCTCACTAGAACTAGTTCTTGATAAATGATCTATGGTCTTGGCCTTCTTTGTTTTCCTTGGTTCTTCAGTGATTGCTTGTTCTAGTGTAACTTTTGGTAGCACTACTTTCCTTTTCTTTTTCTTGAAAGTGAAGTTTAACCATTGTTGCAAATCCTTATCTTTTTCACCTTCATGGGGCATGATGTCAGTAGTCACTATGTGTACATCTGACTTCTCTTCTACTTCATCTTTCTCCTCTTCTTATGTATGCTTAGGGTCTTGGAATGATGCAATTTGATGAGTCAGGGTAGCTTGGAGAGAAGTATCAACATTCAACTATTTTTTCTTATTTAACTCTCTTAACTTATCATTGATCTCTTCTTCAAACGTCATGCCATCTTTATCAATTTCTTCCATACCTTGCTTGTCATCTATCTCTTTCAATAAATCTTCCTGGTCCTATAGAGTTAAGACCAACCTTTCATCCTGTAAATTTTTAGACTCATTTCATTCCTTCTCTCCTCCAAGTGGTTGTTGTTCCATAGGTTGCTCGTCCTCTTGGTCAGAATCTGATTCGATGTTATGAACACTTAATGTTTTTGTGGTAGGTCTTAACACCTATGTCATGGGAGGCATTGTTGTTGTAACAAAAATATCAGTTGGTGGTGGCATAGGGGTGGTAGCAGCTAAGGTCAAAATTGGAGCTTGTGTTGCGGTGGTAGACGGAGGCTAACTAGATGCACTTGTCATATTAGGAGGAGGAGGTTGTGCACTTTCATCTGCTTTCCCTTGTTCATCTTCCTTCTGAGTGCCCTCTCCTGGCAGTTATCCAATTGTTGTCCTCATGGGATGTACCTCTACCAGTGGCACTGCTCCCAGCCCTTCTTTTACTCCAAAATCTATAGCCTTTTTCAAAAGTTCATACCTCCTCATTTGTTCTTTGACTTTCTTCAATAATTCCTTAGTACTTTCTTCAAGTTTAGCAGTTTCATCTGGGTTAGTTGATGTGTTCTTTCAAGAGTTGGACCTTGTCTTACGGGCATACTCCTTATAACCCCTTGACTGGGGAACACCTAAAGTTGATTCCTTTTGTTTCCCTTTCAAAGCACTTGGCCTAACCCTCAAACTTAGCCACTGCCTAGTTCTATCTATAATAGTTTGAAGTACTTTGTCTATATCTATATCATCCTATGCGACCACCTTATTAGAGAGAGATGCTTCTTGTCAATTTCTTTCTCCTTATATATAGAATCTAATAATTCACCATCATCCCTTAGTTCTTTAAGGAGATTGGTCTCTATTTGAAAATTTTTTATTTGTGGTACTAACAGCCTATAATAATTCTTCTCTCTAACTTCAAAATTGTCTTGGAAGTTTGCCCAAAAATCCTCCAATCTAGACTTATGTCCCTCTAATGCCTTTGGCATTATTTTCTATAGCTTTTCATAGGGATCATAGTACTCCCTTGCATAATTAAATTCCTTAATATTTAAATCCTAAATTTCCTACTCTATTGTCTTTGCTACCTAAATCTTGGAACAAGACAAGTAACCTATCTAGCCCTCTTTTTGCAACCCTGGGAATTTGCCTCCTCGAACAGCTACCCAGATAACATAGGAGGTAAAGAAGAATTTCTTCATTTGATGCACCTCCTTCATCTACGTATGTATGTTGTCAGAAAGAATTTGGGCCCAGTCAAAATATTGTTTCTCTATTAGTATAGTTGTCATAAAATAGAACATCCAAGGATGGAAGTGTTGGCAATCTGGCTTGCCCAAGGCCTTTCTCAGCATGATGATTAAGTCTCATTGTGGCTACTTGAAATCTTCCCTCAAAATTTTTGTGGCCTTTAGCCCTGTCTTCCTCTCCTCTTCCAACCAATTCTCATTCATATGCTTTTTGTTTGAAGCAATATTCTTATTCCATACTCTGGAAGCTTCTTCCTCTATAGTCAGGAGTACTTCATCCGTCGTAGGGATGCCAAACACAAATCCCAACATATCCGCTGATAAATCAATCATAGTTCTACCCTAATCATCTATACAATTTCTGGTGTCTACATTGTAGAATTGTGCAATGGTCATAATGAATTTAGGGGCTTGGACCGATTGCGGGCAAATGGTTGCTTCCACCAAACCTGATCTCTTAATTATCCTCAGAGGGGCCTTTGGCCTTGGTCTGTCCAATTGTGTTTTGATATCTTCTAACTCGATATGCCCCACCTCTATATCTATCACCCATTTTATTTGGTCATCCAGCTTTGAAACATAGACCTTCCCTTGATATTGATATTTTATGGTTATAGGAAACTTGTCCAACTCCTTGCCTATCTTGCTGGGGGTTGGGTCCATCTAAATGCTCTGATCTGTAAGAAAGAATCACAAATTAGTTCATTGCATACTTAAAAAAATCAATAACATCATCCACCTCGGGACTTCAAGGTTCTGGGGTGGATAACTTCCTTTTAAAACAACTGACTTTGTAACTCCAAGGTTCTGGGATTCCAAGGTTACCATAGGCTTAAAAACTAAGTTTGGAACTTTGGGGCTCCGATTTTCCAGGTGGATAAAACAAATAGAGTCCAAAACTCTGGGGTTCTGGGGTTCCGAGATGGATGGGAAAATATGACTTCGGGATTTCAAGGTTCTGAGGTCCCGGGGTAGTTCAATTGAGTGCCAAAAAGATATTTTGGAACTTTGAAACTCCGACGTTCTAAGGTTAAAATAGTGGCCAAATAGGAAAGAACTTCGGAACTTCGAGGTTTCGGGGTTCCGAGGTTGGGGGTAGTTCACTCATAGGTTTTGAGATGATCCGAAACTTCAAAACTTCGAGGTTCCAAGGCTCCAGGATAAAAGCATGACCCCAAAAGGATCAACCTCGAGACTCCGAGATTCTGAGGTTTTGAGGTGAAGAAAACTACCAAGCCCGAAACTTCAGGGGTCCGAGGTTTTGAGGTTAAGAGAACAACCAAGCCCAAGACTCTGAGGGTCTATGGTTCCGAGGTTAAGAGAGCTACCGAACCCAGGACTCTAGGAGTTTGGGGCTCTAAGGCTTGGAAAATCTAGGGCACGCAGGAAGAATAAAACACACAAAACAAAGAAAGCAAAAAGGAAAATCTAAACTAAAAAAACTAAAAGATCTAAACATGAAAACACAAGGAATGAGAAAAATCTACCAACCTGGCAGGAGAAAACACATGAAAACTCAGCAACACGGAGGCATGAAGTCGAGAGGTCACAACTGGAAGGTTTGAAAAAACTTCAGTGCACAAATGAACTTTGAAAAGTCCATTCCTCTTATTTATACCCCCTAAATCTGTGTTTGTATGATCGCTTTAAACAAGACATCAGGAGTCTGAGGTTACGGACTTCCGAGGTAAAAGCTAAAAAATACAAACAGACCTCAGGATTCTGAGGTTCCAAAGTGACTAACAACAAAACATGAAGAACTCATGATTTCTGGACTTCGGAGTTTCGAGGCTTCAACGATAAAAAGAGACAAGGCACGACTTCAGGATTTCAGAGTTTCGAGGTTCCGAAGTTCACAACAAAACATGAAAAACTCAGAGTTCCAAGACTCCTGGATTTTGAGGATTCAACAAAGAACAAGACAAGAGCTCAGAACTCTAGGGTTCTAAGGTTCTTGACCAGAACAAGAGACAAATGCCTACCTCAGGACTTTGGGGTTCTAGGGTAGGACTTCAAAACAAGAAAAGAAACACCTCGGGACTCCAAGGATACGGGGTTCTAAGGTCATGACAAACAAACAAAAACCTACCTTGGAACTCCAGGGTTCCGGGGTTCTGAGGTCAAAACATAACCAAAACAAATGCCTACTTCGAGACTCTAAGGCTCCGAGGTTGGACTTCAAAAGAAAACAAAGGACTCCTCGGGACTTCAGAGTTATGGGGTGTCCAGGCAGAAACTAAAAAAAACAAAGCTATAGAAAGCAAAAAGAGGGACCCTTATTTTCAAGACAAGGAAACTAATGGGGTTAGGTATGCAGGGCATAACAAGAACCACACTCATGGTTCCTCTCAACCCACCATGGTGGGGAGAGGGCACCACTATTGTGGCATCCACTCACCACAGCCTTGGGGGGGAGGCTCTCCACAGTACGTGGAGGCTCCTCACCCACACAGTGGGGGGAGTTCTCCACTGTTGTGGAGGCTCTTCCTCCATGCTGTGGAGAGAATGTGCAAAGCACTCTTTTTAATTGATCAATTAAAAATTATTTCAATTGTGTGTTATTCGATAGGTATTAGGTATTCAAAGGTGATTTAGATATGTGTGTGTGTGTGTGTGTGTGTAAGTTTTTTATTTTAATTTGATATGAGGTTTAGTGAATATTGATTTTTAAATTGATTTTCAGATTTTGAATTTTATAAGTAAATATATGTATATATATATATATATATATATATATATATATATATATATATATATATATATATATATATATATATATATATATATATATATATATATATATATATATATATATATATATATATATATATATATATATATATATAAATATATATATTTTGATACATATATATATATGTGTGTGTGTGTGTGTGTGTGTACTTTGAAATTAGCAATATGAATTAAATGTCAAAGATTAATTTGATGTAATCGTAATTTATTTTATGAAAATAAGGCTATATGAATAGTCATCAATTAAGTGTAGTCGATATGACTTTTAATTGCAAAGGTTTATTTTGATTTAAATAATTATTTTAGTTTTCAAATGTATTTAATTGTTATTTTTATTAATTAGGAATTTGAAGGAAAATGGAACTATTTATAGCCAATTTGGCTTTAATTGGAAAAGATTTATATTTCTTTAAATGATGGCTTATTTAGTTTACGAGTTGTTATTATTCTTAGAAAGGATGTATGGTTTTTAAATCAAGCATTGTTCAAGTCTATTTGGGGTGCATGTTTACTCATGAAGGAGTCAGTTTATTGAAAGAGATGCAATTAGATAATATTAGTTTTTAATTATATTTGGAGTGATTGTTATGATTCCTTAACATGGACGTGTTTAGAGTGCAAGTGTACCCCTTTGACTATTTACACTAATTGATGGATTTTGGTGTTAGTTTCAAAGAGTCTTTCTCATGTCATGATGGCATGATTTTTTAATGTAAGTCAATCATGCAAGTTGATCTGGTTAAGTTTTGATTGTGGTCGTACTTGCTTTATTTTGGTTTTTTGTCTTGTCTTGTGAATAGACTAGTTGTTTGTTCCACACCTCCAGTTGGTTTAACCTTGGTAGAAGGTTTGTATAACCAAGTTGTTCTTTAGTTTTATTTTTGAACTCCTTGTGTTAGTTGTATTTTGTAATTTTCCTTGGGGTTCTTTGGAGGTTGTGTAGTGTCATAAGGAAGAGTGGCTTCTAAGTGGGGGTCAGGGCCCAAAGTGGTTGCCAGGATAACCCCTTGGAAGTTGAGTAATAAGTGATAACTTTATTATTAAACTAGGGCTGGGTTTCAAATATTAATCAAGATTAATTGTGCCCCGCTCATGGTTGAGTGCTAGTACAGACTCAGGATATAGTGGGAAGGCTTGGAATGGCAAACCAACTACCTTGTCTTCACGAAATGTTTGTTGGGTCAACATGAGTCATGGATGGGGGTTGGGGGTTTGAGAGAGGCTACTAGGATAACCCAGGATGGGGTCGGGGCCTATGGAGGTCTGCCAAGATAACCCATACCATCTATGTGATGACACTCTTCCCCTATGTTCACTAGTGTGTAGTAATGTGTTGGTTTTACTTGGAGCACTCTTGTGAGAGTCATATTTGTATGCTTATGTCTTTTCTAAGTACCCGATGTACATGTTAGACCATGTGATGCTTTGTTGTGGCTTGCTTGAGGTCCTTATTACTATCTCCTAGCATGAAGGTGTGGTTCCTTTTTGGGCCACATGGTCGGGTGGCAGTGCCACTTTCCATTGGGTATTTTGCTTGTGCCTTCTTGCGAGAGGTTAGCTTTGCAAGTGCTCCAAATGTATCTCTTGGTGTCACTTTATTCTATTGTACCAGTTAGATCCTTTTGTTAGACAATTCAAATAATCGAAAGACAACTGAGGGGGGGTAAATCAGTTGTCTCATATTAGAGGAACATTCAGTAATTAAAACTTTAATATCGGAACCCAAAACAATAATACTGGAATAGTAGTTAATCAATTAAGCATAAACAATTATTATAGAATAAAATCCATCCACATAACACCAAGATTTGTACGTCAAAAACTTGGTAAAGGGAAAATCCATAGTGGGAAGCCTACCCACAGTCAGATAAAACTTTTGCAACAAGTATTTGAATTACAATGAAGGGGCCTGAACTTGCAGGAAGGCCAATAGCCTAGAGCACAGTGCTCATCACAAAAGGAGCCTCACTGACAACATAAATTTTAAGACAACAATCCAAAGAAGTGTTGAACTACAAAAGATAGCATCTCCTATGCCAGAGTATAGTTCCGGTTAATCTCAATACTAGAGGACTCGATCCTCTTACATAAACCCAATTTGATCTCCAATGATTGACCAACTCCTCTGCTTGAATGATATTACATTTATTCGCACATTACATTCCTTGACCATGACCTCTTACATTAGCCATGATGATCTATAATGAGATCTTACATCTATATATTCAAACCCCTAGACCATAAACAATCAAGTCGGCCACCAGACATTAAACCAATTACATAATTACACACCATGTCATCTTTAGACCAAACAAGTAATATCAACACATAAGAAATCCTGGAAATACATCAATAGGTCCTATCCACACATTACATTAAAGTCGGTCCATAACCTAGATCAACCAAGACCAAGTGTAGGTCCACATGCTTCAACAATGATCTCCATTCACCAAGTCTCGAACATGATCACCAACAACATCCTGAAACTCCATCAAAAGTTGTACTGACACCACTTATGCACTTCATCAAAGATCTCCATCAAAATTTCTGTTGGTGAAACCCTCGCTGGAACCAAAAACCAATCTTCTAAGCAAGTAGGATAGCATCGAATCACCAGACCAAAACCAACTGACCAAATATGAGTATAAGTATCATGAACAAGCCAATTCCATCACTAGACTATACCAGAGCCTATCAGATCATGTCGGATCCAAGTTAACCAAAAACCACTTAACCTACTAGGACCAGAAGGGTGTCGGTAAAGAATTCAAATAGCTAGTGTTGACATCAATGGAAAAACATCAATACAACACATAATCAATTCTACCAAATGTCCAACAATCTCCCCCTTTGGAATTGATGGCAACACTAGATGTGAAAAACATCTAAGTACCAAGAAATTCCAAACAAGTCTCCCCCTATGGAAGACAACCAACAATCACCCACATATAGCTCTAAATATCTCTCCCTTTTACTTTTCATATCTCTCCCCCTGTGACTTTTTCTTTTATCTTTTTCACATCAATATCTCTCCCCCTTTAACATCAATGCTAGAAATCTAACAGAAATATCAAAACAAAAACATAAGCCTCAGAATCTCAAAGTTGACACTCCCCCTAAGGCAGTAGAATCCCACATCAGTGCCAGAATGAATAGTATCTCAGATAGTGCATGTCAGACTGATGCCAAACCGCATCAATCAAGTCTCTACCAGAGGGGCAGAAACTCCCAATCTATCTCTTAGGTACTCAAATGATTCCTTGGATAAAGGTTTAGTGAAAATATTTGCAATCTACTCTTTCGTGTTCACATAAACTAGTCTAACTTCATTTTCTTCTACCTTCTTCTTCAAAAAGTTATACTTGATAGATATGTGCTTTGTCTTAGAATGAAATACCAGATTCTTTGATATATCACTAGCAACAGAGTTATCACAATGAATAACTAATGGTGCATCACAATCCACCTTTATATCCTTCGACATTTGTTTCATCCATAAAACTTGTGTACAGTTAGTAGCAGCAACAACATACTTAGCTTCAATAGTAGATAAAAAAGTACATGACTATTTCTTTCTGATCCATGAAACCAACTTCTTTCCAAGAAAGAAAGCTCCATCGGAAGTACTTTTCTGGTCATCGACATCTCTAGCCCAATCAGCATCTGTATATGCACATAAAGTAAAGTTATCATCCTTAGGGTACCACAAGCCATATTCTAATGTACCTTGCAAGTATCTAAAAATCCTTTTTATCACCATCTCATGATTTTCTCTAGGATCACTCTGAAATCTTGAAATAATACAAACAACATTCATAATGTCAGGCCTAGTCTAAGTCAAATAGAGAAGACCTCCAATCATAGATTTGTATCTTGTAGGACTTACCGATGTAGAAACATCTTTTCTTGTCAATTTCTCACTTGTAACCATAGGATTACTTACCGGTTTAGAATATCCCATACCAAATTTCTTCAATAAATCCTTAGCATATTTAGTTTGACAGATGAAAATACCTTTGTCAGTCTGAGTAATCTACAAACCTAAGAAAAATTTCATCTCACCAATCATAGACATCTCAAATTCTTTCTACATATTTTTAGAAAATTCTATGCATAATTTATCTTCACCTCTAAAAATAATATCATCAACAAATACTTCAACAATCAGTATATCATCATCAATGATTTTATAGTATAAATTACTGTTAGCACTGCCCTTAGTAAAATCAAGCTTCAAAAGATATTTATCCAACCTTGCATACCAAGCTCTAGGTGCTTGTTTCAATCCATATAAATCTTTCCCTAACCTGCAAACTATATTTGTATCATCTGATAGTGAAAAACCATCAGGTTGCTCAATATAAACTTCCTCATCAAGATCCCCATTCAAAAATGCACATTTAACATCCATCGGATAAACCTTGTAGTTTTTATAAGCAGCATAGGCAAGAAATAATCTTACAGCTTCAATCCTAGATATAGGTGCAAAAGTCTCTCCATAATCAATTCCTTCCTTCTAAGAATATCCTTTACAAACCAATCTAGCCTTATTCCTTATAACTTGACCATTCTCATTCAATTTGTTCCTAAAAACCCATTTAGTTCCAATAAAAATTTTATTTTTAGGTCAGGGAACCAAAGTCCATGTCTTATTTTTCTCAATCTGATCTAATTCTTTTTCCATAGCTTTCAACCAATGTTCATCTTTACATGCTTCAGTTATTGATACCAATTCAACTTGTGAAATTAAACATATCCCATTATTTTCCAATATTGTTCTTGTCATCACTCCATTGCTCTTATCCCTAATGATTTGATCTTCAGAATGATTTAATCTCACATACCTAGGAGTCTTTCAACATTGTGTTCCTATTATTTGTTCTTCAATCACTGTAGAATTCTCTGATGTTTTCGGAGTAACTGGTTCAACTCTATGTTCTGGTACAGGTGCTACCGATTCATATATAATCATTTCCACAGTCGATTCCTTCTCATAAACTCTGATTTGACTTTTGTTCAGCTCATCCACTTTGACATTAGCACTCTCTACAATTCTCTGCAATCTCTTATTATAACATCTATATGTTTTTCTTTCATTAGAATATCCAAGAAATATGCCTTCATCACATCTAGGATCAAATTTTCCAATGGTATCATCTCTCTTGATATAACACTTACTACCAAAAATTCTGAAATACTTAACTATAGGTGTATTGCCAAACCATAATTCATAAGGTGTCTTACTGGTTTCCCCTTTCATATGTACTCTGTTGAATGTATAAACCGTTGTACTCACTACTTCTCTCCAGTAGATATGAGGTAGATTAGCTTCCATCATCATTGTTCTAGAAACATCCAAGATAGTTTTGTTCTTCCTTTCCACAAATCCATTCTGTTGAAGTGTCCGGGGAGCAGAAAATTGTCTTCTTATACCATTCTTGTCACAAAAGTTATTAAACTCACCAGATGTGAATTCTCTACCATGATCTAATCTCAAACATTTAATCTTCAATACTATCTTAGTTTCCACTTTAGCATTAAAGATTTTAAACTTCTCAAATGCTTCATATTTTTCTCACAAAAAAGTAACCCATGTCATTCTAGAATAATCATCAATGATTAGCATGAAATATCTATCACCATGAAAAAATTTAACTCTAGCAGGGCCACACAAATCAGTATGAATAAGATCAAGAACATCATTTTATTTATCTTGTATACTCCTAAAAGAGGTTCTAACATGTTTACCCATTTGACATTCTTTACATACTGGATTATAGGGCTTCATAATCTTAGGTATATCCCTAACAGCCTTAGTTGAACTGATCTTCACAATGCAATCAAAATTCACATGAAACAGCCTTTTATGCCATAGCCAACTCTCATCAATTTTTGTAATCAAACATGTCTTCTCACCAAAGTTTAAGTGAAATATATTACCTTTTGTTTGTGTACCGATTGCAATCTCCAAGCTAGATCTATTAATGATTTTGCATTTTCCATCCTTGAACTCTAATTGAAATCCCTTGTCTACCAATTGTCCTACACTCAAAAGATTATGCTTCAAACCTTCAACATAATAAACATTGTTCGTATTGTTCTTACCATCCAATGATATAGTTCCTTTTCCTTTGATCATACATGCCTTGTCATCTTCAAATCTAACTAGACCACCATCATATTCTTGCAAAGATAGAAACTTCCCTTAATCTCCAGTCATATGATGTTAACAACCACTGTCAATTACCCATTCATTTGTGTCCTCAATTTTAGCAGAAAGTGCCTTCTCTTTAGGTACATTCTCTTACAACGATGGATCATCTTCCTTGATATCTAGGAACACTCATTCCTTCTCATTGTCAGATCCACTAATAGAGTCTTCTGTGGTTCATCATCAGAATCAGTAATGGCTTCCTCATCCCCTATGTAGCATGATTTGTCTCTATTTTTCTTGTACTTATATTTGTTCTGATATCTAGGGTTAGGCTTAAATGATCATTTAACCCTTTCTTCAAATATTGAATTCCTTGTAGGACATCTAGATGCAAAATGACCAATCTTATTACATGCAAAACATTTAAAAGGTGTTTTTCCTTCATACTTATTCCTAATGGTCCTTTCGATACTCTTCTAGAAAATAGTGCTTCAAGTTGCTCAAACTCATCATCTTCTCTCTTCATATCTTCTAACTCCTTTGCATATAATTTTTTCCAGTCTTGCTTACTGGTTGCAGATGTAGATGCATGAAAAGCAGGTTCAGACTTAACATCTCCAGAAGGTCCAAATTCCTCAAGCTCAAAAGCAGGTAGTTTCCCAACCAAAGTATCTCGGCTGACAAATGTATTAGCCATTGTTCTCAATTCATTAATAGTAGTAGCCTTCCTTTTGTAAGCTGGTGGTAGGGCTCTCAGGACTTTAGAAATAATTTCCTCTTTGCTCAGAGTTCCACCACAACATTGAATTCCCATAACAATCTCATTTACCCTTTCCATGAATGCAGTAATCCTTTCATCTTCTTCCATTTTTAGGTTTTAATATCTCACTCAGTAACCATCAAGTTTAGCAATATTCACTGTAGGGTCACCTTCATTAAGAGTCTCCAACTTATCCATATAGCCTTTCTAGATGATTTGTCGATTAATCCCATTATTTTCTAATCAGAAAGTGCACACAAGAGGGCTTCTTTTTCTCTACAATCATTCTCAAGATCCTTGTCCAGGTTTGCCAGAGGAGTATTTCCAGATCATGGATTCTAGGGTGTGACACCATTTTGTGTGATCTCCCAAATCTCCTTGCCAAGACATCTCAGATCATTCTCCATCTGAATCTTCCATACTGTGTAGTTTGTTCTATCAAGCCTCAGAATATCCCTTCGAAAGATAGCTCTAGAAGAACTGGATGAACTTGGACTATTAGTCACCATAGGATCTTCCTCAAGTGGTTAAGCTTTCTGTAGAGAGGACCAAAGCTCTGATACCAATTGTTAGACAGTTCAGATAACCAAAAGACAACTAATAGGGGGGGTGAATCAATTGTCTCAGATTACAGGAACATTCAACAATTAAAACTTTAATACCGGAACCCAAAACAATAATACTAAAATAGAAGTTAATCAATTAAGCATAAACAACAATCACATAATAAAACCCATCCACATAAAACCAATATTTGTATATGGAAAACACGGTAAAGAAAAAAACCATGGTGGGAATCCTACCCATAGTTAGATAATACTTCCACAATAAGTATGTGAATTACAATGAAGGGGCATGGACTTGTAGGAAGGCCAATAGCCTAGAGCGCATTGCTCATCACAAAAGGAGCCTTGCTAACTACATAAAATTTCAAACAACAATCTAGGAAAGTTTTGAATTGCAAAAGATAGCATCTCTTATGCCAGGGTACGGTTCTAGTTAAGCTCAATACTGTCGGAGGACTCAATCCTCTTACATAAACCCAATTCAATCTCCAATGATTGACCAACTCCTCTTCTTGAATGATATTAAATTTATTCGCACATTACATTCCTTGACCATGATCTCTTACATTAATCATGATGATCTACACTGAGATCTTACATCTATAGATACAAACCCCTAGACCATAAACAATTAAGTTGGCCACTAGACAATAAACCAATTACATAATTACAAACCATGTTGGCCTTAGGCCAAAAAAGTAATATCAACACATAAGACATCCCAGAAATACATCAATAGGTCATATCCACACATTACATTAAATTCGGTCCATAACCTAGATCAACCGAGACCAAGGGTAGGTCCACACACTTCAACAATGATCTCCATTTGCCAAGTCTCGAACATGATCACCAAAAACATCCTGAAACTCCATCAAAAGTTGTACCAATACCACTTATGTATTTCATCAAAGATCTGCATCAAAAGCTCTACTAGTGAAACCCTTGTCGGAACCAAAAACCAATCTTCTAAGCAAGAAGGATATCATCCAATAACTAGACCAAAACCAATTGACCAAATATGAGTATAAGTATCATGATCAAGCCAATTCCATCACTAGACTATACCAGAGCCTACCAGATCATGTCAGATCCAAGTTAACCAGAAACTACTTAACCTACTGGGACCAGAAGGGTGTCGATAAAGCATTCAAATAGCTAGTGTTGACATCAATGACAAAACATCAATGCAACACATAATCAATTCCACCAAATAGCCAACACCTTCTTATTATTTTTGGTTCATGTTTGTATCTCTTGGACCCTTGTGTGGTTGGTTGTTTCTATTGGCAATATGAAGGAATTGATTATGTGTTGCATTGATGTCAACACTAGCTGTTATGATTGGTTACCGGCAGATAGATTTTGGTTACCGATAGGAGAACTAGAGTTACCGGCAAAAGGGACTATCAATTAGATACTACCAACATGTTTGGATCAATGGAATATGTTTGGTTTGATGTTTCTGGAGTATGTTTTGGTTAGTTGGTATTGACTTGATGATCGGATGCTATCATATACTCTAGTAAGCCTACAGCGGTAAGGGTTTAAATTTTTACTAGCAGAGCTTTTACTGAGAATCTTTGACTAGATGCATAAGTGGTGTTGGTGTGGCTTCTAGATGGAATTCAAGATGCAGAAAGTTATCTTTGTTCATGCCTTGACTGATTGGAGACATCGCTTTGGCGTGATGAATCTATTTGGGTCTAGGTTATGGACCGGTATCATGTTATGTGTTCTCTACACATTATTGGTATGATTTGTGGATGTATATCATTGTATATCATTGTAATGTGGATGTAAGTAATGATCTTATTGTAATATCTCTTAGGTGGCCGACCTAATTGGTTTAGGCCTTAGGGTTTTTATAAATTGATGTAAGATCTCATTATAGATCGGGATTGTGATTGTGGTGGTAATGGTCATGGAATGAAATATCATATGCAAAGGAGATTTGGTCGATCATAGTTGATAGAATTGGGTTTATGTAAGAGGTCAAAGGTCTCTGGTATTGAGCTTAATCAGGATTGTAAACAAGCATGGTAGATGCTATCATTGGTAGTTCATTCTTCTAGATTGTTGTCTAATTATATTGAGGTGGTTATAACCTCTCTGTAGTCAATGAGAGTCCTTTGTAATGAGCAATATGCTCTAGGCAGTGTGCCTCCCTGCATGTGCAAGCTCCTTATTGTATCACATACTTTCTGCATAAGTATCATTTGACTGTGGGTAGACCTCCCACCATGTTCTTCCCTTTACTGGGTTTTCCACATACAAACCATGGTTTTATGTGGTATGGTTGCATTGTGTTGATTCTCTATTTCATTCTTAAGTTTTATTGCTTACCGGTATCTATTTCTGCTATTCCAGTATTTAATGTTTATGTGCTTTGATTAAAGGCTATAAAGTGGTTTGATTAATATAATTTGTTGACAACTGATTCACCCTCCCCCTCTTAGTTGTCCATCGGTTATTCTAATAATTGGTATTAGATCTTTGGTCCTCTTTTACAGAAGCTTAACTGCTTAAGGTAGATCCTATGGCAACTACTTTCAAAAGAGAAATCCCTAAGCTTGATGGAACAAACTATGGGATATGGAAAATCCAAATGGAGACTCATCTTAGATGTATTGGCAAGGATATTTGGGAGATCATGAAGAAAGGATTATACACCTTATGATCAGGCATCTGGTAATCTTGCTCTAGCAAACTTGGACAAAAATATTGAAATGATTGCAAAGCAAGAGAAACCCTCTTGTCTGTACTCGTTGATCAACAAATCATGGGATTGACTGATAAATCATCTGCAAAGGTTATGTGGGATAAATTGCAAACTATGAATGAAGGTGAGCCTACTATCAAAATTACTAAACTTGATGGTTACCGAGTAAGATATGAGAACTTGAAGATGGAAGATAATGAAAGAATTAATACATTTATGGAAAGAGTAAATGAGATTGTCATGGGAATTCAATGTTGTGGAGGATCTTTGAGTGAAGATGAAATAGTTTCTAAAGTTTTGAGAGCCCTACCACCAACTTACAAGATGAAGGCTACTACAGTAAATTAATTGAGAACAATAGAAAACACTCCAGTTAATAGAGACATTTTGATTCAGAAATTATCTGCTTTTGAGCTTGAAGAATTTGGACCCTCTAGAGCTGCAAAATCTGAACCTACTTTTCATGCATCATCATCTACCAGAAAAAGTGATTGGAAAGCCCTATATGCAAAATAATTTGAAGATATGAGGAAAGAGGATGAATAATTTGAGCAACTTGAAGCCCTATTTGCTAGAAGAGTACCTTAAGGACCGGCAGGAAGTAAGTATGAAGGAAAAGCACCTTTTAAATGTTTTGCATGTAATAAGATTGGTCACTTTGCATCTAGATGTCCTGAAAGGAATGCAAAGTTTGAAGAAAGAGTTAAGAAATCATTTAAGCCTAATCAAAACAAATATAGATTCAAGAAGAACAAACTATGCTACATAGTGAATGAGGAAGGAGTAAGTGATGACTCAGACGATGAACCGGCAAGAGACTCTTCTAGTGGATCCGGCAATGGAAAGGAATGGGTGTTCTATGCTTTAAAGGAAGATGAACCGAAACCGGTTATCAAGAATGAAGAAAAGGCCCTGGCAGAAAAAGTTGAAGACAAGGATGAATGGGTAATTGATAGTGGATGCTCACATCATATGACTGGAGATAAAAGAAATTTTTTGTCCCTACAAGAATACAATGGCGATCAAGTTAGATTTGGGGATGACAAAGCATGTATGATCAAAAGTAAAGGCATTATTTCTCTGGATGGAAAGCATAATACTGATAATCTCTACTATGTATAAGGTTTAAAGCATAATCTTTTAAGTGTTGGTCAATTGGTGGATAAGGGATTTCAACTTTAGTTCAAAAATGGAAAATGCAAAATCATTAACAAAACTGGTTTGGAGATTGCAACCGGTACTCAGACTAGAGGTAATATATTTCACTTGAACACCAGTGATAAGACATGTTTGATTGCTCATATTGATGAAAGTTGGTTATGGCATAAGAGGTTGTGTCATGTTAATTTTGATTATATTGTTAAGATGAGTTCAACAAAGGGAGTTAGAGATATACCTAAGATTATAAAGCCTCATAATCCGATATGTAAGGGATGCTAATTAGGAAAGCAAGTTAGAACTTATTTTAAGAGCATACATGATACATCTAATGATGTGCTTGATTTGATTCATACTGACTTATGTGGTCTAGCAAGGACCAGAAGCTTTCAAGGTGATAGGTACTTCATGCTAATAATTGATGATTATTCTAGAATGATGTGGGTGACTTTTCTAAGGGAGAAATATGAAGCTTTTGAGAAATTCAAGATCTTTAAAGCAAAGGTGGAAACAAAAACTGGATTGAAAATCAAATGTCTAAGATCAGATCAAGGTGGTGAGATCAAATCTCATTAATTTAATAGTTTTTTGTGAGATAAATGGAATTAGGAGACAGTTATCTGCACCCCGGACTCCTCAGTAGAATGGAGTACTGGAAAGGAAGAATAGAACCATTTTGGATGCAGCAAGAACCATGTTGATGGAAGCTAAATTGCCTCACATCTACTGGAGAGAAGCAGTGAGTAAAAAAGTCTACACATTCAAAAGAGTTCATATCAAAGGTGAAACCGGTAAGACTCCTCATGAATTATGGTTTGGACATACACCTACTCTTAAATATTCCAGAATTTTTGGAAGTAAATGTTATATCAAAAGGGATGATTCAATTGGGAAGTTTGATCCTAGATGTGATGAAGGGATATTTCATGGATATTCAATTCAGAGAAAAGCATATAGATGTTATAACAAAAGATTGCAGAAAATTGTGGAGAGCGCAAATGTGAAAGTGGATGAGCAATACAGAGATCAATCTATATCATGTGATAGAGAACTGACAATGAAAGTGATCATAACTGATCTGGCAATGCCTCAATCGGTACAAGACACTGAGATAGTTACACCGATACAATCAGTAAATTCAACTGTGACTAATGATCATAACAAAGAACCTAAAGTTCAGAAGATACCAAGGTATGTAAGATTAAATCATTCTGAAGATCAAATCATTGGAGATAAGAATAAGGGAGTTATGAAAAGAAGAAGACTAGCAAATGAAGAGGTATGTCTTATTTCTCAAATTGAACCGGCATCTGATATTGAAGCTTGTAAAGATAAACATTGGTTAAAGGCTATGGAAGATTAATTAGATCAGATAGAGAAGAAGAAGACTTGGACTTTAGTTCCCTAGCCTAAAAATAAGAATGTTATTGGAACTAATGGGTTTTTAGAAATAAGCTAAATGAGGATGGTCAAGCTGTAAGAAACAAGGCTAGACTGGTTTGTAAAGGATATTCTCAAATGGAAGGAACTAATTATGGTGAGACATTTGCACTAGTAGCTAGAATTGAAGCTATTAGACTATTTCTTGCCTATGCAGCATACAAGAACTATAAGGTCTATCAAATGGATGTTAAATGTGCATTTTTGAATGGTGAACTTGAGGAAGAAGTATACATTGATCATCCTGATAGATTTTCACTGACAGATGACAAGCTACGGTTTGCAGGTTAAGTAAAGCATTATATGGATTGAAACAAGCTCCTAGAGCTTGGTATGCAATGTTGGATAAATTTATTTTGAAGCTTGGTTTTACTAAGGGCAGTGCTAACAGTAATTTATATTACAAGATCACTAATGATGATATTCTGATTATTGAAGTATTTGTTGATTATATCATTTTTGGAGGTAAGATAAATTGTGCATGGAATTCTCTAATAATATGAAGAATGAATTTGAAATGTCTATGATTGGTGAGATAAGATTTTTCTTAGGTTTGCAGATTACTCAAACTGACAAAGGCATTTTATCTCTCAAATTAAGTATCTAAGAGAATTGTTGAAGAAGTTTGGTATGGATAATTCCAAACCGGTAAGTACTTCTATGGTGACAAGTGATAAATTATCTATCAAAGACACATTTGCACCAGTAAATTCGACAAGGTATAAGTCTATGATTGGTGGCTTGTTATATCTAACTCAGAATAGACCGGATATTATGAATGCAGTAAGTATTGTTTCAAGATATCAAAGTAATCCTAAATAAAATCATGAATGTGCAGTAAAGAGGATATTCAGGTATTTGCAAGGAACAATAGAATATGGCTTATGGTACTCTAGAGATGATAACTTCACTTTATGTGCATATGCAGATGTAGATTGGGCAGGAGATACTGATGACAAGAAGAGCACTTATGGTGGAGCTTTCTTTCTTGGAAATAAATTGGTTTCATGGATCACAAAAAAAAAAAAAAAGTCATGCATTTCTTTATCTACTGTAGAAGTTGAATATGTTGCAGAAACAACTAATTGCACTCAAGTCTTGTGGATGAAGCAAATGTTGAAGGATATCAAGGTAAATTGTAGTGAACCGGTAGTTATCTATTATGATAACTTTGCAGCTATTGACATATCTAATAATCCAATATTTCAATCTAAGACTAAGCACATTTCAATAAAATATAACTTTCTGAAAGAAAATGTGGAGGAAAAGGAAGTCAGATTGGTTTATGTGAACACTAAAGAGCAAATTGCAGATATACTCACTAAACCATTATCTAAGGAATCATTTGAATATTTGAGAGATGGGTTAGGGGTATCTACCCCTCTAGCAGAAACTTAAGTGATGGAGCAGAGCATCAGTCTGGTATGCATCATCACCTTTATCCTTTGCTCCAAATTGATGTAGTGGTGCTACTACTCACGGGGAGTAGTCAACTTTGAGATTCACAGGATTTTGATAGCTATGTCATATCTTTGACATTGATGTCAAAGGGGGAGAGTTATATGTGAAAAATATGTCATATGGGAAAGAGATTCAGATCAATTTCAGATTGGACTGCACTCCTCAAGGGGAGTTGCTGGGATTTTTTAGTTTTTAATTGTTATATCTTCTATGAGAAATTTTTGGCATTTCTTGGCACTTAGATGTTTTCTTTTTCACATCTAGTGTTTCCATCAATTCCAAAGGGGGATATTGTTGGCAATATGAAGGAATTTATTATGTGATACAATGATGTTTTATCATTGATGTCAACACTAGCTGTTATGATTGGTTATTGACAAACAGATTTTGGTTACCGGTAGAAGAACTAGTGTTACTAGTAGAAGGGACTATCAGTTGGATACTACCAACATGTTTGGATCAATGGAATATGTTTGGTTTGATTTTTATGGAGTATTTTTTGGTTAGTTGGTATTGACTTGATGATCGGATGCTATCATACACTCTAGTAAGCCTACACCGGTAAGGGTTTAAGGTTTTACTGGCAAAGCTTTTACTGAGAATCTTTGATAGTATGCATAATTGGTGTTGGTGTGGCTTCTAGATGGGATTCAGGAAAAAGAAGGTGATCTTTGTTCATGCCACGACTAATTGGAGACATCACTTTGGAGTGGTGAATCTATTTGGGTCCAGGTTATGGACCGGTATCATGTTACGTGTTCTCTACACGTTACTGGTATGATTTGTGGATTGGTTAATGTTGTTTTGCTCTAAAGATGGCATGGCATATCATTGTAATGTGGATGTATGTAATAATCTTATTGTAATATACTTTAGGTGGATGACCTAATTGGTTTAGGTCTTAGGGTTTTTATAAATTAATGTAAGATCTTATTATAGATTGAGATTGTGATTGTGGTGGTAGTGGTCATGGAATGAAATATCATATGTGAAGGAGATTTGTTCAATCATAGGTGATCAAATTTGGTTTATGTAAGAGGTCAAAGGCCTCCGGTATTGAACTTAATCGGGACTATAATCAGGCATGGGAGATTCTATCATTGGCAGTTCATTGTTCTGGATTGTTGTCCAATTATATTGAGGTGGTTATAACCTCTCTGTGGTGAGTGAGACTCCTTTGTAATGAGCAGTGCACTCTAGGCAGTGTACCTCCTTGCATGTGTAGGCCCCTTATTGTATCACATGCTTTCTATAGAAGTGTCATCTAGCTGTGGGTAGGCTTCCCACCATGTTTTTTAACTTTACTGGGTTCTCCACATACAAATCATGATGTTATGTGGTATGGTTGCATTGTATTGATTATTTGTTTCATTCTTAAGTTTTATTGCTTACCGATATCTATTTCTGCTATTCCAGTATTTAATGTTTATGTGCTTTGGTTAAAGACTATAAAGTGGTTTGATTAATATAATTTGTTGACAACTGATTCACCCACCCCCCCCCGCCTCTCAGTTGTCCACCAAATATTCTAACAGTTTCATATGTTATATGTATGCCTTCATGGCAGTTGTAAATTGATGTAATCATTATGTAATTTTATGAGACTTGATGTATTAAGTGCAATTGTAATACTAAGTTATCCTTGCAATGTAAAAGAATATATTATGATGTGAGTTAGATGTTAAGATTTATATCTTTAATTAACTTCATTAATGCAATGTAATTGAATGTTAATCATAAATGAAGTATAGAAATGATAGTCTTATCTCATGTAAATAATGAAACAATCATTGATTAGTGTAATTAAGATTCTAAAGGTTAAATGTATTTCTTAAATGGATTAATTGACCTTAAGGAAAGATTAGTTTAATTAAGTAACTCGCGTTGAGAAACCCTTTAGGAGTTTGAGTTAAGTCTTCTGCATGTGCATCTTCTATTGTAATGTTTATCTTTTACGTTTATGTATTATGTTTTAATTAAAAAAAAATTGCACTCTTTTTGAGTGTTTGTAGTTGTATCCTTTAGGGTTTCTTGGTGAGGCATTACAAAAAGATTGTTGAAGCCATCCAGAAGATTTCCAAGTGGAGGGTTAGAGTTGAGGCTATAGTAAAACCTGCAATAAAAATCATAGCACCAATTCTCTTCAATTTCATGGCATACAGGAAAAGGTTAAATCTATAGATAGCACAACAACTACAGGGCAATGTAATAGATACAGGAGCAATAAGTCAAGAAGCAGTAGATGATACTGTGGAACTGGAAGATGAAGAAGTGGAAGGGGATGTGGCTTTTTGATTTCTTGTTTCTTAGTTAGTTGTTTATTTTCAAATCTTGGCTCAAAAACTATTGGTCCTACTAGACCATTTATTTGGAGGTTATGTTTAAACTTTCTTTAATCGACTATCTCCAAGAAGCCATTATTTTGATTAGTTGAAGGTTGAACTATTTAAAGAGGGTAAGAACCATAGATAAGGGTCCCTAATTTAACTTTAATGATCTAAATTTTTAGTTAATATTAATTTAGCAAGCTTATGAAAGTTTAATGGAATTCTATTTGGAAGAGACTTTATGTTGTTTCAATTAGAGTTCTAATCTATATTTGATGCTATCATCGATGTTTATATCTGGATGGGTCATTGAATGCTGTGAAAAATTGTTCTTTTTTAGACTTTGTGCTATAGAAAAGGGTGGCTTTCTTCATTAGTGTGAATTCATATTGGATATCATACATATTGTTGTTACTAATGTCTTTATGTGGTGATTATTCATCAATAAAAATCTTTGTATGAATGTTGGTGGATGATTTGTGTTTATGATATATGGAGATTGATCTTTATACTTTGTTGTAAAGATCATGAGTGATTAGTCTCATCTTTTCCTTTATTTTATTTTGTGAAGCTTTCCTTTCCTTATTTTTGGTTAAAAGAATACTCAAAAAACTCCAAATTTATATCATGAGGGAGATGTACCTCTAAAATTCAGAGGAAATTTGCAAACCAAATGCAACATCTCCAACTGTTGTTAATAGTTTGTTCCCTTGTTCGAGGCTAGGAGTAAATATTGTCATATTTTGAAGGGAGCAAACTTTTTTAACCAATAGGTCTGACCCTCTCCAAACTCCAGACCCATACATCGATTTGACTACACATGTGGAATTGAACAATCCTTCCATGGAGGCAAGGAAGCTCAATCTGCCATACAGGCCTTGCCAATCTCATCCCGTGTCTAAACGAGCACTCCAGGCCATGAGTGGGGCACCAAAAATAATCTTATTAATATGTGTTAAACCTAACCCTTAATTCATTTAATTTAATTTTATCACTTGATTAATCCAACTCTCAATGAGATTCCCTAGCGGCCACTTTAGGGCCCCGACACCCACTTGAGAGGAAACTTCCAATGAGATTCTCTGGCAGCCATCTAGGCCACAAAACCAACTTGGAAGTCACTCCCCCTAACCTACACCTACATACCACTAACCTATGGGTACAATAATAGTTTTACAGCAATATCATATCATCCATTGTACGCATAATGAATTATCATAACCACATCTCATAAGTAAAGATCTCATAAATTGAATTAGGACTTCCATAAGATCACAATCAAAAAGAGGATAAGTACTAAATTGGAAACATATATATATCCATTGATATATTGTCATAAATCATGGGATTGGTCCTATGATCACTAATCTAATACATAAACCTATACTATAACATCATTTTTTATCCACAAATCATTCCTTAATCCAATTGCTCTCAAAGCATCATCAAGAATGCAATATCAATGAACCATAATGAATGAACACATTAAACTAAAATAAGAAACATGAATCCATCTCTACACAATAATATAGACTTATAAAATTAATATAGGAAGGAAAAACCCAAAACCCAAGCCTATGGTCCAACCAAGACTAACATGGATGCCAAAAATTGATCCAGAGGGGAAAACTAAGAAAGTGCATATATGATTCGTGAAACTACAGTTTTAAAAAATATTTTAGTGCTTTTGTAACTTATTTTAATGCTTTTACAACTTCTTTTAGTTTTTTTGTGACAGAAGTGGGATAGAGAACCAGGATTGACTTTGGGCTCAAACCCCGACATCCAGATGACCAAAAATGCAAAATATGAAGAAAAAAAACCATTTGATATGGGTGAGTTTACTGCTCAAAAATTAAATTGTATCAAACCCATGATGAGAAACAATACTTCAAGCTGACAAACATCAAAACAGCCCCTTAAAAGGGTAGAAAGGAAGCACCCAAAATGTCAAACTTACATAATATCAAAACATGAAACCAAATCATTTCCATTACTTCTAAAACACCTTACAAGAAAAAATAAACACTTACTTTAATTCTATAAAACCAAAAGTACATAAAATGAGATTAAATCAATAAATCTCCAACCTGGAAAATGAAGAATAGGACTATGAAGATGAAGGCGAACAACCTCCACATGAACATCAATCTAACATGAACTAGAAAGCCTCCAAAATGAAATTCCAAATGCAATTCAAGTCTTCAAAAAAATTCCAATAAACCCCCTTACAATCTTCGTGAATTCCCTTCTCAAATCCCCATCAAAATTCACTTTCAAGCATATGCAAATCAAACCCTTCTCCTAAAAGTCCAGATTTTTGAAAAAAATCATCCACAAAACAACCATGCCAATCCCATAAAACACTCTCCAAAAATTACCAAATCACCCTCTAATGTAAAAAAATCACTTTTCTCTTGCGTTGAGGACCAAAATAGCAACCTGAGTTTCAAACAAGAGATCACTCCAAAGCAATCAATTAAAATGAAATAGTAAATTAAAATCAATTACTAAATAACATCTCCCATAATAAATATAAATAAATAAGTAATTAAATCCCACATATAATGTAAATGATAATAATATAAATATTATATTATGAGACCCACTTAAATATCCCACATAATTAATCATTCACACTTAAGATTATATATTATAATTTTTTTATTTTTTATTTTTTTAATAAAAGTGGACAAGCCACTAAACTGATATTAACTATAAATATGTTTATTTACATCGGGTTCAAAAAAAGGCATACTGGCAGGAAAGAACCCGCAAGAAAACCTCTGGTTGTAGCCTTGAAAAAATAAAAAATAAACACTACCCTTACATCATTTGTTACTATCCAGTAAGATCACCCAACCTCCTACCTCTGGCATTATACAAGGTCCCATAGGACATTTTGAAAAAACCTACCAAATAAAGGGTTGAACAAAATTCCATCAAGATATCATGAAGGACCACCAAGAAGATAATAGTGATGTAGTAACTGTCAATTCCACATTGAAACCAAAAAAACATCCTCGAAGAAAAGATACTACCAGAAACACTCTAGCACAACAACAGCCAAAAATCCTCTCAATCTACATCCAAAAAAACCATACCACCAACTCCAAAAAATAGTCAGATATACAAAAACCAAGAACTAGTGCTCTCCTCCGAAGGCTCATGGGCTGAAACCGGAGGAGGAATAACCCTCAATGGAAGTGCCAAATGATCTAGAGCAGAGAACAAAAAACCCAAAGTGATCAACGAATGCAAGGCCTCAAAAATGACCCAAGCTTTATCCACATACTGATCAGGAACCAGATACAGCAGAAAATCCATAGAAGCCCATGTATCTTCCATAGTGTCACATATCAATCCCATTCTTAATTCATACAATAATTGACCAAACCAACCATTAACCATGAGCTCATGGCGAGGAAGAAAACCACCATAATAAAAGGACCCCACATCAAAATGATAAATAGCCAATGCAGAAGAAACCAAGTCCCAATTACATCAAAACCATCAAAGAGATTAAATAAAATACTACATAAAACCACTCAAATCCTAACAAGACAACTCTAGACCAAGAACACGGGAACTCACATAGGACATTAACTAGGGTTAAGATGTGGTAGGGCCTTAGTGTCACCTCCAATAAAATAGCATTGGGAGTACAAACATGCTCAGATCTGTGAGACTAAGTGGAGTCGATGCCTAGTACCTACATCCTGCATAACACCAAACGTCTATACACAATATATAAAAACATAAGATACAAGTAGGTGAAAGAGAATTGCAACATCACACCATGCTCATATATGAATAATGTGGCATCATCTCTTTTGCGTCCACAATAGTGAGACATCATAGAAAATACATAATATAGTAAATAACATCGACGTCATCCACATATAATGTAATCATGAATAAGGGTTAGCACATGACAAGTCATCATAATTAGTAAATATAACCTCATCTACTAGATAATGAATAAGCTCCAGTTACCAAACATAAAACCTAAAATCATAATTAATCCAAAGATAGATTCAACATCATCATAGTAATCATAATGAATCTACTAATATCACAAAGAATATCAATATTGTGAGATTTTGCCAAGATCAAGGGCACAATGAAAAGAACACAAAAGAGAGACAATTGTTTGACAAGAACAAATTGTATTCTCATCAATATGCAAATGATCAACTGGATTAACCAATACAATGAATATGGGCCTTCTTATATAGGCAAGGCCAAATGGATATGTGAGCACACAATCATGACATGTGGCTCAATGAGAAAAAAGGGTACGTAAGAAAAAGTAGGGGTAGGTAGGAGAAATAGTATAATATTCCACAAGAGGTGGAGCACCCACCGAATGTGGAATGTAACAGCAAGATAAGACCACAAAAGGTGGAATTTCTCCTACAAGCATCATCCCTATGTGCACACTTCCCTAAGTATCTCATATCCAAACTACGATGAGATACATTATCCTAAGTCAACTTAAGTAAAGTGTAATTATATCCTATAAGAATAAATAATTACACTACCCCCCTTAAGTGGAACTTAGGGGAATGAAGACTCAAGTCAACAATGCAAGATGGCTCCCAGCTAGAAGGCCATGATAGGTACCCATGTACAATATGCAAATGCAAGCAAACCTATGCAATGCAATCTCTCACAAATGGAGAAAGGGAGAAAATCCAATGGGAAAAAACTCCCCCCCCCCAAAGGAGAGATAAATGTACAAAAGAGACTCTCAAAGAAGAAGGACAAAACCTCAAAGAGGAAAAATTCCCCCCCATAAGAGAGGAAGGAAAAGTCAGCTGACCCCCCCTAATGAAACATCCTGCACCCCCAAGAGAGCTCACAACTGCTGGAACTTACTCTCAGTGAAGGGTTTGGTGAGTATGTCTACAACCTACTCCATTGTAGGATGATACTGCAAATCAATGACCCACTCCTGAATCAACTCTCGAATGTAGTGCATATGAATCTCAATGTGTTTGGTCCATTGATGTTAAACTAGGTTCTTTGAGATTGCAATAGCACTCTGATTGTCACAATGCAAAATTGTCGGTCGTGGAGTGGAGAACCCAAACTCTGTAAGAATATATTGAAGCCAAATAGTCTCTATTTTGTTGTGTTAATAGCCCCTCAATACTTAGCCTCAGTTGAAGAGAGAGCAATAGCTTGCTACTTCTTGCTCTTCCAATAAATGGGGCCCAAACCAAGGTGGAAGTTGTAACCAAAAGTAGACTTACGATTATCAAGATCGCTAGCCCAATCATAATTTGTGTATCCAACCAAGCAAATTCTTGTTCCTATCGCATAGTGAATCCCATAATGATGTGTACCCTAGATGTAGTGTAGGATGCATTTGCTGGCTTTCCAATGAAGCTCATATGGTTCCTACATGAAGCAGGAAACCATGCCAACCACAAATGAAATGGTAGGGCGTGTGTGAGTCAAGTAGATGAGACTACCCACAAGCTGACAATACAATGTGGTATCAACTAGTGGAGAAGAGAACTTAACCTCAAGATTGACTCTTGAAATAAAGGGAGTCAATGCAGGCTTACAATAGGTCATATGAAAGCATGCAAGTATATCAAGAGCATACTTGGGCTGCGAAAGTGTAATTCCAGAAGGTGACTTTGAAATCTCTATCCACTCAAGTTAGTCATAGCAAATCTATCATGCAAAGCAGATTTGACACTACTAATGATGGATGAGGTACTTCCTGTAATGATCAAATAATCAACATAGAGCACAAGTATCAAGTGTGAGTCATCCTGTCACAAAATGTAGACATTCAGATCAGAATGACACCTACTGAACCCTTTAGAGAGAAGGAAGGAATCCATCTTGGCGTACCAAGCCCTAGGGGCCTGCTTAAAACCATAGAGAGATTTCCTCTATTGGAAAACCAATGAAGAATCATGGATGAAACCCTGTGGTTGCTCCATATATATCTCCTCATCGAGATCCCCATGAAGAAAAGAACTCTTCACATCCATCTGATAGACAACCCAACCATGAGTTGCAGCAATAGCAAGTGTCAAACGAAAGGAGTTCATCTTGCCTACGAGTGCAAAGATATCAGTATAGTCAACACCTGGAACCTGAGAGAAACCTTTCGCAACAAGTCATGCCTTATACTTATCCACACTACCATCTACTACAAACTTGGTTTGATAGATCCACTTACATCAAACCATCTTTCTCCCCTTAGGGAGAAGGACTAACTCCCAAGTGTTGTTCCTCATCAAGGAACTATACTCTTCCTCCATAGCTTGGTCCCACTCAAGAACCCCTGATGCTTCCTGAAATGTATGTGGATTGGAAGTGGTAGCAATGTATGCATGTGGAAGGTACTGATACTATGATCGAGTCTTTCATATATCTAAAGGATCCCCAACAAGAGAACCCACTGACTCAAGTTTTTGTCGAGCCCAACGAGGTCTAGGTGGAGGTGGAGGATGAGGCTCCTCAACTGCTAGTGGACCAAGCGGAGGTGTAACCCTCTGATTCAGAGTTGAAGGAGTCTCATCATCTAGATAATTCTCATCACTATCCACAATGGAGGAAGGTAGAGGAGGAAGTGAGGCTAAGCTAGGAGAGATTTCTGAAAAATGAACACTCCTCTCAATAAACACCTCATGTGTCTCTGGATCCATCAATCGATATGCCTTAACACCCTCAGGATATCCAACAAAAATACAAGGCCTACTTTGAGGTTCCAATGCCTTGTGTTTCTGTGGAGTAATGAGAGCCCATGCTGGAAACCCAAAAACTCTAAAATGTCTCACAATCGGTTTCCTACCAGCCCAAGACTCAAAAGGAGTAATACCCATCAAATATTTGTGAGGAGCCTGATTTTGGATGTGTGTAGAAAAATTGATAGCCTCTACCCAAAAAGACGAGATCAAGAGAACGTGCATGTATCATACAGCTAGCCATTTCCTTGAGAGTTATATTCTTACGTTCTCCAACTCCATTATGTTGTGGAGTGTAGGCAACTGAATGCTGAAGATCAATCCCCTCAAGTGAAAAAAAATCCTCAAGACTTGTGTTCACATATTCCCTTCCATTATCTCTGCAAAGGATCATGACCACTTTCCTTGATTGCTTCTCCACATGAGCCTTGAAGTCTAGAAATTTGTCAAACACTTCGCTCTTATGAACAAGAAAATGGACACAAGTGAAGCGGGAGTAGTCATCAATGAAGGTGAGGACATAGTGAGCCCTACTAGATGAAGGTGATGGAAATGGACCTGCTACATCGTTGTGAACAAGTTGAAGAACTTCCAAAGCTCTCCAAGCTTTCCCCTTATCAAAATTCTCTTCAGGATGCTTTCCCATGGAACCTCTTGAACAAACACCCTCTGAAAAACTGATTCAAGGTAGACCTGTGACCATGTCTTTAGTGCTAAGCTGTTGAAGATAGTGGTAGTTGAGGTAACCAAATCACTCATGCCATAGCTTACTTTTTGAATTTGAATGAGTAAGCAAGGCCCTAGAAGGAGAACTTGGCACAAAGTGGGAGAATGAATAAAACCTTGAGTTGTCATTGACTTGTCCCATTGCTACCAAGGCATCATTATCAAGTTCTTTTACCACAATTGAATCAGGTGTAAACTCAACCTTTTTCCCATTCCCATGGTGAGTGATTTGGTAGATAGAGAGAAGATTGGTAGACAAGTTAGGAACATAAAGAACATGCTCAAATGTTCCATCATCCATGGAAACCGAACCTTTCCCTTCAACCTCAACTTATGTATCATCACCTATGTAAATGTGAGGTACCTTTGATGGCTCCAATGATGAAAATTGCTTATTTATAGAACCCATGATAAGAGGCACCCAAGTCAAGTATCCATTGTTGTGAAGAACCTGTTGTAGCGACAAATGCTTGCCCTTTTCCCTTAGACTATGAGGAAGTAGAAGGAGATGATTCCTTCTTGTTGTAGGCGGATGGCAAATTGATGTTGTTCTTCTTAAGGAGATTTTTCAACTCATCAAATTGCTTGGTGTGGCATCGATGCTCATCATGACCATACTTTTTGCAATAAGCACAAGTTAGTTTTTCCTTCTTAGGTGGATTCAAGAGGATAAAAAATCACCTTGTGATGGAGAGGATGATTATCCTTTTTCCTATTGTGGCTTTGACTTAGATTGCTTCTTCTTCTTGTTGGAGTCTTTGCCTTGACTCCCTTGACTCCCTTGATTATCCACCAAAGCCTTGGACTTTGAATACTTGTGAATCCCCATGTTCAACAACTTAGATTCTTCCAACATCAACATTTATGTGAAAGCATCAAATGAAAGCATAGTGTAGGAACTCCCCACTGTCAAGCAATGGGTTTGGAAGCTAGAAACAAATGTTGCATATTCAGGTGAAAGCTTGTCCAGCAAGTTGAATATCAACTGAGCATCCTTTTTGTCAATTCCGCAATCCTTAAACTTTACTCTTAGCTCATTTGCTTTGGTGACATAATCTTGGATTCTATAAAAACTCTTGGGATCCAAGTTGGTGAGCTCATTGTCAATCTTGTAGCCTCTTATTTCATCAACTTGACCATACAATTTCTAAAAGATATCCCAAGCCTCTTTGATTGTAGAACACTTCTCGATGTGAAAAATGAGGTCATCTGATACATACTTATGCAAAGTTCCAAGAGCCATGGAATTTTTAGTGAGTCATTCTAATTGAGCATTAGGATCAGCCTTAGGATCCGTTGGTTCTACTATTGTTCCATCTATGAAATGCGTGAGTCCTTTTACCATTAGTTTGCTCCATGCTTTTATTTTCCAAGATGCATAGCTATGTGGAGTTAAAGGTGGAAATTAATGAGGACTCATAGCAACAAAAATTAAAGAGCACAAGGAAGGAGAGGCACAATCACACAAGACACCTCCCCAAATTCACTCAATAAAAGAACCCCCCCCCCCCAAATGATGATTTGGCACTTTATACTTAGTGCATGTACAGTGGGCCACTTGCAAAAAATGGAAAAGTGGACTTCTGATTTCAACTTTACAACTACCTCAAAGAGGCCAAAGGAGACTCAAACTGATAATGCAAGAGATCTAAATTAAGATCCAAGCAATTTACAAGTACCATTAATGTCAAAAAAGACCAATATCTAAAAGTACAATATCCACTAAAATATCTACAAACTGATGATAGATTATGAAATTAGATGAAAAAATATGAACTTTCAAAAAAAACAGCACTTGAAAAGGAGGTCGTTTGAGTCCAAACGAAGCCTTTGAAGTTGCAAAATTCAGGATTGGACAGGTATAGCTGAGAGAATATAAAATTATGAAAAAACTATTCTCAAAAATCATAAAATAACCACACCACTATGGAGAGCACAAAAAATTAGCCTAAATAAAAAAAAATTGCACCCAAAAAGGAGCAAAATTGAGCAAGTTATGGGCCTTCAAAGTTGACCCAAAAAATCAAACTGCTCAATAGAGAGGGGTATAAAATTTTCAAAAAGGTGTTGACATAGGCTAACGTCAACACTTCACTATGTTAAATTTGGCAGTCGTATGACCGTCACAACCCCCTTGCTGACCGTATGGATAGGATGATGTGGCATGCTGACTGGCATATTGATTGTAAATTTCGTATTGTACGATGGCAATGACGTGGCACAGAGGTGTCTTGCCCACGGGCCAGTGGTGAACGTGGGTCCCGCTGGAGGTCTAAAGAGCTATTAGTGAAGGTGCTAGAGCCAAGAACCTAGCCATAGGTCATTGTGGGGCCGATAGGAGATGAAGCCTGAAGGAAGCGGCAACGAGGGCCAGCAGGAAGCGTCGGCAGCAGGCCGATGGGAAGTTGCGGCGGGGGCCCGTGGGAAGCGTCGGTGACAGGGCTCAGAGGGAAGCATCTAAGCAGTCATCAGTGCTGCTACAATGGTCACTAGGTGCAAAGGACATCAAAGGATATAGCAGACGGATGACGGTACACCTACAATTGCAGGTCGGACAGTACGGGTCGGGGGTGGGGTAATGCCCCCCCAACAATAATATATATTTTTTTTTTTTTTTTTTGAAACTTTTTTTTTTTTAAATAAATCAAATAAAAAAAATTCACAGAATAAAAAAAAAATATGAAAATCCATATAGTACTACCCGAATTGGGTAAAAAATTTCCTCCAACACCCAAAATTCTACTTTCGCCAAAATAGGTAGAGTTTATACTCTATTTTTATGGAAACGGCCTCCCGGACGCAAAGGTAAGGGCGACAATGCTCTAGGATGCCTCCAAAATGTGTAGTACCTCAGATCCAAATTTAGAAGCCTTCCAAGATGTCCCCCAAAACCAATCAATGAAGCCCCAGTGGCTCTGATACCATGTGAGATTTTGCCAAGATCAAGGGCACAATGAAAAGCACACAAAAGAGAGACAATAGTTGGACAAGAACAAACTGTATTCTCATCAATATGCAAATGATCAACTAGATTAACCAATACAATGAACATGGGCCTTCTTATATAGGAAAGGCCAAATGGATATGTAAGCACACAATCATGACATGTGGCTCAACGAGAAACAAGGGTAGGTAAGAAAAATTAGGGGTACGTAGGAGAAATAATATAATATTCCACAAGAGGTGGATCACCCACCGAATGTTGAATGTAACAGCAAGATAAGACCACAAAAGGTAGAATTTCTCCTACAAGCATCATCCCTATGTGCACACTTCCCTAAGTGCCTTATATCCAAACTACGATGAGATGCATAATCCTAAGTCAACTTAAGTAAAGTAAAATTATATACTATAAGAATAAATAATTACACCAACAAATATAAAGAGTCAAACGAGAATCAAAAGAGTATCAATATGAATCATGGATGAGCACTACAGGAGTGATGGTGACCATGTTAACAAATGGACCACCACTCGGCTCAGGGTTTGACGATGCAGAGATGAAGTTATAGGATAATTAGATGAAAGATGTAGGATATTTTAAATGTTTTAAAGTTTAAACACATAAGATTAAGTTTCACGTTGGGTTCACCAAAATGTAGAGGGGATTTTCTTCCCTCGAAGTGATGAAACCTCAAGGAGAAAACCTTCCTTTGATACCTCACTAAATTAATCACCAAATAAATGAAAAATACTAGATAGAAGAAGCATATTTTATATAAAAACTATATTAATCACCAGATCCAAAAGAATGGGTCATAGACCATCTGGTGATCTCTACTTCCTCTTTTCCTAAGGATGTGCATGCGAGTCATAGACAACAACACATCGCACTTGTGTCACGTACAAAGAGTCACATAGAGAGTACAAAAGGACCATACTTCGAGATTATTTTATATTCTTAATTATATGATAGTAAATGAAATAACATAACTAACAAGGAGTGAAAGGAAATAAGCTTACAATAATCCCACGCTTGAAGTGTCCATCTATCTCATGAACCGCCTTCGATAACCTACACATGAGACAAACGAAGATAAAATGATGGAGTTTTTTTAGAGGTCCACCATAGTCAACCACCCACTTTGGTTTTTCCACCTCTATGGACGCCCAAGCTAATAGATAATGGATAAAGAAGTTGGTATGTAACAATGCAAGAATAACGGGATAAATAATATGCTATTGGAGACATAATTCTATAATGAAAACAAAGAGGAAGAGAATCTCGTTCAACACCAAGAGAACAAGAGCCAGTTGGAGTTAAGGTGGGCACCAAGAATCCTCCAACACATACCTGTAATGATGGTGACAAGATGAATAAAGAACAATGGAAGAATGCAAGATCAATGATCAAGAAGTTGCAGGTTATGTAGAAATATCAAAGAGTGCCTGAGAGGTTTGAATGAGTTGCTAGCATAACAAAATGAAGCAAGAGAGGGAAGATATGCATGTTGGGAGTGAAACTGGCATTAATGGCCATAGGAAGAGGCATTATGAACTCTACCAATTGCAAGTGTAATGCTCAAACAACCACCTATGAACTACAAATTTGGCGAACGATAGAGAAGTGCATGGACGTCTTGTTGGCTAGATGATGATTTTTGTAATGGATGACTTCATGCGTTGTCATTGATGGCACATTTATACACACACATATATGTTCACATTGGCATAGTCATCTTAATTAAGACCAATCAGTACTACTCCTATGTCTTTGTATTGCAAAACTGGTATTATTTGTATAGAGAAGTCTAATTAGTTTTGAAGGTGTATAATCAGTATATGTAGACAACCAGTATATGTAGGAATGACAATTGGTCATGGTCAATTCTACTTGCACCAGTTTGGAGATACTATGGAGATCAACAAGGAAGAAAATGGAGGACAATCAGTCTATGAGTTGGGAGAGGTTAACTCTTAACTAGTATCGATGTTCCAACCAGTTTCACTGATTGTGTGATGAGTTATCACCGATCGTGATGAGTTATCCCTAACCAATAGATTTGGCAGCAATATGTGATGTGTTATGTTAGATTGTCTAGATACACTGCACCTAGGAAATTGTGATGAACTTTTTTTTATGATGCGAGATAGAAGTGTTAAGTTGTTGTGATTTACTGAAGGCATTGCAGAGTATGTTGGTGATGCAGTTTTGAGTGAGTAGAAGAGGATCTATTCAAGAAAGATGTGCTATTTCTAGATCACACCACCTATTGTTTTCTAATCACTACAACAGTCAAATCCCCTAACTGGGTAATTTCTAACAAGCTTCATTGTACAAATCCTCTAACCAGGTGATCCATTAGTTTGGGTTTGAAATCCTCTATCAAGGTTACTCCTAACAGGGTACTACCTTTAACAGGGTATAGCTCCTAATAGAGCTTTGGGATCTTTAATAGGATTCGCCCCTAGCAGAGCACTTTGTAGACCTTAACTAGTCAGTTACCTATTACTGCAAATAGTTAACTTGTGCATCCCATCTCACCCTCATTTTTCCCAGTTGGGTTTTCCACGTATAAACACTTGTGTTATGGTGGATGTTTTACTTGTTGTGGATGCTTTAATATCATGTTGGATTGCATGCATATTATTAAGTAAAGTGGTTAACTGTCTTTATCGGTCTATGTTTCAAGTGGTATTGTTTTTGTTGTCATTGATTCACCCCCCCCCCCTCTCACTTCTTTATAAGTCTATCAATTGGTATCAGAGCCAAACTTCCTTAAGACTTAATCGCTTGGAAGGAAACCCTAAAGCCACTATGGGGGATATGAGTTATTTAGAGATGGTTAGAGTGCTTGATGCAACCAAGGAAGAGCTTGAAACTTTGAGGGTCAGATTTAAAGCTTCACAAGTTAAAAGGAGAGAGTTGTCTGACCAACTATTGGAAATATCTGACAATAGTTCTTTAGATGAGGCCAACATTGATGCATTGGCTGAATAAGTTGAAAAACTGAATGATGAAAAGCTAAATCAGAGGAGAGAGCTAGAAGTCCTAACAATCCATATGAGCCAAGAGCTTGAAGCAAGAAGGGCAGTTGAAGACCTAATCAAAGAGAGAGATCATGAGATTGCTAAGATCAAACAGGAGAATGCAACTTTTCATGAACATTGGCATGAGGAGAAGTAAGAGAAATAATATTTGCATCTAGATCTTGAAATGGCAATAGAGACTCTGACAAAATACAATGAATATCTTACCAGAGAGTTCACTGAGGCTAATGGGAAGCTTGAAAAGTTCAATAAGAGTTCTTCTATGCTGGATGAGAAAATCTAATCTCAGAGGATGAAAGGTGACACATCTAGACTTGGTTTCAATAAATCTAAGAAAGGAGAATCTTCTAGTACCAAGAGCAACATGCACAAAGGTAAAACTGCTCCTAAGGATAACAAGCCTACTGGTAAGAAAGATTTCAAACCTATTTTCTTTATCTATCATAAACCTAGACATACTACTAATATGTGTAGAAGCGGACCTAATGAGAATACAGGTTGTAATGCTAATGCTAGGTATATGTCTAGAAGATTTGAAGGTCATTATTTCACATGAAACATGTATGGACATAGATCAGTTGAATGTCAACATGGAACAAACAATCTGGCACCTCACATGAATCCAAGACCTAATGGTGACTAGAGAAGAACCTATGACAACCGGGGAAACATGAACTGGCAGGAACCCTATGTCAACCAGTTTAGTCCATATGAAATGGAAAAGGTCACATATGTGATTTGTACTATTTGCAATAATAATGGTCATGTGGCTATGAACTATAAAAGGATAACTGGAAGAGGTAATGCAGGACCTTGGAGATCATCTGGAATGGATAGCTATCATTGTTACAAACTAGGACACATGGCAAAGTTCTGTAGAACTAGGAAGAACAAACCGGTCAAACACTTTGAAGATGAAAAAGGTAAGTAGAAGGTCGATGTTGAGGGAACTAGAGTGGAGATGAACAGAATCTGGAACAAGAAGACTGAGGATAAGCCTTCCGAAGAATCTAACACTTCACCTAGTGTGGAGAATCCTGCACTGGTGAATTAATCTTTTCAACAAGCCTAAGGGGAGCATAGCGGTAAATCTACTTCTGGACCCCTTGAAGAATGTGTGGTAAGAGAGTTTTGCATTTTGAGTTGTTTTGTGAGAATTGTTGATATCATTGTCTATCAATTCTCAAAGGATTATCAACCGGTTATACACCTATTGATATAAGTGAGTTTTGTTAAGCGGTATATTAGGGTTTGTTACCCTATCGGTTGAGTAATTAATGCAGTGGGTAAGTTTATAAAAGCAAGTTTTACTATGGTATTTTTACCCTAATTGTATTCAAAGGAGATTTTTTGAGCACCTACATAACGAAAAAGAGAATTGCTAGCTGATTGTGAACGAATTTATGTCATAGATCAAAAGGTGAATCATATTCAAAGATTAGAAAGGTGAAATGGGTGTACATTCAAGAGATCAATCGGAAACCTTGCCAACATGAAGGGATTAAGGTATTCTTTTGTTAATCTCTCTCAAATCCAGATTATCTAGAATGGCATTGTCATCTAAGCAAGAAGAGAGACCTATGATTACTGTTGAAACTATGGAGTCTATGGAATCAAACAAAATAGTATCGTACAATGCATTTTCTCAATTTCCTGATGGTGTTATGATTAAAGGTGATTTATCCAATTATATTGACTGTAAAATTGAGGATTTAGGATCACTATCAATCTATTCACAACTCAAATCAAGAATAGCATTAAGGTTGTAAATAACACATTTCATGTTGCTATGAGTAGATATTTTTTATGAGTTCCAAAAGAAGATGAGCATGAGGTTAAGGCTACCTAAAGATGTGGTGAAACACTTTACAAAAGACATTTGTTTCACAATTACCACAGATTTTTGTCTTATGGAGGTCGTTGAACCCAGGGAAGATGAGATGGAAGAAATGAGTTATGAAGTCAACTATGACTTATTAATCGATTATGTCAACAACCTTTTGGCATCTCCCAAGGATAAGAAGAAGAAAAGACTAGGAACTTACCAGGAATGGAGTACACCTGCTCAACCCAATAGTGCCAAAGAGAAGAAGAAGAAAGTTGAGTAAGCACCTTTAGTGACCACTGATACAAGGGTGACAAGAAGTGTTCAAGTCAAAAAGGAACCAACACCCAAAGTATATGCTAAGAAGTAGACTGCAAAGAAGAAGAGAGGTAGGCAACTTATTCTTCAAGCAAAATCTGAGGATATTGACACTGAAGAGGAACCAAAGAAAATGAAAGTGATTGGTAAGAAAGCCAAACCACTAGGAGACATTTCAAAGCAAAGTATTCCTATTAATGTTTCATCATACAAACCTATGACTGATTTTGAGAGGACATTAAAAATATTAGGGAGGAAACATTTTGATAATGTGAAAGAATGTTTTGATTCATTTGAAGATGAACAGAAATAGCAAATTGTTCAAGAGGTAATCAACCACTCATGTCAATACAATCGGTTGCCTCGGGATATTGAAAAGGATATTTCTGATTCTTTGCATTCTATTCTTGCAAATAAATGGAAAATGGTTGTAGAACAAGATCAAGAAATTATTGATAGAGTTTTCATTCAATATTTTCCTAAGTTACCTAGAGATGAATTATTAGAATTGCTTGATAATTTCAAAGGATGGTTTCATTCCAAATCAAGAAGATTGAAGTTATTGGTTGGAAAGGTTCAATCAGTTGAAGTTGATACTCACTAGATAGCTAAAAATATTCAAAGGATGCATGAGAAAATGAAGTCTCATAAAACTGATCAAATAGAGACTAGAGCTCAACTGGAGCTAGATGAAGAAGAGATTATGACACCGGATGTTGTCTATCCTATTAAGCACAAGGATAACACTACTTCTCCACTAGTTATTTTCTTTGTAGATGATAATGAAGAAATCCATGACACTATTGATATAACTGGGAAGATCATTGAACCAGTTAAAGAACCTTTATAGTCATCGGACATTATTGCTACATAGGAAGAAGTTGAAGCACCAATCAATGAACCTAGTGTGGCTATTAAACCGCCACCAGAAAAGAACCCCAAGTGGAAAATAAATTGCCACCAGTTACAACAGATACACGAGAGAGACAAATAGAGGCAGAAATAGAGAAAGAGAAACTAGAAAAAGAGGTTGAAGTGAAGGAAACTGAACAGAAAAAGCAGGAAGTGAATGAGAAAACAAAGGAGAAGATAGCAGAGAAAACAGATGATAAGGAAAAAGAAAAGGTAAAGCAGCAAACTGATGATAAGGATGACTCAATAGGCATCAAAGGGCCTATAGATGTAGATAATATGAGTGCATCTAAACTCATGGAGATTGCTACAATGATGTAATCTAGAGCTCAACAGAAAAGATTGAAAGAGCAGAGAAAAGAAGCAAAAACAATTCAAACTATTATTGAGATTCTGTCAAGTCTCCTAACAAAGACTAACACTAGGAATTTGTCAACCCCTATCAGCAAGGTTGGCCAGTTGGTTGCTGATGCTTCTGACCAACTGAAGTTCCTTGAAGAAGCTACTCAGAACTTAGCTGAGAAGAACTATAGAAAGAAGAGGGGAGAGCAACTTATGATAGATCTTGATATAGGGAAGCTTGCTTTATCTGTGAATAAATATCTTTTGAAGATTTCTATTGAAACTAGATGAAGGATACTAGCCTATACATCTAACTTTTCATTTTTCTATCCTGATTTGAAGAAGAGGCGAGAAGAGATAGAACAAGAACTGGAAAAGATATGTACTGCTTACATACCTTTACAGGATTCAGCCTTAGCTTTTGGCAAATTGGTTGATGATTTGCAACATCGGCTAGATATCTATGATTATGAACAAGCTAAGAGACTGTGATCCTTGAAAGAACTAAAGAACCAGTTGAGACCTAAAGTGGACATCTTACAATGGGCATACAAGGATGCAGAAGTGGTTTTGGCAACTCCAGAGATGAGCATAGTGGATGCACTGGAAGAATTCATTGCACAAGTTATGACAACCATTGAGATCAATGAAACATTATTGGAAACATGGGATAATGATTTTATTCAAATGAAGATTATTTTCAGTGACATTTTCTTGAAAATTGCAGTGAACACTCCTTGAAAAAACTTATATTTTTGTATATGTAGTTTTTGATGCAAATTTTTCTATAATATATATGTATTTTACTTTTCAATTTGGCATTGTTGTCAAAGGGGGAGTAGAAATATGTATGTGTTGTAAACAATTCGTATGTATTTTCAAGGGGGAGTAGAAATATGTTTGTATAATTTTTCTAAGCACACTAAGTTGTAAAGTTGTAAAAAAAATTTAAGAGTTGCCATCAATTCCAAAGGGGGAGATTGTTGGCTTGATGATGATTTTTGTAATGGATGACTTCATGTGTTGTCATTGATGGAACATGTATACACACACATATGTTCACATTATCATAGTCATCTTAGCTAAGACCAACCAGTACTGCTCCTAAGTCTTTGTATTGCAAAACCAGTATTATTTGTATAGAGAATTCTAATCGGTTTTGAAGGTGTCTAACCAGTATATGTAGACAACCGGTATATGCAGGAATGGCAATTGGTCATGGTCAATTCTACTTGCACCATTTTGGAGATACTGTGGAGATCAACAAGGAAGCAAATGGAGGACAATCGGTCTATGAGTTGAAAGAGGTTAACTCTTAACTGGTATCGATGTTCCAATCGGTTTCACTGATTGTGTGATGATTTATCACTGGTCGTGATGAGTTATCCCTAACCGCAGATTTGGTGGCAATTTGTGATGTGTTATGTTAGATTGTTCAGATACACTGCACCTAGGAAATTGTGATGAGGTTCCTAAGCTGACATGAAATCTAATGTTTATATAAGGACATTGTGATGAACTATTTTTTATGATGTGAGATAGAAGTGTTAAGTTGTTGTGATTTACTGAAGGCATTACAGAGTATGTTGGTGATGCAATTTTGAGTGAGCAGAAGAGGATCTATTCAAGCAAGATGTGTTATTTCTAGATCACACCACTTGTTGTTTTCTAATCACTACAATAGTCAAATCCCCTAACCGGGTAAGCTCTAACAAGCTTCATTGTACAAATCCTCTAACTAGGTGATCCATTAATTTGGGTTTGAAATCCTCTATCGAGGTTAATCCTAAAAGGGTACTACCTTTAACATGGTATAGATCCTAACAGAGCTTTGGGATCTTTAATAAGATTCGCTCCTAGTAGAGAACTTTGTAGACCTTAACCGGTCAGTTACCTATTATTGCAGATAGTTAACTTGTGAGTCTCATCTCACTGTAGTTTTTCCCAATTTTATTTTCGATGTACAAACACTTGTGTTATGGTGTAAATTTCACTTGTTGTGGATGCTTTAATATCATTTTGGATTGCATGCATAGTATCAAGTAAACTAGTTAATTGTCTTTATCGGTCTGTGTTTAAAGTGGTTTTGTTTTTGCTGTCACTGATTCACACCCCCCCCCCCCTCTCAGTGCTTTATAAGTCTATCACGTCTCCACAACGTGAAGGTATCTGTGAGACATACAGTCAACAAGGTTGGGAACAAGACAAAATAAAGGGTGACAAAGGAGTAGAGTGGACAAAGGAACAAAAGGGGAAGGGAAATCTCCAATCGACATAAAGCAAAGGTGCTTATGTAGTGTCGAATTACATGGGGTGCAATTTACAACACTACACTTACTATATTTTTTTACGGTTTATTAATAATTTGAAGTTTCATATATACAGTTTTAGAAAAAAATAGCATGTCAATGAATATGGTCTAATAACTTTTTAAGCTATCATATACGATCTAAAAGTGAAAAAATGACCATATAGGCTATCCAATTTCAGGCTTGATTGGAACATTACCTCGTAAGTTGTAGAGAATGTAAGAAGAAATAGTACCAGTAGCATTTTTTAATTTAAATTTTAAAATATTCTTTTATTCTTGTAGAGAATATTCTTTAATTTATATTATTTGGTGGTTGTAGCACTTGTAAATAGATTCGAAAGCAGTTAGCAGGTGGTAATGGGATACTTTTGATAACCTTCTACCTTCTAGTGCAATCAACTAAAGTTTCATCAAGTGAAAATAGTAGCTTCCTTATTCTAGCACAGCAAAACCTTTCTACTTCCAAACATGTCTAGTTCCAAAATAGCAAGCTCCTTTTTCATTTTTGGGTTCGAATTTTCCCTTCTTATCATAAAGAAAAACTTTCCTTTTATAGTGCAATTTTAAAGTTTCTATTTTTGTCATTCTAGATTACAACAACAAATTTTTGAATTTTCTAGTTAATTTTTCAAAAGGCAACATCAACCTTCTATTTTTTCTCCAATGTCGCATATGTTTTGGGAATTCTTTCTATTTTATGCCATGAACGTAAAGTTCCTTTCAGAAGTGTTTTTAAATAGGTCTCTAGTTTTGGTACAAAAACTTACATGTTGACTACGCCTAATAGGATTTAAATTTTGGTGGGATTTTGGTTCTTGATTTTGAGTGAAACTCTCTATAAATGCAAATCTTGAACTCATAATGAGGGTCCTAGAATTGGTGGATTTGAGATCCTAATTAGTTCCTAGTATTTAGAGTTTTCTTGCATTTCAATGCTTAGTCCTTCCAAGAAATATGTGGAAGATTATTGTGAACCAAATATCCATGCTTTTGCTAATATATTTTTGAAGATTAATGAAAATGAAGTGCGTGGTTTGTTGTCTTAGTGGATATTTCTCAAGAATGTTTGGTATTTCCTTTTTACTTTTAATTTCCTTAGTCCAGAAAAGATCTTAAGTATGCAAATGTATGTTTACATTCAAATCAATTTGTGCATGATTTATGATGATTGGTATTAATAGTGAATGTGCATGTTATAGTATTTATTCCAAGATTTAGCTTCATTTTCATGTTAAATTGACAATTTGCATGTTAAGTTGAATGTGTTAATGCTTTCTAGATTTTGTTGATATTACTAGTTTATGATGTTTCTAATCATTTGTTTTCTTGCAGGCCTATTTTATCTTTTGTATTTCCCTTTAAATATGGTTAGTTTAGGAGTAGATTAGAAGCATATACCTTTCAGCTTGTAAACTAGAATACCCCCTCATCAAATAGGTCAACATGAACACTTAGCTATCCAACATTGTCATGACCCGACCAAAGTGGCCTTGGGAGGTTTGAGGTATCTTTATTTTTACCTCTTTCAGGAGAGGTTGAGTGGAAACATTCAACCTGTGTTGCATGTGTCAAAATGCCCATCAACAAGAAAGATCTCCTTTCAAATAGGCATACTTGCCCTAAATCTCCTTAACAACCTGTTCGACCTATTTAATGGTTGGCACATATTACTTCAAAACTTCATCTCAAGCTAATTGATGAAAGATATCTCATAGTTGAAACTTTTGTAAGGGATATATACTCCATGCTTCCATTGGATTTTTTAGTTACCAAAATCTAGAGTAGTTGACTCAATGAGATACTGATTGTAGTTGTTCTTTGGCCAATAATATTTTTATATGCTCCATTGTAGAATTTTTGAATGATAATTATATTGAGGTAGTGGATTGTTTATCTACCTGGGGAGGTGGAGCTACTACCTACTTATATTTCTCCCATTCTTCTTCCTCACATAATTGATTGTAGGCCTTGGTAGTTGCCTTTGTTATCTCTATTTACATTGAAATATCTTTGGTTTGTCAAACATCAACTTGTCAAACCTTTGTTTTGTTTGAAGTTATTTGGGTTGTATATCCTTGAAATTATACAATTAGGGGGTGTAACATGCCCAAAATTCCACCCTTTCAATTTACTAAGTTTTAACCCACATGTAAAAGAAATATACTACCAAAATACAAGTAATAAAAAAATTTCCTTTTTCTTTTCAAAACAAGATACATATTTAAATTTAATCTCTTTTCAATTTTTTTTCATCATAAAACATATACAACATCAAATTCATAAACATATGAATGCATTTACATTATCCCTTTCAAACTTCCATTTACTTTAGGAATATTTGATTACATATAATCTTCTAGGCACTTAATGAAAACATAAGTTATATAAAGTGGTCCAAATGTCCTTCCTGTCATGCATCCTCAAATATCGATCGCCATCTGCATGAGGAAGAGCATCACTCAAGTGCTTTTCAACCCAACCAAGACTTTACAATCCCTCATGCCTCTTCTAACTAAAGCAGCCTGACCCTTCGATGAAGAGTTTGGTTTGGTAACCTCACAATAATATAGCCTTATGAGCATAGTGTTGTGTCCTATAGAACTAGAGCTATCATGCATTGTCTACAATAGGTACATGTATGATGTTTCTTTCCTAGTATGTAAACCTGGATCACATTGAACTAACAATGTAGACAGAGGCAGCCTACATTACTTTGGCCAAAGAATTCATCATACAGTACTTCAAGTGAGAATCGTATGTCCACCCACTTCATTATTCTATTTGGTAAACTGATCATTTTACTAAACCCATATTTTTCCCATGAGTTAATAATAGAATGAAGGTCTATATTATTCCCATCCCTAGATTGTCCTAACTCCAAAATTAACCAACTCAATCATTCCTATTACTAATAATCACAACATATCATAATTCTAACTTATCAATCACATACATGAATCTATTCATAAGATTACAAGTTCCTATCATTCAAGAATACATAGACTTCAAGTAACACAATTTCTATCATTGCTTCAATTGAGCCTATGCAACATCTTAATCTATACATAAAGTATCATTATAAAAGAAAGGAATAATCCTCATGCCTATAATATAGCTATTACGCAATATCAATTCCTTCCTCCAATGATGCTAGCTTTACCAATATTTCACTAGCTTAGAAATTCCCAAGCCTTTGAGAATGGCAAATATCCTATTCTCTCACAACAATGAACTATTTCCTTCTCTCAATGAAAAATAATGAAAATAATAACAATAAGAAAAATGACAAATGATTATGGAAACGAAAAGATGAGATGTGACGAAATGAGATGGGATACTTTATGCTCCAAGAGAGCTCCTCTATTTATACAAAAGTATGAGAGACTTAATGCTATAATTAAGCTCTCTGAATTTCCATCAATATTCCTCTTATCTCCACCACTAAGACTATGTAGCTTCTCTACTAATCACAAAGTCGACACATAAATAGTCCTATCAAATATTACCATGAATCATCCTTTACTAAGTCAAATATGATGATTAACTATTGGTGTAGTTAATTTTCATATAGGATATAATTATACCTTACTTAAGTTGACTTAGGTAAATGCATAACATCATATTTTTCATATGGGACACTTAGGGATGTGCATACATTGGGAGTGTGTATGTAGGAGAAATTTCACCTTTATGGTGTGATATTGTTGTTACTTTATCATATCCACTTATTGTGGGATGATAATTTCATCTTTGATCAGTGATCCACCTCATGTGGAATATTTTACTATTTCTCCTACCTACCCTTGCATCTCATTGAGCCACATGTCATATTTGTGTGATCTCTTGTCTCTTAGACTTGCCTTTATAAGCAGGCTCATCCACATTGTATGTGATTTTTGATGATCCAGTTGATCAGTATTTGCATATTGATGAGAATATAGTTTATTCTTATCAAATATTTTGTCTCTCTTGTGCTATTCAATGTTCTCTTCTTCTTGGCTATTTTCAACAAATTCTCACATGGTATCAGAGTCATTGGGGCTTCATTGATTAGTCTTTGTTGAGAATTTTTGGAGCTTACATTTTCGGATATGGGGAGTTACACATTTTGGGGGTGTCGTACGGTAATTTTGACCTCACTATTGCATCCAGGAGGTTGTTTCCATGAAAAATGAGTATAAATTCGGCCATATTTGGTGAAAATCAAATCTTGGCTATTGGAGAATATTTTTGCCCAATTTGGACGTACGGTACGATTTTGAAAAAAATTAAAAAATAACATTTTTCCTATGAATAATTTATTTAATTCTCATATTATTATATCACATTTTTTTTTAATTGTTGAAAAGTTTTTTAATTTGAAAATAAATCAATATATATATATATATATATATATATATATATATATATATATATATATATATATATATATATATATATATATTCTGATGGGTCAACCCTCACCCTGTATCGTACTCTACCTACATCAATTTCTGCAGGGCCCATTGCACGTCATGCCCCACCGCTGCCTGTACTTTCATTCCCTTTGTAGTGGTGGTGCTATTGGACTAATTTTTCATTCTCTTCGTAGTGGTGGTGCTATTTTCTGATTTTGGTGGACATATTTTTTACAATTGAAAGATTTTGGTGATTGTACCTATCCAATCCTCATTTTTGCAACTTCAAAGGCTTCATTCAGGCTCATACGACCTCCTTTTTAGGTGTCATTTTTTTTAAAATATATAATTTTTCATCTAATTTCATAATCTACTATTAGTTTGCAATGATTTTGAGTGGATATTGTACTTGTAGCATTTGGCCAATTTTAACCCATTTGGTACTTGTAATTTCTTGGAGATCATTTATATTTTTTATTTGAGTCTATAAGAGCCTAATTGTGGCAGTTGTAAAACACAAATCATAATTCCACTTTGTCATTGATTGCAAGTGGTCCATTGTATACACACTATAGATAAAGTGCCAAGATTATATTTTTGGAGAGGGTTTCTTGATTGAGTGAATTTGGGGGGTCTCTCTTGTGCTCTTGTCTTGTGATCTTGTGCTCTTTTGTTTCACCATGGTTTTACCTAAGTTTCCTTTGTTATCTGCACATAACTATGCTTCTTGCAAAAATGATGCTTGGAGCAAGTTAATGGAAAAAGGTTTGATACAATATATTGATGGAACAATAAGAACACCTGCAAATCCTAAAGCTTATCCTAATGCTCAAGTAGATTGGCTTCTTAAAAACTCTATGGCTATTGGTACCTTAAGGAAATGTGCTTCAAAATATCTCATCTTCCATATTGAAAAATGTACAATAGTCAAAGAGGCTTGGGACAAAATTGCTTCCTTGTATGGCAATTTTGATAAGGTTAAAGGGTACATACTTGATAATAAACTCTCTAGCCTTGATCCCAAGAATTTTGATTCCATTGAGGATTATGTAACCAAAGCTAATGCGCTTACAGCACAACTTATGGATTGTGGTATAAACAAGGATGATGACAAATGGTTTTCAATTTGGTGCACAAGCTTCCATCATAATATGCAGCCTTTGTCTCTAGCTTCCATACTCAAAGATTGAAAATCAGTTCATACTAGGCTCCATCTTTTGCTACATTGATAGAATTGTTGATTCTTGAGCAGGATAAGTTGAGGCGAATGGGGATTCTCAAGTCTTCGAAGTCCATGGATTTTGTGGCTAATCAAGAGAATCAAGGAAAGAGTTCCAACAAGAAGCATAAGCACTCTAAGCCAAAGCAAAAACAAGAGAAAACACAATCACTCTCTCCACAACAAAGTGATTCTACATCCCCATCCTCATCTAAGGGGAAATCCTCTAAGGAGAAGTATTTTTGTGCATATTGCAAGAAGTCAGGAGATGAAGAACACTATTGTTACAAGAAGGATATTGATGAGTTGAAACATCTTCTTGAGAAGAACAAAATCAGTTTACCTTCTAGAATGTCTACTACAGCTTCTCCTTCATCCTCCAAAGAAAAGGAAATTGATCAGGGAAAGAATCACACTAAAGGACAAGATTTTTGTGCTACTACAAGTCATGATTCAAGGAGATGGCTTCTACATTCGGGGGCTTCTCATCATATGGCATCTTCGCAGTCTATGTTCTATTCATTTGAGTGTTGCCACATGTCACCAATTTTGATTGGAAATAATACTTACATGAATGTGATTGGGAAATGATTTATTGTCATTAGGGATAACTCCTTCAATTATGTGTTGTTTGTACCTCATTTGACAAATAATCTTTTTTCCATCTATCAGATCATTAACGGGGCAATAAGGAGAACTATGGATTTTACACCTGATTCAGTTATTATTAGATACTTGGAGAGTAGATCTATCCTTGCAACTGGGGTGGTGGATCATGCATCTCGGTTGTACTCTTTTTCACATTTTGGTCCTTTGAATAATGTTGATTATTCACATGATGATCACACTACTTGTGATGATTCAGATTTTGAGGAGAATTTTGGTTACTTGAACTTGGGGATTCTCACATTTGACTCTATTCTTGAGCCTTGCATTTCAGCTTCTCCTCTTGATATCACATCGCCTATTGCACCTGGTGATGCAAATGATGCGACAGTTTTTCCTTCTTGTGATTCAGTGAAGTAGGATATTCCATGTCTTCCAACTTCATTTTATTGGGATGACTACTTGACAAACATTGTAGGCTTGTTTGTGGAGTCCTACATTCCATATTTGGGAGACATAATTAATGACATTCATCTTCTTTTTGATGGAGATGATCCTTCTTGGATTGTTGTGAGGGAACACTCTAACCCTCTTGTTCATTCTCTACATGATCATTCTTTCGAGGTTGACATGATTGTGGATTCTTATGTACAGTACTTGGAGGAGGTCTCTTTATCCTTAGAGGAGACATGTGAGTCTTTGGATCTTGTTCTACATTCATCTCCACTAGATCTTGGAGTGCCTTTTTTAGTAGTGTGGATCAGTACACCACCTTTTGAGGGGGTAACTTTTAGCATCGACATGGGGACACTTGAGTAGTTTTCAGATATTTCACACATCATGAGTTTTTTTCCTACATCTTCCCTTGATGATTGGGGAGACTTCATGGATACACCTTTGGCTTGTTTTTTTCCTAAGGGGAGGAACATTGTTCAATGTTCAAGGGGTATTTTCTTCATTTAGATTCGACCTTCAACCATTGATGCATATTTTACATTGAGGGGGGGCTACTTGGTCTCTCTTCTTCTCTCATATGGGAGGGACTTTTTCCCCACATGGGATTTTATCCTTCACATACTTCTTTGAGAGTTCTTTGTATAGTTTTCATCTCTCTTTTGGAGGGGGTTTCCCATTGGGTTTTTCTCCCATTCTCCATTTGTGAGAGATTTCTTTGCATTGGTTTGATTGCATCTCATGTGTACCTAACATGGCCTAGTAGTCAGGACCCATCTTTAATTGTTAGATTAAGTGCATTCCCCTAAGATGCACTTAAGGGGGGGTGTTGGTGTAATTATTTATTCATATAGGATATAATTACACCTTACTTAAGTTGACTTAGGTAAATGCATAACATCATAGTTTGCATATGAGACACTTAGGGATGTGCATACATTGGGAGTGTGTATGTAGGAGAAACTCCACCTTTTATGGTGTGATATTGTTGTTACTTTATCATATCCACTTATTGTGGGATGATAATTCCACCTTTGGTGGGTGATCCAGCTCATGTGGAATATTTTACTACTTCTCCTACTTACCCCTACCTACCCTTGCATCTCATTGAGCCACATGTCATCTTTGTGTGCTCTATTGTCTCTTAGCCTTGCCTTTATAAGAAGGCTCATCTACATTGTATATAATTTTTGATGATCCAGTTGATTAGTATTTGCATATTGATGAGAATACAGTTTATTCTTATCAAATATTTTGTCTCTCTCTTGTGCTATTCAATGTGCTCTTGATCTTGGCTATTTTCAACAAATTCTCACATTATCCATACTTACTACTTACCTAAACAAATACAATTCTCTCTAAATTCCACATACCAATTGACCAAGTCTTCCTATACTTTATTAGGATTTTGGAATGGGTTGATGCTTGTCAAAATGTCGAATCCCATTAAATGCATCACTTTACAAAGTGGGGGATTGATATGTAATGTGTTGTATGTATAGTGCTTACCATGCACTGTTTAAAGGAAAAGGTGGTGGTTCACCCCACCACCCTCCTTTGGAGTAGGGTGTGCCACATTCCATGGTGGGTACCCCCTCCTCTTCTTCCATCTCTCCATGTAGAGGTCGACATGTATATATATATCTATGTATGTGTAAAGTGGAAAAATCAAACCCTAGTCGTTCTCCCCTCCCCAACTCCAAGGAGAGAGAAGGGGGAGTCACTAGGGTTGATGGTTTTCACTTAGGGGAGACTTTACATTCAAAAGAGGGGTTGAAACCCACAAGATCCAATCCCATGCAATGCAAGATTGGATACTATATGAGTTTCAAGGGTTAAGACATCAAGGATACCCTCTTTTGTAAAGAATGTAGATAGAAAGATTGAACTAGGAATGCATGTAAAGTAGGAAAGATTCACTTATAAATAGAGATAGGGATATGGGATGAAGCTGCGGAGCTGGAATTAGTAGTAAAATGTCGAGACGGTGCTGTTCTGCAAATTTGAGCAAAAGTTGACGAGACGATGGCGCCCGGCATGCACACGGTCCTCCGAAAAATCTGCGAAACGAAGGGGGATCTGTTCGTCTCTGCACAAGGATTCTAGATCTTCAATTACAGCCGCGTACTTGCAACCTACACACAGAAAAGAGAGGATGATTGGGGGGTTAGGGATGAGGGGTTTGCCTTTAGGTCAAACCCCAGTTTTGGAATTAACCAAGAAATGAGAATGCTATAAATGTAAATGTTTGTAATGTAAACAAGTACTGATACCTTGTTGTAAGAATGTTTGTATTCTTACATGCGAAGGTGTAATGTATGTAGTATGTTGTATGTTGTATGAGATCTCCTCTTCAATGGTTGAATCCTTGTCTTGAATGCAACACTTAGCCTTGAATGGAGACTTAGAATGCTCAATTGCTTGAAGGAATGCTTGAATGCTTGAATATCGCTTCCGCCTTTTTGCTTGTATATGTTTTCCTTTTTTCGACCTCCTCAAATGGGAGAGGAAATGTAGTTTATATACTTGTCAATTAGGGTTGATAGACTGATTTTCCCGACCTTGGGCCGACCAGGAAACATTATTTTCCAATTTGTAAACTTAAAGACCCGAAGCCCCTTAAGAGACCGGGACCAAAATAGGGCCACGGACCAGGGCGCTAGGTGCCATGGTCCCACCTCCAGGGACAGCAGGGTGCAAGGAGGATCAGGCCAGGGTGCTGAAAAATGCAGTTTTTGATGTCATGAACAAGTTTTGGGGTCTCCATTCAGGTTCCGTGTTGCATCGCCATCATGAAGACCCAAATGCAGTCGAAATTGCAAGTGTCACAATTTTAGGATGCTAAATTTAGCCCCCACTTTAGCGGGAGTATAAGCGTACGCTCATACTTTCGGTAAAGTACAAGGAAACAACATTGAAAAACTTTCACCACATCAAGGAGGCAAGATACCCAAGCCCCCAGTGGACTAAGGATCTTACGACTTCGATTGACAAAGTAAAAGGGAAGATCAAGAGGGAGAACCATGACTATCAGTAGTAAGGTTCCCTCACTATGAGTCATGCAAGAAAGATATCAAAAATTTTCAAGGCAAAGCTAAATTTGTCAAGAAATTTTCAAGTATCTTGAAAAGATATGAACGGGATGTATGCCCCCTATGTTAAAGCGATCGCACACGCCTCACCGGGGGTGATTTCTTTAAGGTAGTGATACATATAAGAAATGAGAAAGGAAAGGAGCACGTTATCACAAGGATTTAGCCCCCAAGTGTGAGATAAGCCCAAGGATAATAGACACAAAACACAAAGCACAAGGTGACATCACTTTCCTCGGGGTCAGTATGCTGTATGATAATTCATGTATATCATATGTATGTATGCATAATTGTTCTTCATTCCCCAATCAAGGAAGGTCACCTAGAAGAAGGGAACACATGTGTCTTTTGAGTCAACATGAGAGAGACCAAGAGAGATCTCAATGCTTTGCATCATCCTCAAGTAGACAACACTAAGGACAACAAATAGAAGAATGAGAATAACACATAGAAGAAGTGACAAAAGAGAGGAGGAGAGAGTCTGCTATGCTAATGAACTAGTCTAGCATGTCATCTACCCCCCGATCTTGCTGATCAATATTTCGGGAAGGAAGGAAACACGCTAAAGGAGGAACATCCAACACAGCAGATGGAGCTATCACAAGATCCAAACAAGGGCTATGTTCATACCCCAAGCCACGGTGTTCTTGTCTAGGAGCTAGGATAAGTGCTTTAGAAAATTCGTTAGATAGATGGTTATCAACATCAACATATTCATATTCACTATCAGAATGAACAGGAGTAACATTTTCATCATGAATAACATTTTCATCTATATCATCATCAAGATTTATAAAAATAGGATCTTTAACTCGCACAGGATCAAGACCATCATGCATCTTATGTTTAGAAGATTTTGGCTCAATCGTCGGTTGAGGAGAAAAAAGAATAATACTGGCTGAAGGTGTTTTTGGGGATTGCAAAGTTTGAGAAGCAGTTGCCTGAGCTCTAAGATGACGCTTTCATCGGCATTCACGTGTAGAATGATTCCGTCTAGTCTTAGTAGGAAGTTGCAAAGATTGAGGAGGAGGAATGTTCTCATCCTTATCACTTGGGTGTTTAGGTTGTGGTCTCTTAGGTTGAACAATGGGAGAAGAGGAAGGTCTCTTCTCTCCATAAGAGGAAGGAGGAGGAACTACTCCATATAAGGGAGGAATATTTGGTTTAGGAAGGAGACCAAGTCCATCATGACGAGGAGGGATAGGTCTACTTTTAGGAAGTTTATTAATCATAGGCATAGTCACATCCATAGGGATGGGTTGGGAATCTTCTTGAGGAAAGACATTAGTTTTATCTTTCAAAGGAAGAACTTCCTTCTCAAGAACGATAGGAATGTCAAGTCTGGGTGTTCTAGGTTAACTTAGAGATAGGATCATATCTTTCTTCCACTTTTGATAAGATTTGAAAAGATGATCACTTCGCGGAGGAAGAGATTGGAATTGTTTAGGCCAAAAGTAATCAATAGGAACACTAGAAGTTCTTTCAACTGGTTTAAAGAGACTATGATTGATAGTAACAACTTCGCCATTATGGGGAAATTTCAAACACTTGTGAATAGGAGAAGCAATAGCTTTCATGGAAGATAGCCAAGGATAGCCTAGCTTCACACGAAATTGTTCGGATGATGGAATAATAGCAAAGCTCATATCAAGGGATTTGTTATGGACCTCAATAGGTGATGTAATAGAACCAATTGCAGGACAAGAAAATGCATCAAATAGTTTCACAACCACATTTGTTTCATCATAGATCACTTGATTCAATTGCAAAGTAAAAAGAAATTCTTCAGTAATGACATTAACCATACAAGAAGGATCAATAAGCACTCCACGGCAAGGTGTATTCTTGACTTTTGCAACTATATATAAAGGACCATCAGGTGCCCTGATAGTTTCACTGGAATCAAAGGTGATGGAAGGTTCTTTAGGGATTTTCTGCTGCTCCACAAAGTTAATCACATTCAGAGTCATGGACACAAGATCATCAGGTGAGATAGAGGAATCAGTAGTATCGATCGCATTAGAGGTATGAGAAGGTAATGGATCAGTAAAAATCTGAAGATTTTGGTTAGGAGGAGCTACAGATGTGTTGCCTTTATCATTCACACCAGAAACAGAGATAGTATTATTATCAATCAAATCTTGAATTTTACCCTTTAAAGTAAAACATTTTTCAGTATCATGCCCAGGATGATGATGAAATTGACAAAAAGATTTGTTATCAAAATAGGGTGAATTAATCTTTGCAGGGTCTATTTGCCTTATAGGAGGAAGATTAAGCACATTTTGTTCCAATAACTTATTCATAATACTATGCAATGATTCATTCAAAGGAGTGAACTTTCTTTCTTTCTTGAAAAACTTAGAAATAGGAGGCACACCTGATGCCGCATTCACATTATTGTTGATGATGTGTTCATTGAATTTAATGGACTCTCTATTCGGTTTAAACTTCCCAAATGGTTGTTGACTACTATCACCCTTATCACTCGGAGCCATAGGATTTGCTTGTTCCATTTGACTCACAGTCAGTTGATAATTGTGAAGAGTTGCGCACAACTGTTGGAAAGAAGTAAAATCAGAAAATAGAAGTTTTTCTCTAATATATTTTTGTAAATTAGAAATAAAGATTCTTTGAATGTCATTGTCAGGTACTGGAAAAGAAATTTGAGCATACAAATGCTTATATCTACCAATGAAATCAGTTACTTTTTCTTTAACACCTTGTTTACAATGCATTAAATCAATCAAAGTAACTTTAGGACTTATATTATTTTGAAATTGTTGAATAAAAGCATTTGCAAGTTGTTCGAAAGAAGTAATAGAATAGGAAGGTAACGAGCAATACCATTGTAGGGCTTTATCTCTTAATGTTCTAGTAAACAGTTTTGCAAGCAACCTTTGGTCATAAGCAAAATCAATACATATTGTTTGAAAGGTCTTAACATGTGTTAGAGGATCACCCTTACCATTATAAAGCTCCAAATGCGGAATTTCAACATGTTTAGGGGGGATAGCTTAAACAATGTCAAGAGAAAGTGGGCTCGCAACATCAAATGTGGGCACACTAAACTTAGATTGATTCATAGAGGCAATTTGTTGCTGTAAAGAAGAGACAGTTTGTGCAAGATTGTTAATGGTCGCTTCAGTCGAAGAGTTCATATTAGACGTGTTAGATTGTGATGGATGTGTTATGTTATTGAAAGAAGGTAGAGAGTAAGGTGGTGGGACACTATGATAGTTAGTCATAGGAGATGATTGGAAAGGAGGAACACTACAAGGAGGAATGGAATGGTTAAATGAATTGCCCCCTTGCGTCATGTTCATTTGTGGAGATATAATAGGAACACTCATTGAAGGAATGAATGAAGAAGCCGGATTGAATGAAGGAAGAGGGTTGATTGAAGAAGAGGGATTGCCCCCATGACTAGTGATCATAGGAGGAATGTCTTGTATTGAAGTAGTCATTATGTTTGATGTAAAAGTAGGTATACTAGCAATAGGAGTTGTCAAAGGAATAGAATGATTAACTTGAGTAGGAGGTTGTGTATAACCTAAGGTTTCGGCACAACTTTTCATAGGCATCACATTCGAATCCACCATGTGTGCAATACCACGCAAAATATCAATTCCATTCTTATCATTTTGAACCATACGTTTTAGACCCTCAATTAAAGGAAGAGCTTGACTATCGGGGTATTCTTGAGACATCCATTGTCGAAAATCATCAAATTGGTTATCCAATTTTGAAATTTGTTCTATAGAAACCTCATGGAGAGCTTCTTCATCATTAAGAGGATTAGAGGAATTACTCATGTCCTCGTTAAAAAGGCCATTCAATTAGGTTCCATCTCCTCAGTAATTAAACCTTGGAAGGACTTAATTCTAAGGCTTCGTCTAACGAGAATAGTGTAAGTAGGGCTTATTGTTGTAAAACTCATGCACTAAAGAAAGAGAGAAGATTTTGAATTTTAGAGGTAGCAAATTTCAATAAAATCAGCCAATCTCCTAGATTTAAGCTGTTAAATGCAATCAAGACAATCTCCCGAAATTTCGGAAAAAATGTCCGGGACCGTGGCGAATGGAGTGCACACGGTCCTCGCAACTTTTTTCGAAATTTTTAGGGATGAAAGTTATGATGATTTTAAAGCTAATCTGAAAAAATTGAGTGATTTTATGATCTGTAGATAGGCCAAATTAAAGTTGCAATCTCAAAATTGAACCCTACCAAGATTGTTGAAAAATGTAAAATTTGAATTTTGAAAAAGAGAGGGAAATTGAAATTTTGAATTTTATGATTTTAAAGGGAATACTAAAAGCAATGCAAGTTTTGAAATTTAAAAGTTGACTCGATTTCATGCAAAATTCAAATTTGAAAGTGGAAATCAAGGTTGTTGCAATTAAACACTTAATTTCAAAAGTCCCAATTTGTAAAGATTTGAATAAAACACTGAAATTTCGAATGAATGCCAACACACTTTTCAGATTTAGGACAGTAAGAAACACAATTTTGATATGAATTTCAATTTCAACAATTTTTGAATGATTAGAAGCCTCAATCCAAGCAATCGCTAGACCAACTTTGACTTTAATTTTGAAAGTGTTAAAATTGATAAAATCAGCCAAAATTCTGGATTTTAGCAGAAAAATACAATAAGATCTAGCTCCCGAAATTTCGGAAAAAATGTCGGGGACGATGGCGCTCAGGGTGCACACGGTCCTCGCAACTTTTTTCCAAATTTTCAGGGATGAAAGATATTGTGATTTTATTGCGGAATCCAAAGTTACAGCCGATTTGGAGGTGTTTTGATTAGTGAAATTATCAGTCAAAGGTTGAATCAAGAAGGTTTTAAAAATTAGGGTTTTGACATTTAACCACTTAATTTTCAGAATTAGAGCACAAATATGAATTGACAATTTGCAATAGAAGGGTAGATCTGAAACAAGCATTAACAATTAAACATTTCACAAGTTTAATTACTTAAAAAGAAAATTTTAGGGTTTTTATGCAATCAACCTCTAAAATTTGCAAA